>NC_050576.1:293934184-294240434 GCF_011100635.1 Trichosurus vulpecula | reverse complement strand
CTTCCATCTTTGTCCTAAGAGACAAACCTGCTGAATTCTTTGATTTAAAATATAAACCTCTAATGAGGTGTCTCACATGGTTATTACCTTTGTTTTTTATTTGCTGGATTAAGTATTTTCTTTTCTCCAACAATAAAAAAAACCCTCCTACACATTGATAATTAGATGTTTTGCTTTATTTGGCTTCTTTCCAGCAATCTTTTGTTCCAACACAGCTCTTATAATTAATTATCCTCTTGCTGGAACAACTGGAAACTGAAGTCTGACCAAACTCCATCTCATCCCACACAGATGTCCCAGTTACTCCACAAAAGGTTAATTAATCATAAGAGGTGCTTTGGAGCAGGAGGTGCTGGAAGGAATTCAGATCTAGTCGTTGGCAACAGAGAAGAGCCCCCATCATGCCTAGTGCCATCCAGCTCGAAGAAAGAGAGAGACACGTTCACACTGAACAGAAATCCGACTACAAAAAATGGCTAGCAGGAATGAAATTATTCTTCAAATGCCGGGGCAAGCCACTTCACTGCCACAACTCATTCCAAATTCCAAATGGTATGTGAGGTGAGGTCAGTACTGCTGAGTCTCACTTAACAAAAACACCCAGTTTCAAGAGGAGGATTTGCCCAAGATTATTAAAAAATCAGCAGTGGGATTCCTCAGAATCACGTTTCTGTCCTAGAGTCAAATGAGTCTTCTATTATTAAGCAAGCTGGTCGATTCAAATATAGCTTGTGCTTTCCTATGTGGAACCCTTGGAGTCTATAAATTGTGAAAGACAACTTAAGTAAAATGGATAGAAGGCAAGGCTTGAGTCAGGAAGACCTAGGTTCAAATCTTGCTTCTCTTATTTACCAGTTTTGTGACCATAGGTTATAATTCACTTAACTTATCTGGACCTCGGTTTCTCCATTATAAAATGAGGGAATTGGACTTGATGTGCTCTAAAGCTGATGGTATGACTTCCTCTATTGCTATTACATCATCACCTGTACTAGACAATAAGGAACTTAGGGTGAGAGGTTATCTTGAACACATGTATGTATCTCCCACAAGACCTAGTACAGAACATTTCATACATAGCATATGCTCGCCACTTATTTGGTTTGGGATTCTCTTGACAATAATAATAACTCATATTTAAATGGGACTTTTATGTTTAAAAAGCACTGTCTTGACAGTCACCTTACGAAGAACTTCAAGTGTTTTTTGAATGTTTTACAAATGAGAAAACTGAGACTGAGAGAAGTGGTGGCAAAAAATAAAAAATAAAGGGATTCCATCCCAATCAATTGAAGAATGGCTGAAAAAAATGTGGTATAGGAATGTGATAGAATACTTTTGTGCTGTAAGAAGTGAAGAAATAAATTTTTTCAAAGAATCGTGTAAAACCTTATAGGAATTGATGCAGAGTAAGGTAAGAAGCATTTACTAAGTAAGAATAATTTATATTTTAACATCAAAATGATAAAAATACCTAATTTTGAAAACTTTTATGAACTGATGAAGAACAAAATGAGCAGAATCAGGAGAATGATGCAAACAATAATAACATTGTGAAGACAAACAGCTTTGAAAATGATAAGGACTGTGATCAATACAGTGACCGTTTGTGATTCTAGAGGACTAATGAGAAAACATACTACCTGCCTCTTGGCAGAGAAGTGATGGTTTGGCGTGCAGAACACACACACACACACACACACACACACACACACACACACACATATATATATATATACACACACACACACACATACACATATACACATTCATATATACACATTCATATATGCATATATACACACACACATATATACATATTTACACATACACACATACATATATACACATATATACATATGTACACATACGCACATACATACATGTATACACATATACACATACACATATATACATATATACACATACATACATATATACACATACACACATATATACATATGTACACATATACACATACATACATATATACACATACACATATATACACACATATGCACACATGTGTACACATACACACATACATACACACATATATACACATATATACATGTACACATACACACATGCATACACATATATACACATACACATATATATATACATATACACATACACACATACATACATATATACACACATATATGCATTTAATATTTGTATGAGGCCAATAAGGGAATTTGTTTTGCTTGACTATGAATATTTCTTACAAAGACTTTTTTTCTTTTCCCTTTTTTTAATGGGCTAGGGGAGTGGGAAGGAGAGAAAAAGATTCCTGTTAATTTTGTAAGAACACTTTAAAAATAGCTTTGAGGAAGTGCTAGAGATGTAGAAAATACATGCACTTTCAGATGAGGTCCCTATATTATTAGTTTTACTTAATTTTTTAGATTTTTACAAGAGAGCTCCAGGGATAATCTGGAAATATTAGTAATATAAAGACAAAATTTACCAATTAAACTTTTTTTTAAAAAAGAAGCAAACATAGCCTTGTTATTATCCATACTAAGATGGGGCATTATAATCCATAAGCCAGGTACTTCAAATAAATCATGGCAATCACAGTTTAATGGACTCCACAACGTATGGGTAGCAAGTCTCAGAGTCAGGATTTGAACCCAGACTGAAGGAGGTGGAGAGCCCCAAAGGGAGAAGTCTGGTTAGGAAGCTATGAATTGGTCCATATGAAGGGTGAAAAGAGCATGGAATAGTGTGGTCTTAATGCTAGTAGAACAGAAAGATACAAGGCAAATTATAAAGGGAGAACTGATTAGCAACCAATTGAATATAGTGGAGAGAAAGAAAAAGCTTAAGGGACGCTATCATTTCAAGCCTAGGGTGACTGGGAAAATGATGGCACCTCCAAATAAATAGGGCATTTGGAAGGAAGTATAGGTTTCAGGGGGGAATACAATGAGTTCCATTCCAATTGTGTTGAGTTTAAGTTGCTGGTGGGAGATCCAGGTGGACAGTTCCAGTCAGTAGTTGAAAATACAGGGCTGAGACTTGGTGAAGAAATGGGATTTAAAGATATTCATTTAGTAGCTAACTCCCTAGTTATGATCAGTGAAGACACAAGAGAGGATGAGATTATCAATGGTGAGAACATAGCACAAAAAGAAGGGAAGACTGAGGGCATGGCCTTTAGCACTTAGGGGAAAGGAAAAGAGGGAAGGACTAAAGAAGACAGAAAAGGAGAGATGAGGCATATTAAGAGAAGGACCAATAAAGAAGTGTCAGAGAAGCTGAAAGGAAAGGGAGTATCAAGGTAAACAAATGCTACAGGAAAGTTATGGAGGACATCTGAAAAAAGGCCATTCAACTTAGTTAACGAAGAATTTATTGGTGATCTTGGAGAGACCAGTTTCAATAATAGGGTGGAAACCTAAGACAGATAGTAGGTAGCTGAAGAGCTAGAGGGTTACAAGGAAAGAGACATGGGAAGGGGAGACTACTCTTTCCATAAATTTAGTAATGAAAGAAGAGAGATAAGGCATTAGCTTGAAACAATGTCCCATGAGGAAGCTTAAGAAGACCTGAGTATATTATCAGGCAGGAAGGAAGGTCCCAATAGAGTGGGAAAGACTGAAATTGAGAGAGAATATGTGATTATGTTGTGAAGTTCCAAAGGAGAATAGAGAGATGGACTCAAGGGCACAAGGTAACAGGTTTGTCTTGGCAAAGGAAGGGGCTACTTTATCCTCTGAGATTTGAGGGAATGAGAAGAAAATGAGTAAAAATACAGAAAGTCTTTAAAGTGAGAAGAAAGGAGGTAAAGAAGCTGTCTTTTATTTCAGTAAAAAAAAAGAGAGAGAGAAAGTACTCTACTGAGAGAGAAGAGATTGGGGCCTGAAAAGATTTGAAACAGCCACTATAGGGGATGTGATAGGGAGTCAATTAGAGATTTAAAAAAAAAAAAGATGACTGAAAAACAGTGGAATGAAGAGCACCCAAGTGAAGTTAGGTAGGATAAATTTGTGATGGACCCAGTCAATGGAATTTATCTTTGAACCATGATACATTCTATATTAAGATGAATTATAAATTAATGTTGAAGGTTTAATATTTTGTGATCCTCACAGATGACTCAACATTTCTCTAGGCAACTCTGGACGGCACATGAGATTGGTGAGCTTGTCAATGGATGATGGGTGGTGGGAAAGAGGGGGAATAAGGAAGTCAGTCAATTTGGTCAAGCATAGTGAAAGTGAAAATGTCACACCGATCAGATTGGCTAACATGACAGAGAAGGAAAATGACAAATGCTGGAAGGGATGTGAAAAAATAGGTACATTAGTACACTTTGTGCAGCTGTGAGAATTTCGAGGTTAGAGACTGGCTCAGTAAAATACTGTTAACATTAATTGGTGTCAGAAGTGGGAGTTGTTAACTGCTCCAACCTTTCTGGAGAACAATGTTGGACTATGCCTAAAGGGTTATAAAAGTGTGCATACCCTTTGACCCCAAAATATTGATACTAGATCTGTACCCCGAAGAGATCGAAGAAAAAAGAAAAGGACTCATATGTGCAAAAATATTTATAGCAGCTCTTTTGATGGTAACAAAGAATTGGAAACTGAGATCTCCTTCATTTGCGGAATGGCTGAACAAGTTATGGTATATGATTGTTATGGAATACTATTGTGCTTTAAGACATGATTAGGTGAAGGGTTTCAGAAAAAACCTGAGAAGACTTCTATGAACTGATGCAAAGTAAAGTGAACAAAACCGGGAGAACATTGTAGACAATAACAACAATATTGCAATGATAATCAACTGAAAGACTTAGCAACTCTGATCAATACAATGCCCTACAACAATTCCAAAGGACTCATGATGAAAAATGCTCTCCACCCCCAGATAGACAACTGATGGACTCTGAGTGTAAGTTGAACCATATTTGCCCCTTTGTTTTTCTTGTGTTTTTTTTCCTGCAGCACAGCTGCTATTAAAATATATTTTGTATGGCTTCATATGTAAAATGAATATCATATTTCTTGCCTTCTCAATTAGTGTATGAAGGGTGGAGGGAAGAAGAGATTTTTAGAACTGAAAATAAGAATTCAAAAAATAAAAAGAAAATGGCAATGTGTTTTGTATTCACTCCTCAAAAACATAAAAAACAAGTCATTTCATCACATGGGGTAGCAAAACAGTATTTTTGTCAATCAACAAGCACTTATTAAATACTTACTGTATTTAATACTGTGTTAAACACTGTGCTAAGGGCTGAAGTACAAAGAAAAGCAAAAATACAGTCTCTGCCTTCAAGGAGCTAATATTCTAATGGAAGTAACAACACAAAAATACCATGTACATGTAAGATATAGACAGAATAAATGGGAGATAATCTTAGAGCGAAGGCGCTAGCAGTAGGCAGACAAGAATAGGACTATTCTTGAGTGTCAGAGGGCCAGACTGTCCTACCCTCATCTCAACCTATATGTACATGGCTTCCCAGTGGAAGTCAATCTAACATGCAAAATCTAACAACCTAACACACTGTAGTAGCAATCAGATTTGAAGATCTTTCTCACCCATTAATAGGCCATGTGACCTGCTTACATCACAGGAAGCCTAAGTTACATGTGGTGGGAGGAGCTTCCTGACAGGAAAAGGAAGTTGTGCCACAGGAAATGCTGAGAGAAAAAAAGATGTTATGGCTACCAATGGCTGCTAATGGCTGCCCTCATGATTGTTAGAACTGAACAGGCTGATTTAGCTGTACTGTGAGTTTGTTTTGAGGAAGACCCCAGCAGGGGGTCAGAGAAGGTTTTGGAACGGCCGGGCTCCAGGTTGTCATCTTGTGTATTGAATGTTTTAGGTTTCTTGGTGTTATGATGAAGTGTACTGACTGGATAAATGGCTTGTGGGATATGGTTCTCTGGTATCGGAATAAATGGTTTACTTCTTCTACCTTCTATGTGGAGAGTTTCATATACTTTGCGATACAGAACTACATAGGCGTTTTGACAATTGTCATCTACATTGTTAGCATTACCTTACTGTTTCACGCACACACCTATTGGTATCCTCTTAAGATGTCAATTTGTAAAACCTGGATATACTGGATTTTCAAAAATCGGACTGATTCATTGCTGTTCTAAAATATCTCAAATTCATATTTATTTTTTCATTATTAAATTTTATTTTTCATTTATGGAATAAAAAATGTATTTCCATAACATAGTACAATAAAAAATATTGCCTATGAAACTGCAAATCTACAATGCACAACTTGCTATTCCTTTTTAAATATACAAAATTTTAATGTAAATTTCTTTTTTTTTCTTCCTTTCCCTCTCCTGCCCTAGAGATGGCTCCCAATAGACACAAACATATATATATATGTAAAAGTATTCTATACATACTTCTATTTATCAAGTCTTTCTCTGTGTGCAGATAGCACCTTTCTTCATATGTGCTCTATAGTTAATTTGGGTATTTGTAGTAGTCAAAATAACTTATTTGTTCAAAGTTCTTCTTAAAACAATATTGCCGTTACTGTATATAATGTTCTCTTCATTCTGTTCATTTCACGCAAGTCTTTCCAAGTGTTTCTAAAATCATTGAGCTCATTATTTCTTATAGCACAGTAGTATTCCATCACAATCATATGCCACAACTTATTCAGCCATTCCCCAATTGGTAAGCATCCCTGCAATTCCCAGTTCTTTGCCACCACAAAGAGAACTGCTATAAACATTTTGAAACATTTTTCCCTAATTTTTTTCAGAAACAGACCAAGTATTACTGGGTAAAAGGGTATATAGATAGTTTAATAACTCTTTGGGCATAATTCCAGATTGCTCTCCAAAATGGTTGGATCAGTTCACAATTCCACTAACAATGAATTGATGTCCCAATTTTTCCACATCCCCTCCAATATTTGTCACTTTCCCCTCCTATCACTTTAGCCAATCTGGTAGACATAAAATGATATCTCAAGGTTGCTTTAATTTGCATTTCTCTAATCAATAATGATTTAGAGCATTTTTTTCGCATGACTATAAATTGCTTTGGTTTCTTCATTGGAAAAGTGTCTGTTCATATCCTTTAACCATTTATCAAATGGCTAATGACTCATTGTTATAGATCTGACAAAATTCTTTATATATTTTAGATATGAGGCGATCTGAGGAGATCTGAGGAGATGTTTGTAAATTTTTTCTCAATTTCTGCTGTCCTTCTGATCTTGGTTACATTTGTTTTATTTGTACAAAACCCTTTTTATTTAATGTAATCAAAATTATCCTCATACTTATGAGGGCCAACATGGTGCATTGGCCTTGCAGTCAGAGAACTTGTACCCATTTTGGACTATACATCATTTCCAGCTCTAAATATACGATCCAGCTCCTTGTGACTCCAAGCTAGGTTCTACCATTTACTTTGTGTATGACTTTGGCCAAGCAACTTCATCTCAATGGGACTCATTTTATCATCTGGAAGAGGATGGTTGAACAAAAGGACCTATGAAGTCTTTTCTAGCTCTAAATCTATGGTCCTATGATTCTACTCCACGCTTCCTTCCTCAAAATAGTTTGGGAAGGGCAGTGGCACAGTGGATAGAGTGCTGGAGTCAGGAAGACCTGAGTTCAAATCCAGCCTCAGATTCTTACTAGCTGTGGGACCCTGGGCAAGTCACTTAATTTTTCATTTCCTCAGCCATAAAATGAGAATTATAGTAGTACATCACCTCTCAGGATCGTGGTGAGGATCAATTGAGATAATAATTGCAAAGCATTTGACATGGTATCTGGCACATAGTTAGCACCATATAAATGTTAACTAGGTGTTGTTGTTAAAAACTGAATAAGCCCACCTAGATTTCAATCAAAAGATCTCACCAGTTTCCCAGTCAATGATGTCCATAACCCCCAATGACCAAAGAGCTAAAGACTAAATATGGCAGCTCAGCAGTGGATACAAAAGTAAGCTCCAACTCACTTAATAGCCTGCATTCAAAGGGTCATAAATCCAGGGCTAGAAAGTCTATCTAGACTAGCCCCCTCATTTTTAAGATGACAAAACTCCAACTCAGCAGTGAAGTGACTTTCTCAAGCTCATGCAAGTCGTAAGTGACAGGGAAGATTCCAACCAGGGCTTCGGACTCTGCATCTGACATTCTTTCTACTGCATCACGCCAACACTATGCACAACATGCAGAACAAATGCAATAACTACCAAGATACAAGCAACAGTGGAGTAGAAAATGACAATTGTTTAACTAGAAATAAGCTTGATCCCACCACAACTTCAGGGAAGATCCTTAAAAAGTTCCAACTTTGACTTTGATGAAAAAGTATCGCAGAATCAAAGACATGGATTGTTTCACTGAGTGCCCCTAGAATCATAAGAAAATACTGCTGAGAAAATTAAGCTGACTACAGTATTTTTTTCAGCCTACAGGCACATTAGAGAATTTTTAAAATGAATTATCCTTGAGCCTATATACAAAAACAAATAAGCAGGTGTTATTGCTTCCTGGAAAGCACAATTTTAACTGGATGGCTTTAAAGGGAAATGTTGTTTTCGGTATCAGATCTGGGATATTTGGGATATTTCTATCTTAGTCTCTTATCAGAAATATCAATTTTTAATAAATAAAGTGCTCTAATTTCAATATGTATGAGAGGTAGTATAGTATGATGGATTGTGCTCCAGTTTTGGAGTCAGAGAAACTTAGATTCAAGTCCTACCCTGATACATACTGCTAGCTGTGACCTCAAGGAAATCACTGTCTCAGTGCACCCAGGCAACTGTTTAAGGCTATAAGTTACCAAATTGCCAAATTACCTAACATTAATTAATTAATTTAACATTTATTAATTTAACATTTTTAAAGGTGAATCCATAATTTCTGTCTTCCAAAATAGATTGTAAGATCCTCCAGGGCAAGAGTCACACTATACTCCTCTGTATCCTCCATAGGACATTGTATATAGGAGGTACTATGACTGATTAAATCAATTGATTAACAAATGTTACTAAGCATCTACTATGTGCCAGACACTGGGGATACAAGCACAAAGAATGAAATAATCCCCACTCAACAACGACCCCACATTCTAATGGGGAAATGAATGATTGTATATATAAACTCCAATCCTATGTATAAAAAATTAGTTTGAAGAGCCTAAGGACAGGTAAGGTAATCTTATCCTACATTCCCATTCACTATCAAAGCATGCAATAGAGTAGGCTTATATATATGACCCCAGGCAACTCTAAACATACCAGTTCCACCAAATTGCCAAAAACACTATTGGAGGAAAAGTTCCCTGGAGCACAGAGGTAGTACCAATAAGGGTTTATTAAGTACCCACTAAGTACCACTGTTAGCCTGGCTAATAGTTGTTAGCCACAAAGGGAGAGCAAGAGGATAGGAATAAAGGTACAGGTAAACTTTTTAGAAAAGATAAAGGTGAGCCTTTAGCAAACATTCAATATGTATCTAGTAAGTTCTTATTCAAGGCATTTGGATGCCACAGTGGATAGAGTGCCAGACCTAGAGTCAGAAATATTCATATTCTTGAGTTCAAATCTGGCCTCAGACACTTGCTAGCTGTGTGACCCTGTGCAAGTCACTTGACCCTGTTCGCCTCAGTTTCCTTATCTGTAGAATATGCTGGAGAACAAAATGGCAGACCACTCCAGTTGTTGCTGCTGCTGTCGTCGTTGTCATTTGCCCTTTATTCTCAAAGAGGCATCACAACAGCGATGTCTTAACTTCCTCATGAATTGGATGTGAGTGAGGTAGAGCTTCAGGAGTCATCAGCCTTGCTCTCTCCTCTGGAGTCATTGGAGTCCAGCGGTAAGACAAAAGTTGGGACAACTGGTGATGGCCCAAGGTGGAGTATCTCTGCCAAGAAAACACCAAATGGGATCACAAAGATTCCGACACAGATGAAAAAAAAATGACCGAACAACAATAAAATTCTTATTCTGGGTAAGAAACTATAGGACACACCTTTTTTTTCCTATTTTTTCCTTCTCTTACCCAGGAGGTAAGATTGAGGAAAGAATTCCAGGGTGAGAGGTACAGAAAGCCAATGTGACTAAAAAGCCAAAATGTGACAAAATGATAGGAGAATAACACTTACCATAATCCAAATCCGCAAATCTAAAATTTCACCACCTAATATAGAATGAAAGTGACCGAACAGCATAGAATGAAAATGGACTCACATTTGTGTATCACTCGATAACTTAACAGATGCTTTCCTCAAAACGACCCTGTGAAGTGGATGTCCTAACTGGTATTCCCTTTCCATAGTTGAAGACATGGAGGTCCAGAGAAGTCGGTGTCTCAAACTTAGGTCTTTTAATTGCCTATCTAGTATTCTTAGTCTTACTCCCGGGGCACTGGCCAGTGAGAACCTGGACCCTGGAGCATGATTGGATTTGCCCTTCCTTATGAGTTATACAATTCCAGTCTATCACATGGAACTTTTGTGAGGACTCCATAAAGAGAGAAAAGGATTCCCAGGACCAGGAGTTTTGAGGCATTCCCAATCTACTTTAAATTTATGCTCATTCTTCTCAGGGATTGTGCATGTGCAAGGGGAGAATGAACTGCTCCTCCTCCGTTTTGAGGAAAACTTTGGTAACTACTATGCTTATTGTAGTCTCAGTAAATACCCTTTTCTAAAAACAGAGTTCTACCAGTTGATTAATAATGGGGAATACACCAGATGGGAGCTTAGGCACTGCAGTGTGAGAAAACCCAACCCCTGCAGGCCCTAGTACCCTGAAGAGAACTGTAGTACTTATCTGCCCTCTGAGCATCCAGCCTTTGAGGATGAACTCCAGTTGTGGGAAGAGCCCACAGGGGCTGCTGCATTTCCATGATGTTTCTCAAACCTATCAGAAGACAACAATGGTGACTTCGACATCTGGTTGAAGGCACTTGTGTCTTTTAAGAACGGTGTTTGCATTTGCTGCTTTCCAGTAGTGATACCATAGGAATCAAACTGTTCCCAGAAGTCAGTTTCAGGCAAGTCATGTAAGCTCTTTTCCTTAAAGGGACAAGAGGCAACATTAACCATCCAAACTGAATTGAAAAGGAATGATCAGCTTGAGTAGTTTAAGCCAAACAACTACTGACATAATTGCTGGCATCTACATTTTTGTAGCCAAATCAGCCTCCGTTGGCAGATACTCACTTACCCTCTGATCATTTTCCTTAAGAGGAAATGCAAAAGACATATTTCTTTGTATTGTGATTTATCAGACAGCAAACCTCCTTTGTGTTCCATGAGTCTCCGAACTTGGCATCGCAGTTCTAGCTTTTGAAAAGGACAGAAGGAAAGCCAAAGAACTATTTCTTTTGGACTTCCTTTGCTTCTCAGTCTGTCTGCATTTTGGCAGGAACCTGCCAGATTTGTTCAAACATATTACCCAATTTGTAATGTTGGCGAGACAAAGGAAGTTATGTAGGTGCCCTGAGGTGCCTGCGGCATTAGCAGAGTTGGGCAGTAGAAGGAAACTATTTTCACAATTATGTGATCAGATGTGATGGGAGAGGGGCAGCCAGGATTAAAGGTTGGATACCTTGCCCATAAAGTAGGTCTAAATTATAGTGTAGGGAAGATTTTAAAGCATCAATGCAAAGTAATCAGAGGCTGAAACAATTTCATATCCCATGCAAATGAGTTCTGAGTCTCCCCTATCTCCTCACCAAACAGTCTGCATTTTACCTTATTTAGCATCCTGCCTTTCTTGGAATAAAATAATTTCTTTTATAGGTTCTCTATTAGGGAGCTACTTTCCAGGCCTGTTCAGCCTCCCAGGTTCTATAAAGTATCTCTCTAAATACTGGTGGGGATGGGGAAGGAGGAGGGGAAACCAAGTCAAGTGATTAAACGTAAGGTATGATCACATATCTCAGGACAACTTTCAAAATGTCACTATTTCACACAGGCACAAACACAGCTCACTCTTGTGGGTTTAATTTTCTGATTGGGAAAACATCACTTCGTGACCATTTCATGGTCATGAAAAGAAATGGAAAGAACAGAGTTTCAGAAAGAACAAAGTTAACTTTTCCTTACATTCTCTCTCTCTCTCTCTCTCTCTCTCTCTCTCTCTCTCTCTCTCTCTCTCTCTCTCTGTCTCTCTTTCCCCTTCCCTCACACACATGTGCACACACATACACACACACACATACACCCATAGACTACAGCAGGCTAAGGTCTCTCTGGCTCAGGAAAAAATAGACTGAAATTTTAACCCACATGGGATTTCACCAAGACATTCCCTGTACTTGGTTATTAGCTTAAACTACAGTTGCAGTATTCATTTCATTCACACACATTTCTTCTATTCCTTGAGTGATCTTTCAGGAAGCTTAAGTCTGACAGAAATGGAAATCTATAAGCAAAGTGAAAGAAGTCTCTCACAGAGCTCCACATTGGAACTCATGATTCACTAACTCAACAAGTGGTTATTAAACACTTACCATAATATGCCAGGAATTTGCTTAGTGACAGACACATAACAACAAAATCCAAACAGCTCTTGCCCTCAAGGAACTTACATGTTACTAGGGGAATACAACCTCTATGATCCTGTGATCTTATGTACACAAAATAAATGCAAATCATATACAAAGTAATAAAATGTAATTTCAGGAGGACAAGAATGTTAATAATTGGGGAGGGGAAGGGAGAGATCAGGAAGTATGTAAGTAGTGGTCTCTGAGCTATGCCTTGAAGCAGACTAGAGATTCTAAGGTGGAGGTAAGAAATTATATTCTAGAGGGGAGTGGGAAGGAAGGAAGATAACTTGGCAAGGCACAGAGTCTGAAGGTAGAATGTTAAGTACAAGAAGCAGCTAGCAGGCTGGTTTATCTAGGCAGAGGTTCTCAAAGTGAGCAATATCATGCCCTAGTGGAGCACTGGAATGATCTGGGGGGTGGTAGTAGCCTTGGGTACAATTGGGGGGTGTTGAATAAAAATAAGGGGGTGGTGGAAGCGTAAAGAAAGAGAAGAGAATTTTGAAAAACTTTTCATACATGTCTAAACTATTGTGTGACAGAGTTAAAGTCGTAGTGATTACGTTATTTTCCAAATAAACACATAACATGCAAGTTATAACTGATCATGGGTCAAGTCCCACTGACAGGTCTTAACAAGCAAGTGTTGGCAGGTAAGTATGTCACACATTGTCAGGAAATCTAGCATGCATCAGCAGTGCGTGTAATGACTTGTTTACAATATGATACTATTCAGTTACATGACATAATATTGCATCATCAAAATTTCAATGCAAGAAAAAACCCACAAATTTACAATAAATTATTCAATTTAAGATGTCATTTTTTAAAAAAAATTTATATTTTTTGAAATGAGAAAAGTTTTTTTAAAAAACTATTAAAGAGTTAAAGAAAGTAGATTTCCAGGGGAGTACTGAGTAATTTTCTTTTAAAAGGGGGTGGTAGGCCAAATAAGTTTGGGAACCTCTGGGCTAGAAAGAAGGAAGGAAACAAATATTTATTAGGTATCTACTATGGGCTAGGAGTGTGCAAGGCAGGAATTGAATTCAGATCTTCCCGACTCTAAATCCCACACTCTACTGAATCATTTAGCTTCCTTCCAGTAAATATGTACAAACTAGCAGTGGCTTACATGCCAGATTATGTTTCAGTTTCACATTTCATCTAGTCATGTGCCCAGGCCATTTTCCCATCTGCGCAGGTAGCCCTCTCCACCCTGCCACCATTGCTTTCTATTTCCCCTGTACAAAACACCCTTCCCTGGCCACCATTCTTCTATGTGTATTACACTCCTCTGATCTGTTAAAACATAAGCTCCTTGAGGACAGGGACTCTTTTTTTGTTTTCAGTATCTCTGTCCCCAGCATTTAGCACAGCACTCAAAATATAGTAAGGGCTTAATAAATTCTTTCTCATTCATTCATTCACATTTTAAGAAGGATGTTTATAAGCTGGAGAACTGCAAAGGAGGACAACCGTATTAGTGAAAGGACTTGACTCCATGCTATATGAGAATAAGTAGAAAGATTGAAAGTTATAGAGATGGAAGAAACCTTCAAGGTTATCAAATCTAATTCATTTTACAGCTTAGGAAACTGAAGCTCAAAGAGGTTATGTGACTTGTCTAAGATCACACAGAGAGTAAGCAGCCTAATCAGGATTTGAACCCAGAAGCTCTTATTTCAAATTCAACAATCTGTTTTCTGTTCCATGTTTTCTCAGGAGGATATCATAGCAGCCTGTCATATGAAAGAGAAAATAGATTTGTTCTCTTTAGCCCAGAGCATAGAATTAGGATTAAACTCCCTAATAGAACTATCCAAAAATGAATGGGTTTTCCCTAGAGATGGTGGGATGCTCCTCGCTAGAGGTTTTCAAGCAAAGGATGGATGGCTACTCATCAGATATGTTTCAACGAGAATTCTTTTGGAGGTATAGAATGGACTAGATGGCGAGTGGGAGCCCTTCCAACTCTGAAATTCTATGATTATATAGTTTCTGCATTTTCATTTCTATAGCCAGCTGAAATTCCTAAACTCAAAGGGTGATATACCTAAGACTTCTAGGACTAAGGGAGGGCAAGTAGGGGAGCTTTAAGAGAGCAGAGAGACTTTTCAATGTCCTTCCACAAATCATACCACTTGAGGTGACCTTTTCCACCCAAACACCATCAGTCTGGTCTTAGATAAATCACTTTCTCTGAAGAGGAACAGTCCAGAGAAGAGAGAAGAGTCAGATTACAACTTCCCCTACAAAGTTGTAAACACTAATGAGATTTCTTTTTTGCAAACTACCTTGAGCCATCCTGAAAATGGCTATTCAAATGCATGCTACTCTACTGCCTTTTCATTTAGAAAATTACGATCTCTAACTCTCCTATTCTATCTTTCCTATTTAGGGTTGAAAGAATTATGGAAAATTGGAATAAATGTATCATCCAATTCTGCTGCCTAATACAAAGTCCACTTTGCAGTCATCCAATGTATTTTTCCCCAGGTCCTGCCTACACAGCCAGGATTGACTGGCATTTGCTGGCATTTGTTCATCATTCCATTTTCTCAAAGTGAATGAGTGAACAAATGGTAATCAATGTTCCCGTTAAAAGTTTTAAGAGATAATTACAATAACGGGAAGTGGAGTCATTACAACAGGCAGACTATGTTTGTTGGGATGCAGCTAATCACATGGAGTTTCCTAGTAAACTGCAGGGAGTATACAGCCATAGGAATCTACATTAATAGTGGTATACCATTATGGTAATAGGCACTTAAAGAATCATCCAAGGACTTAAAGTACTATAAGTAAGATATTGAAAAATACAAAAATAATCAAATAGACCGAGACCAAAAAGAAAAATTATTTTACATTTAAGGGGAAAAGAAGAAGACAGTGTGGAAATAACAAAAGATGAAGGTGGTACCTGCTTTTTAACAACTCTGCCCAAGCCATTCCCTACTGGACTGTAAACCCTGGGAGGGTAATGACCATGTCATATTCATATTTGCATGCAGACTATGGCCTGACACAGTGCCTTTCACATTTATATTTTAATAAATATTGGCTGAATAGTCAGGAGGAAATAGGCATATTTTAATAATATTTTATTTTTGCCCCAATTATATGTACAAACCATTTTTAACATTAGGATTTTTTTAAGTTTTGAGTTCCAAATTCTATCCTTCCCTCTCTCCCCTCCAGTAACTTGAAAGTCAAGACATCACCCTGCTGATATCATTAATCCTTTTCTAGAATGAAGGACAAACAACCGTAGACATAGACCAAACTATGACCTGTTCCCTAAGATGGTAAGGCAATCTGATATAGGTTATACATGTACAATCATGCAAAACATTTCCATATTAGTCATTTTGTGCAAGAAGACTTAAATGAACAAAAGAAAGAAAGAAAATGAAAAATAGTATGTTTCGGTCTGTATTCAGACAACATCAGTTCTTTCTCTGGAGGTAGATAACATCATGAGTTCTTTGAACTGTCTTGGATCATTATATTGCTAAGAATAGCCAAGTCATTCACAGTTCATCAGTATATAGCATCCTCCCTGTTTAGCTCACTTCACTTTGTATCAGTTCATGTACATCTTTCCAGGTTTTTCTGAAATTATTCTGCTTGTCATTTCTCATGGCACAATAATATTCCATTACAACCACATACCACAGCTTGTTCAGCATTAATGTTCATCCCTTCAATTTCTAATTCTTAGCTACCACAAAAAGAGCTTTTATAAATATTTTTGTACAAATAGATTCTTTCTTGGACCTAACATGTTAAAAACCTTCTTCACTTACTCCTGGCGTCATGGGTATAGCCACGAAGGACTGGGCTGTTCATTTATCACCTCTTGCCCTTGATACATGGCCAGCCATCTTCTTTTTCTACTATACATTTATCTAATTATATCTTTTACTCTTCTTCTTGGAAGTTCCTCTCTTGTTCTGTGCTGTGGCCTACTCATGTCTATATGTTGCCCTCTGGCTGACTTTATTGTCAGTTCATCAAAGAAGGTTGTATTCCATATCTCACAACCACAGGCTTGTCTTCTTCTCCAAAATGTAAAGGATCTGATTGGCATACACCAGTGGGACCTTTTGCACTGGCACTGAGAATTTCTCCCTATTCGATGTGGAAACATTTCCCTTAATAATGCGTCTAAGGATAATTAACTGAGTCTTGGATAATCTTACACATGAGAAAATCACCCTTGGACTAGGCCTATAAAAAAGGGGGCAGTTCCCGCCTTTATACTAAGGGGCTTAAATGATGTATGCATATAACACAACCCTCCCGGTTCTTCAATATGACATGGAAAAGGAAAAGTTGAGTAGGTTCTTGCATATGCTTCTGGGAAATATTTCTTATTATCTAGATCCTGACAAAAAACAAAACTGAGTTGATCTCAGAGGTGACTGGGTCATTCCCATGGTATCTCAGATGTAGTGGGAAAATAAAGCTACACCAGACACAACCATCTTTCTTGGGACTATGTTCCCAGGAGCTGACAAATCTCACCTAACTGATCCTAAGGTAGGTGGCACCATGGATGGAGTGCTGGATCTGGAGTCAGGAAGACCTGAATTCAAATCTTGCCTCAGACCTTTACTGATTAAATAACACTGAGCAAATCACTTAATCTCTACCTGGGTCAGCTTCCACATCTGTAAAATGCCTTACATTTGTTGCAACAACTGAATCAAATAAAACAATATTTGTAAAGCTCTTTGCCACCCATAAAGCACTATGTCAATGCTAGATATTACTTTCACAATAGTCTTTAGTGACAGTATGAATAGACCATATTCTAAGTGGTATGACTTGAAGAAGAATTAAAAGTCCATTTGACTAAAAATAGCTCTCCTGATGCTTAAATTTCCAGCTAAGGGTGAAGCATTGGGATAGGAAGCTAACACATTAACCAGGAATTGTCTTTCTGATTAACCTATTATTTAGAACTGAAAATAGCATTTGGAGTATCTAGGTCAAGCAATAGGAAATACACCATCACCCCATTATTTTAAGATAAATTCCTCTGGGGCAGAAAGACCCCAAAGAGCAAACTTAGGCCTCAGGACACAAAGCATCTTGGGAACAGGAGAGAATCCACCAGACTCCCACTGACAAGGCTTCTGCTAGCAAGAAAAAGCAGGCCTGAGCCAGGGGGAGAGGAAATTATTGAAGACGAGTCCAGTCAGTGTAAGAAATGGAATATCATTTGATGGTTCTTACTGGAGCTAACTGTCCCTGCTAACTAGCTATTCAACTTGGTTACTTTCAGCTGTTTATAAGTACTGTCATCATTTTCAGTGCCTTTGGGACCAAGCTTTGGTCACTTCACTCTAGTTATAATTCTGCACCCCTTATCCGAAATGGAAATGGAATCATATTTTATAAGGGACACAGAGAGAAGGGGGGCCTAAGGATGGGGTCTGATTAGGACACTGAGGCACCATAAAGAATGGGGAACACTAACAGAAAAGAGTAAAGAGCATTAAAAGAATGGGTGGATGAGCAGCATGGTGGTAAGTCTACGGGCCTAGAAGTCAGGAGCAGGGTTCTAGGCTTATCTCTGCCACTCTCTGTGTTGGGCAAGTCACTTCACAATTCCAGACAACAAGGGAATGGCACCAGATGTTCTCTATCATCCAATCCAGTCCTCATATCTATTTTAGAGCCATACCTAGGACACATAACATCAGGTCCTGTAAGTGTTAGCAACAGATGCCAAAGATGACCAAAAGGCAGATGACATGAATGCTCTGAAAGCATTTTCTTGCCAAGAATGAGTCTTTTTCTGCTACCCCTCAGAAATAGCTCTCTTTTCATTAATTTCACGAGTTTCCTCTCATCATCTTCCTTCTCACTATACTACCATTAAGTCTCCCTAAAACCAATTCTGTCCTTGAAATGACTGTTCTCTGAAGCCTTCCCATGGGGGAATCGCCAAATAATGGGGTGCCTTCGCTTATTCAGTGCTCTACCTAGCTCTCCATATTTAGCTGGTTTAACCTTTCTGCACGAATCAGCCCCTCCAGCTCCTTAATCACTTGTGACAGCCTGCAGGGACTGCATCTTGGGCTCTGATTTTCCTGAAAGGTCCTGCAAGCTAAGCAAGGTGAAGCTGAGTCAGTTCTTGGATGGAAAAACCTCCAAACCCCACAGGAAATGCCATAAGAGGATTCAAAAGTCTGCCTATGCCAATCCCAGCCCAGGATGGCATATGGATAGGAGCATCGGGATCACTTGGAGTCAGTGGCCCTGGATGCAAGTCCCAGCATTACAACCTAGGGAAAATGGAAAAGGAATCATGGAATAAAGAGCATCTAGGCCAGATGAGGCAAACACATGGTCCACAACCCTCCCCAGTACAGTCCGAATCAGATTAAAATGTAATTGAGAAATATTTAACAAAATAAATAAAAATACAATAAAACACAGAAAATATTAATATGTGGTTTTCTAAGTCAACATGTGGTCCACAGCAATCTGTATTATAGTTTAGTGCTCCCCCCTCCCCTGCACATTTCTATTTGAGTTTGATACCACTAATCTAGTCCATGACCACACCTCCATTTTCAGATGAGGAAATTAAGAGCAAGAGAGATTAAGTGATTTGCCTAATGTCACATACGAATATTGAAAAGTCCATGTTTATCCCACTAAGTCACACCCATTTGCTGTGAAGAGAGTATTGGACTTGAAATCAGGAAGACCCACATTCAAGTCATGCTTCTGACATTTACTAGCCTTAACAACACAATGAAGTGTGACTAGGGGCAAGTCACTTTCACCTCTCTAAACAGCTAGCTGTTTCCAAATCTGTAAAACAGGGATGAATCCTACATTACCTTTCTCACAGTTTTTGTCACATTCAAATGACACGACATAAGGAAAGCATTTTGCAAACTAAAAAGTGCTGTGAAATGTCAGCTATTATTATAGTTAACTTTCTGAGCTTTGGTTTTCTCGTCCTTAAAAGGGGGTAAGATTATTTGCACTACTTACTTCATAGGCTTCTTCTAAGGAAAGTGCTTTATAAATGGTAAGGAGGCCTCAAAATGTGAATTGTTATCATCACAGTCGTTCATAATCGAGATACTAGGAGACAAATGTAGAGTCAAATATGTCATGAGACACAGTAAAGAACCACAGTATATTCATCTTTAAGAGGAAAGCTATTCCAATTAATCTTCTAAATCAGTTTTAAAGAAGTCATTGCTTTTGGGGTTCCTAAAATACTCTTACAATTTCCAAAAGGTAAGTAAATCTATGCTCTTGTCCTAAGCTTTTCCTTTCTACCACTTAAATTCATATGTCCCCTGGTCAAAAAATACAGCATCAGGAAGAAATAGAGAAAGCTCCTATCCACCTAGAAGATGGAAAATCTATTTTGTCCAGTACCAGAGGCTAAACCCTGGTAGCTTTTGCTTTGTCTTTTGTCTTATTTGCTTATTCAAATGTTTGGTAATAACTCATGATACAGTCTCATCTGAACATTGATCCAGGGCATACACTAAACCACTGGGATCCATGAGTGTGGGATGTATAACTGAGTTTCTCTAGCATACTAATATCCCACCCCATCCCTCAAATGCCCTAGCATTACTGTCCTTCCCCACAATCCTTAATCATCAATCATCTACAAGATATATAGCATCTCATGCATATAAACATACAGAGAGAGAGAGACATAAAGACAGGCTGAATCACATGACAGTCTAGGCTATCAAAGTCAACACTTTTGCAGCCTCTCAATGGCTTTGAATGGTCAGCTCTGCTGACAAGTTGGTTTTTTTTCTGATACTTACAAAGCAGGGGCTTAATAGATAATGAAGAGCTCCCTCCACAGGAGAATAGTCAATCACTCTCTCTATTTAAAGCCAGTAAGACCTTGACCTTCCATGATCTCAGTGGCACAATCCTCCCCTTCTAAAGAAAACCCAGACCCAGAGTCTAGCCAGAGAGCCAATGCTAAATAAAACCTCAGGCTTAAAAACATTGTCCAGACCCTTATCAAAAATTGTACTCTTTGTAGAAGCCATGAAATATTTTAAGAAAGAGACTGGAAATGAGGTTGTTAGTGGCTCCTCCAGGCCTCTCCCCATATTATTGATTATTCCTCTTAGCATACTGCCAGCATTGACTAAGACTTGGTGAATTGGATTGCGTCCTTGCTGCTGTAGAGCTAAAAGATTTTCTTGAAAATTTGATTTCAGTACAAATAGTCTTCTGACTCAGGTGTACTCACAGTCTTCCTAGAAACCAGAGAAGGCAAAGCTTTATTTTCAATCAAGGAAGTCATGGTTTAATTTTTCTGGGAATTGGAAATGAAATAAAAGAGGAAAGAGAATGCAAAGCAGAATGGCCAGATGAATGATAGAATTCCGAATTCAGCAACAACACTGCTATTTCCCTTCTTTAACAATGTCGTTTGGCGCCCAATGTCCCTTGGTCAAATCTCTAAGTATATGTGTTCAGATATTGTTCTCTGATGGTTTCTTATCCAATGAAGTGAAGTGGTTTAGAGGAGAGTGCTCTCACTTGGGTCAGAAAGACCTAGACTAAAATCTCACCTCTCACATTTCCTAGCCATTTTTACCATGATCAAGTCATCTAACTTTGAAGCCACAGTTTCCCAATCTGTAAAATGGAGATGATGATGATGATGATGATGGTGGTGGTGGTGGTGGTGATGATGATGATGATGATGATGATATTTGTGTCACAGGATTATGGTAAGGATTTAATAACATAATATAGGTAAAGTTCCTTATGAACTTTAATATCTTATGTAAATGTCAGCTACAATTATGCACTAGATTTTTAAGCTTCCTTCAGGGAGGACTTTTTAATATCCCCCTCTTCCCCTACCCTACCCCCAAACACTTAGTATTAGACCATAGGGAACCCATTCCATAAATATTGAATCTCTTTAAGAGTTCTCTGATAAGAAACCACATATAGCTTTCAGGTTCCCTTCATTGTTCATCCATTGTAGAGACAAACCCCCTTCAAACAACTTTATGACTAGTAGCTTCCAGGAGCATCCTCCGTCTCCTCCCATTCCTTTTCACAGGCTTCTATCCCTAAGGCACTGCTTCAGCTGGAATTGTTCCCACATCAAAACAGTCTTTCCTGAGAGACTGAAGGATCCATACTTCAATCCTGAAGTAGGCCTAGGACCTAACTTCTCTGTTAATGGTCTCTAAACATAAAATGACTGTAATTGGCCAAGCAGCTATCCAGATTACATGTTGTGTCTGTCTTTTTAAAAGGGAAGGATAATTTCAGGACAATGATGCCTCTGTAGTAGTGCAAGGTAAGGTAATGATATGGATAATCAAATATCATGCTTCAGATATAAGCTGATTGCCTGCAGTGGAAGAGGGCAGGAAGGGTCAGAAAAGATTATTTTTTTCTCCCCTCCCCCACACCCTACTCCCTATCACAATTGGCTAGAGAACATACATCATGAAGATATTTTGCTTTTCCCTGAAGCAGCAAAAACTGTACTGTACTAGAGGAAGAATGCTTATAACCAGATAGGACAGTAGTCTGACCAGGGGAGGTAAATCTTTGATTGGATTCATTTCAGTCTTGGCTCACTCCTTGCAGACTTACTAGATTTTAGGTAAGGTTCAGTATTTTGCAAGAAATTGAATGCTACGTACAGGCTGAATTCAGACGACATCCATCTAATATACACTTGTCATATCAATGTCGAGGGGGAAATCAAAACCAAAAAAAAAAAACAAAATAAGGGTCAACCTTCTTAACTGCTTCATATGGGCTTTTGCTTTCTTCTTTAAAGTACATTAGAGGATTGTTCTGTGATTTATCTAATCTTTCCTGTCAAGAAGAATTTAAAGACTTATGCTTTCTGCCTCAAGGCTAAGCCTTAATATGTCTTTCCCCCCTGTTTTCCAGAATAGATCTATGAGATTCTTTGGAAATACAGTTTAAAAATTAATAAATACGCAATTTATAACAATGATTCAAAAAATCAAAACAGAATGGAGACTGAAAAGAATCTTTGGTTAAAAAAAACTGTGTGTGTGTGTGTGTGTGTGTGTGTGTGTGTGTGTATGTATGTAAATTTTTTTTAAATTTACTTCCCTAAGTACATGTTGTTATCCTCTCTCCCTTGGTAAAATAAAAGCTGCTTGAGGACAGGAAAATTTTTTTTAAATTTACTTCCCTAAGTACATGTTGTTATCCTCTCTCCCTCGGTAAAATAAAAGCTGCCTGAGGACAGGAATTATTTTGGTTTTATCTCTGTATCCTCAGTGACTAGCACAGTGCCTAGCATAAATGCTTGTTGAGTTGAATTAAATAGATACATTGCATTTCCTAGAACACCCTTAACCCGAGATACAGACATAAGGGAAAAGGTGCCAACGGATCGACACTCTGAAAGAGACATTAAAAATGTTTCTGTCGGCAGCCCCCTGGATTTCAGCTTAAACTGGCTATCCCCACCAAGCTCCCAGTCTTTTAACATGACACTGAGCTTGACATAGAAATTGCGTTGTTGAGTATGTATCTGCATCGGAACAGATGTCAGCAGCAAGTTTAGAAGGAAATTGAATTACAGATGGAAGGAGCTTGGGAGCTGAAAGCATCTGTTATAGGAACCTGGATGGGAGAGAATACATTTGAAATATGATACTTCTCAACTAGCTGGATTAAAGATTGTCCCTGCAATGATTTTCATTTTTGGTCGCAACTAGACTGAGACTTTTTTAACTTTGGCAATATAATATACATTATCCAAAACAAACAAAAAAACTCCAGAATATTGTCTGCATTGGCAGTGGATTATCAATTTAAAATACCAGATTATTCCTAGTGATTTTTTTGGTACAGGAAATTTCCTTCACCAATGCAAATTATAGCCTGCCTCTAACCTAGTAGGTAAGTCTTGGAAAGCTCCCTGATGCTCAGCGAGGTCATGACCTCTCTAAAACCGACTAGCTACTAAGGGTCAGAACCCAGACTTTCCTAACTGCATCCCCAGCATTCAACCCACTGGACCATGCTACCTCTCATCCCTAAATAACCTACAAATATTCCACCTTGCCTAGGGAAGAAAGAAAACAACACATTCTCTGCAACATTTTGCATATCATCTGCTTTGCTTTGTCAATGTAAAGGCCCTCTGGAACTGTCTGCAAGAGTCCTTGGGTCATAATTTTTGTTTCAGTGAATGTGCAAGGAGATCATCAGATTCTGACCCCATCATTTCAAAGTCTATGGTTTATTTTTTCATCCAACAGATAGATCTATCATTAAATGATTCTCAGAGAATGCTTTATGGCACTAAATGAAATCATCCCTTGTGAATGAAACCTTTTAACGACAGAGGACATAGTTCACTTCTTCCTTCTATACTAATGGTCAAGGCCAGACCTGAAGGAACCAGTGGTGGTTTGGGTTATATAGACACCTGTCTCCTAAGGAATTGACTTTAGGCTCATTCTCATTTCACACAGGTCCAGACACAAGCTCTCAGACAGTCATAATTTTCAGTCATCAGAAGCCTCAGCTTGATTTGGGTCCACAGTGATATGTCACCTCTTTAAGTAAACCTAAGAACTAACTAGTGGATGTAAAAAGAAAGATGGCTTGAGACCAGGTGTCAAATTGTCTGAGCTCTAGTGCTAAGGCTCTGCCACTAACTAACTATGTGACCGCAGAATGATTTCCTGTATTGTTAAAAGATTCAGTTCTGTTCCCAAGGAATGATTTCATTTAGTGTCATAAAACATCCTCTGAGAATGTGACCTCAGGCAATGCACTTAACCTCTCCACCTTCCACTTTTCTCAACTGAAAATGAGGAAGTTGCATGAGGTGATTCTTAAGGTTGCTTCTAGTGCCAAATCTCTCTGATTCTAACCACCTTAAACATAGAATAGGACTGCATTCCTTTCTTCTGGAAGAAGATAAAGGGAGGCCATGAAAAGCATATTGGATTTGGAGTCAAGGATGTTTTCTGACTTCCAAAGTGGGGGAGGGAACTGGAAGGATCATGCAGCGGAACAGAACGGTAAACTACATCGTGGAAGGAGAGGATAGGTTGCATGCTATGGGGGAGGGGAAGAAAAGGAATAGCTAATTAAATATGGCTATGCAGATGGCTTTTTAAAACTCTTCCAAGGGAACAAACTGGAACCTGCAATGCGTAATGGAATCAATTGTCCATGAAAAAAAAATGATACTTCCTTTTTTTGGAGCTTTGGGTGAATTCTCACCGCTGCTCCTTCATCCCTCGGTGGAGGATTATCACTCAGAGTTGAGCTGAGAAGACAAACTCCTGAGGGCATATTGTATACAGCTATCCGTGGCTGGACTACTAGACCACTACCTTTTCTCTAATCATGATGAATGCTTGCATTCTCGCACATCTGTCTAAAATCACAAGTGTGAGGCAATCACATCTGGAGTCTGGAGTAATTTTGTTCTCTAATTTAATTGCTGATTTCCCAGTTCTGAGGCTGACAAGAAAGCTGGGCTTTGGGAAATGAATGGATGGTCTGAATTTCATTCTATTCATAAACACTCTCTCTTCACAGAATCACAAAGCATTGCATGAAAGTCCAAACTCCTCATTTTACAGACATGGAAACTGAGGCCTCAAGAAATTATACAACTTATGCAAGTCCATAGGGAGTAAGTGGCGGAGCTAGAATCCAGGAGATGCAATTTACATGGAGAAAATTCAAAAAGTAGCATTGATAGCCATTTTCTGTCCTCAGGGAGAAAGGAAAGTGGATAGAGAGCAAATCTCAGAGTCTAGAAGACCTGGGTTCAAGAGATGCCTCTGACACATACTGACTTTGTGACCCTGGGCGAATCACTTAGTCTCTCAGTGCCCTAAGCAACTCTTTAAAATTTTAACTTGCAGAGCAGATGCAGACTGCACCTTAATGTTTCCTCATTAAGAGCTGCCCGAACCATTGAAATTTCTGAAGATTCAGTATTCTAATTCTTATTTCTTTATCTTCTTTGAAACCACTTACATGTCTGGGGTCAATCTATGCTGCAGAAGTGGAGCAAAGTCCTAAGGATGCTGTACTTTGGCTTCCTTTTCTTCTAGTACTTAGGAAAGTGCCAGGTACATAGTAATACTTAATAAATAAATAGTTGTTCAGTTGAATTGAATTCTGCTTGAGATCATAGGTTCACCAGGGAAATGTATCCACTCCCAATACTGAACTGCTGAATCCCTTCTCATTTTCCTTACCTTCAAGCAAGTTTTGTCATTCCCTGTCTTTCTTGGCATATTCTTTTGTTTTTCTTAGATCCTGGAGCCATCCTTACTCAGTCTCTTTCCAAAGACATTTTTTTTCCACAGCTATTCCCATCCAGAATGCTTTTCTCTATTACATCCTTTTTTCTGCATAATCCCCTCTCTGCATCTTCTTCATATAAATCTCTTGCTTTCTGCGCCCCTGCGATCACTGTTCGATTTAGTCATCTCGACCCCAAAGCCTAGCCGTTCAAAGAGTCTGAAGTCTAAGTCTAGTTTGTCCAGAGACTGATTATAAGACTGCAGAGATTAGTTTATTTATCTGAAAAATGGAGTTGTTCATAAGTACATTATGATATTAAAAGGCCAAATTTTGCAAATATAATTTAAAGGTTTGCAAGTACTTCTCAGACATAAATCTGCATGAAATAAATTTTGTCTGGGCTACATGTGAAAGATAGCTTCATTTCTTCCTGGAAAAATCCTTGTATTCCTCCATGAAGTCTTCTCTGCTCTCACCAAGTGAAAATATCTTTTCCCTTCTCCAATTTTCCTCATGGACTCCTCTCTCTGTCTCTGTCTCTGTCTCTGTCTCTCTCTCTCTCTCTGTCTCTCTCTATCTGTGTGTGTGTGTGTGTGTGTGTGTGTGTGTATGCGTGTGGCTGACTGGCTGGCTCTGTCTCTCTCCCCTCTGCCCCAATCACACTTTTTGTGTTGTGCTTAAATATATACAGATTGTACATATTGTATGTCTCCTAGTAGAAAGCTCCTTCAGGGTAGGCACTGAGCTGCTTTTCACTTTTTCATTTCCAGCCCTTAGCACACGTGTCCTGGAGCCTTTCACAAAGCAGATGTTTGTCAAATTGACTTTGTTATCCAACACCACAGAATTGCCTGGAAAATAAAATCAATGATTTGATATCTTCATCCTCCAGCAGGTTCTCTAAGAACTTTGTGGTTCATCCCAGCAAAGCACAGAAGAGGTTGGTAGACTGGATAGAATGATATTTATGACTCTCCTTTTACACGTGGAAAGTTAAAGGGATGGCAAGGTTGAACAGTTCTCCTAAGATCTGTCACTCAGTGGCCAGCTGCACTGCCTCCCACTTCCTTGTACCATCCAACTGGATGACAACCACGGGGTCACGGGGGTCCTAGATTTGAAGCTCACTTGCCTTCCTCATTTCCACATGAGCAAACTTATGGGATTTTGATCCCCTTCAGTCACACTTTAGGTGGAGCATCACCTCCTCCGACGTTCAAACAATCCACTTTTGACTACGTTTTTATGGCTCTACAGCACAGTTTTTCCTCGAGTTTTATGGCATTTCATTAAAGCCGCCAGAAGGTGATACTGCCCCTTTTCTAGAAGTGAAATAAATTCAAGTTTTATCGCTTCTGGAAATGCGGGAGCAGCTGTCAGGACATTTGATGGATTTTCTCAATTACAGGACTTGTGGAGCATTTCATACTTACATCTGCACCAGAGCCTAATATAGCAGATACTGGGCCTTCCTCCTTCCTCCCTCCCTCTCCTTTATCTCTTGCATCTTTTCCCCCATAATGACCAATTTGTTGTTTTTTCTTTTTATGTCTCCTTAAGTCTCTTCTCCTTTATGTGGTTTCTTTCTTTGATGCTTGGTTTGCAGCAGAAATTCTTAACTTGAGTTCTATGAACTTTTTTAAAAAATATTTTGACAACTATATTTCAAAATAATTGGTTTCCTTTGTAATCCTATGCATTTTCTTTAATACATTTTAAAACATTATTCTGAGAAATCTTCAGACTTCACCAGATTGCCAAAGGGAAACCATGATGGGGGAAAAAAAAGGTTAAGACTTTCCCAGGTTTAGCGAATAATACCTCTCTTCATCCCTGTCCCTATCCCTACCCCAGGCATGCAGAAAGACAAAGCAGTAGATTCAAATTTTAAAGCAAATCCGTTTGGGATTTTCCATTAATTTAAGGTACATCTGGCACATGCAGTATTTATTAATACAGTATGACATGTGTTGAGCTGTTTCCTAATGGGATGGAGACTTCAGATTATGTTACTTTTTACACTAATAAGGCTATTTATAAATTTTCTTCTTCATTATCAACATGGAGCATATTAGCTTAGAGGGACAATTTCTTTCACCATTTGGAATTATGAAGCCACATAGCCTATTTAATAAATACTAGAGACTGAGGTATAGAATGAACCATGCCAAAAGAGAGAATGAACAGACCAAATGTAACAGCATTGTACTGTTTGTTTGTTTCATTGACTTCAATTTGAGCATTTTCGTCATCCAAATGTTTGAAAGACAGTATAGCTTAGTGGATAAAGGGCCTGCATTAGAATCAGGAAGAACTGAGTTTGAGTATAGCCTCTAAAATATACAGGCTGTGTGACCATGAACAAGCCACTTACTGTCTCAGTGCCCTAAGGCAACAGTCTAAAACTGTATGTTACAAATTGTAGTTCACTAAATACCAAAAGAAATGAATTAGATTGGACCAAAACAAAATAAAGAGTTATTAAATGCCTATTACATGCAAGGCATTGAGGCAGATACAAAAATTAATGACATCATTCATAGTTATACTATAGTCAAATATGGTGCAAATCTATGATCTCGTCAAACCAGATATTCCCTCCAATGACATCAGTAATAATAGTTTGCATTTTATAGTGAAGGTTACAAAGCATTTCACATATACCATCTCATTTAATTCTCCCAACAATCCTGTGAAAAAAAGCAGTACAAGTGTTATTCCACCCATCTTACTGATGAGAAAACTGAGGCTCAAAGAATATAAATTACAATTGCATCCTAATAGGACTGTGTGTCCCCAGTAATGGCAGCTGTTTTATGAAATTTGTATTAGATGCACAGTTATTAGTACAATCACAATATCTCAAAATCTTCACTCCCACCAATGAGTTAAGAAAGTTTAATAATATTTTTTTAAAAAAAGAAAAACCCAACGGATATTATCTTGGGAAAAACAAGTCAATTCTTAGCTTTCAAATGTGGCTGATAGCAAAATTACTTTCTGATATTAAAACATTAACAAACCAGAAAAAATGTGCAACTTTTACTACCTTTTTATTGTTGAATGTTTTTTAAAGGCTTCCAAAGCAAGGCAGAGCATAAAAGATTCCTTTCCCAAGAGTTTGACTCAGATAGCAAAAAAAAAGATAAACATGCCTGTTTTATCACTTTCTAGAAAAAAAAAATGTTACTAATTCATGCTCTATTTACTTAGAATTTAAAATAACTCAAACTGGTTGAAGTTGATCTTTATTGTACTTGAGAGAAAGGTTTGTTTAAGTAATTGAAAATTCAACACATCAAAACAGCTGCAATTTTACCAGGGTGGGCACTGCCTCTCCCCAGTGGAGAGCCTTGCAATACTACACTTTAGCAGATAGTTTCATAGCCAACCTTTTAGTGATGAGCCTTTCAAAATCTACTGAATCTGATCTTTGGATAACAGGCACACAACTTGTCCATGGACTCGGACTTGAACACTTTCCAGATTGGCAAGGCCCACCAACATACAAGCTCCATAATAGCAGAGTCTTAGAAAACCTGAAATTTTGGTCTCTTAAGATGGTTGGCAGAAAAGTACTTTGTAAACCTTCAAAACTAGCAAAAGTGTTTATTATTATATTATTATTAAAACAATCTTCTAGTGTTTCAGGATTACCATTTATACAGGTTGACCAAAAAGTGTTGATGCAATTTTACACTACTAAAGCTTAAAGCTGCACCAAGACTTTTGGGTAAAAAAAAGCTTAAAGCTGCATCAAGACTTTGGAGTCACTCTGTACACACAATTGATCTGCACAAATCACTCACTCCCTTAAAACAAGTTTCCCAAGGGCCTCTCCTAAGGAGTGTGCATGCTGGAAAGCAATTAAACTATATTTTTAATAATTCTATAATTCAAACTTTTAACTAATTCAAGCTAACTCTCAGATTCACCAAAATTTATGAGTTTTTTGTTATTTGCCATGCTTCTTTTGATCTAACAATATGGGTTCTTAATAATACTAGGTAACATTTACATAATGCTTTATGGTTTGCAAAGCCTTCTTATATTTACTATCTCATTTAATCCTCACAATAAGGTTGTACAGCCAGTACATACCTGAAACAGGATTTGAACTCGGGTCTTCCTGACTATAAATTTGGGTCTCTATTCCCTATACCAAGTGGCTTATCCAAACCCTCCAGACTTTATAGTCTCATTCAAGTAAATTCCAAGGAGGGGTTGAATTTTTTAGGTCAAGAAAAGTAGAGCAAAGGTGCTAACCTGACAAGCACATAGTAGCAGGTCATTCTGGGTTACATAAAACAATAGAAAAAGATTAAGCTAGCATGAAGAAGCAGGGAGATTTGAAAAGTAATATTGACAAGGATCAACAGATGTTAAGGGAACTGACCATTGGTTTGTGATAAGGAAGTTATAGTGGATGATTTTGAGAAGAGAAATGATATTCTGAATGGTCAGTCTTGTGCTATTGATTTACAAATATAATATTTTTATATTAACCTTGTTAATTCACTATCCACTAATTTGGAATTTGGGGATAATTTGAACAGAAACTAGGCCAAAGTTTATTCTTTGTCCCTGGAATTTCTCTGATCTGCCACATCACCACAAGGAACTGGGCTCAGAGATACTCATCCTGACTCCAGGAAAGCATGCAAGAGTATGAAGCGGAGGATAGGTGTCTCTGAGGGAGTTTTTAAAGGGAATACCAATATTATCAGGAGGAGGAAGGTGGAAGCATAGAGGTATCAAGGCATGATACGCAATGATCCTTAGAAAGTTTTAGAGGCATTGAGATTCCCCTTCCCTGAATGCTGAGGTAGACTCTGAATATTGATATTGTAGTCCTCCATAATGCCAATACATTTTGAGGCTCACACTGATCTCCAATTTGGGACTCAACATGCTAATTCTTTTCCAATCCCTTGAAATAATTCCCAAATGCAATAGGAACAGTAACACCAGACTCCCAATCTCTCAGAGTTCCTGGGTCAAGCAGCAACAGTGACCTGACACCAAGATTAGGCACCTTTCAATATCACCTAATTGGCAAGTTATTCAGCAACCACATTAAGCATCCCTAGAGTGGACATAAGGCTAATGAGAGCATCGTAAGGCCATGTAAGGTGCAAATAGGTGATGTAATGGATAAAGTGCTGGGCTCGGAGGCAGAAAGACCTAAACTCAAACCCAGCCTTAGATTGCTACTAGTTATGTGACCCTGGGTAAGTCACTTAACTGACATTTGCCTCAGTTTCCTCAACTGTAAGTGGGGATAATAACGGTACCTACTTTTTGCTGTTCTTCTCTTAAGTGCCTTTAATGATTCTGGCCTTTGTATGAATGGGGCTGGTAAAATGGCATCTTTTTCTCTTGGAGTGTTTCTCAGCCCTAAGACAATGTAATGGTAATCAGGGAAGGACTTTTGGTTGTTTTCTCCTTTGGAATGCTGAAGTAGTTAAGTACCTTTGATGGGTCTGCCTTTCAAATGTAATGGACAGCAAAATGGGATTTTTCACTCTTTTTTGTTTGAGTGCTTCTCAATACCGAGGTAATCAAATGCCCCAGGGCCCTGAGATGGGTATATAAGCTCTAATGTTGGTGTTTGACTTTTGGGGCACGCTCATGGAAGGAGTGTTGAGACTCTGGGCAAGCCCATGTAACTGCCCCCCTCCCCCCTCTTTGCTAACCCAGGCTCATTGGTTCTTTGGTAACTATGAATTGTGATTTGAATCAGACGAGGTCCGTCTGTTGATGTTTGCAACTTCTATTTGTATTTGTTCTGAAGTTCAGTGTGCTGGCTTTTCCTCCTGAACTAAGGGAATGATATTTGTATGTTCGATTAAAGTGAGATTGTTAACCCCTTAAAGTTACTTTCCTTAGTAAAGCAGATCAAAGAACCCACGGTTAGCAGCCCTTCTGTATGCTGGTGTTATTGGTCTTGCACAGCCACAGTAGCTGCTAACAGATTGTTGCTACACCTACCTCCCAGGATCAAATGAGATAATATTTATAAAGTTCTGGCACATAGCAGGCTCTATATAAATGCTTATTCCCTTCTCCTGCCCTTCCCCAAAGGGCCAGGGCTGGCATTGATGTGTAACCTTCCATCCCCAAAAGTTGGGAAATAGTTTGACTTTGACCATAGATCATAAGATCATAGATTTGGAGCTGGAATGAACCTTAGAGGTCAAGTCGTCCAATCCTCCCATTTTGTGGATAAAGAAACTGAGACACTGGGGCAGCTAGGTGGCATAGTGAGTAGAGCACCAGCCCTGGAGTCAGAAGGACCTGAGTTCAAATCCAGCCTCAGACATTTGACACACCTACTAGCTATGTGACCTTAGGCAAGTCACTTAACCCCAATTGCCCTGCCATCCCTCCTCAAAAGAAAAAGAAACTGAGATGCAAGGTAACCTCTGGACATGCAGCTACTAAGTAGAAGAGCTAAGATTCAAACCCAGGTCACCTGGCTCCGAACCCAGTACTCTTTACAATACACTACACTGCCTTTACACATTGAGAATTGAGCTGTTTATGTGTTTTCCTCATTTTATCTTCTTCATCTGATTTTAGCAAACTATGTACTTTTTGCCACTACAATATAATGCCATGGAATGTATAGTAAAAGTTTTTGATGGGGAGCTCCAAGTAAGAATAGAAGCTCATATCACGAATATGATTAGAAACAGAAATAGGTTTTATGATCCTCTAAGGAGTTGGAGGTGCTACATTGACATACCTAAATGGCTATTAAGTAAACTACAGGTGATTAATTGGTATTGAATGATTAATAGATTCATAAATATCTAGGTATTTGTAACAGATATACAAATATAATAGATATACAACATAAAGATAATAGGTATACAATATAAATATTATATAAAATATATGAAATGTATAAGCATAATATACAACATAAAACATAGACATACAAATATACAAATAATAGATACACAAATCACTAAGAAATCATGTGAGTTGTCTTATGTGTGTGTATATAGACTCTGTGTAGTATATATGATATATAGCATGTTTATATATGTTCATTTTAAATACATGTTAAATGAACACACATATTCATATGTATATACATACTTATATGTAAACCTAAGGCCTTTGGATTTATATATGTAGTCAGCTTACTGAAGGTTGATTGCTCCTTGACGAATACAGTACTATGTTAATTATACATCAAACTCTATCCACATGAGTGTTTCTGTTATCTCAAACCACCTTGGCATATGTCTCAAAGGTTATGAAGCACCTTGTAAAAAGCACTGGAGAGGCAAAGGGGGAAAAAAGAAAAAAGCATTTCCTGCCCACAAGGAGTTTACATTCTATTGGGAATATGCAATATACCAAGTAAATACAAGATAATTTAAATGATTTTGCTAAAGCCTAGGTCTGACCATATCACCCTCCACCTTTACTCAGTAAACTCCAATGGTTCCCTATTACCTGGAGGATCACATATAAAATGTTCTATTTGGCATTTAATGCCCTTCACAAGCTGACCCCTTCCTCCCTTTCTATTCTTCTTATATTTTACTCCCCTTGGAGTATTCTAAAATCTAGTGACACTGACCTCTTTGTTCTTCCTCCCAAAGGACACACCAATCTATTAAGTGCCTTTCTTCTGGCTCTTCCTCTTGCCTGGAATGCTCTCACATCTCATCTCTGCCTCCTGGCTTTATACCCTTCCTTCAAGACATAGCTTAAATCCCACCTTCTATGGGAGACTTTTGCTGATCCCTCCTGTCCCTCCAGTGACTTTCTTCTGAGATTACCTCCCATTCACAGTGTATACATGCTGTTTAAAGGGTTGTTTGAATGTTGTCTTCTCCTTTAGATTGTAAATTCCTTGAAGGCAAGGACCATGTTATTGCCTTTCTTTTAATCCCCAGCACATAGTACAGTGCCTGACCCACAGTAAGTGCTTAATAAATGCTTGCTGATTGATTGGTTTAAGGAGAGGAAGAGAGCGCCAGAAACTAGAAGGATCTGCAAAGCTTTCCAATAGCATGTGACACCTGAGTTGAACCTTGAAAGAAGCTAAGTATTCTAAGAGACAGAGATATGAGACTGATCATTTAGGGGAAGACAAAAAGTGCAATTCTCCATAAAGCTCCTTGAGCAACGGTACACATGAATAGAGAGAAAATTCCTTCCTGACCCCAATAATAATAAGTTTGATCCTGAACATGAGACTATATTACCCTTGCCTTGGTAGGTAGAGGTTACGGTTGCTCATAAAATTTATCCAGCCTGAAGTATAATCCAACTATGATAAAAATTTTTTTCAATTCATGAGACAACTTTAGTTTACCCAATGTCTTATTTTCTGTATTTTTACTCCAAGGTTTCCTACAAAATATCTAACATTATTGTCAGCTTAATATCTCTCTTAAAATAGATAGTTCCACAAGTCCATTCCTTACAACAAAAGTTGTTCTATAATCTCATTCTTTCAAACTATAAACTATAAGATCCCTATTCAATAATGGGCAACTGATGTTTTATCAGAGGAGACTGGTAATATTTTTAAGACATTGGAAATATTTTTCACGTAGATGACCCAAGGGATTGAGTGCTGGACCACCTAGAGTTAGAAAGACATGAGTTCAAATTTAGCCTCAGATACTTACTAGCTGTGTGACCCTGGGTAAGTCACTTAATCTCTGCCTGCCTCAGTTTCCTCCTCTGTAGAAAATGGGGATAATAATAGCACTGCCTCCCAGGGTGGTTGAGATGATAAAATGAAATAATATTTGTAAAGTGCTTTCTAAACCTTAAAGCTTTATTATTTTCTTTATTATTTATTTTTCTTTATTACTTTATTATTATTTTATTTCACCTTTATTATTTATGTCTATAAATATTTATAATTTTATTTATATATTAATAATATATAATATTTATATTATATTTATATATAATATTTACATATTATATTATATTTTATATATTTACAAATAAAAATAAGCCACATTAAACATTATACCATATTTCCACTTCCAAGTATAGATTATATTCATTATTATAAATATACTTATATATTATACATGTGTTTATAATATTTATGATTTATGTTTATATAAATTTTATAATATTATTTGGTATACTTTATTATTAATATTATTATTGCTTTATTATCATCATCATTAATAATAATAATACAGAAATAGAGTTGCAATTTTTCAGTAGACAATGAACTGTTAAAGTTTATAAGCAAAGACATTGATAGTCTCCATTCTACCCCATTCATCAATGCAGAGCTTATTCCTCATATAGATTAAAATATGCAGAGTGACATCTACGGTAGTAAAAAAAAAAAATCAGAAGCAAAATGTGTTCCCAGTGATTGGAGAAAGTCTGAACAAATTGTGGTGTCTGAATGTAATAGAATATTTTTGCATAATAAGAAATGGTGAGCATGAGGAACTCACAGAAACATAAGAAGATTTGCATGAACTGATCCAGAATGAAGTATGCAGAATCTGAAAAACAATATACACGATAACTACTATAATGAAAAGAAAAAGGAAACTAAGCCAGAAACTGAATGGTAGTAATTACTTTGCCATACTTTTAAGGCTGCTCTCTCCATTTAGTAGAAAGGAGATATAGAATGTTGCATACACTGGCATATAGGGTCATTTTGTTGGTTTGTTTTGTTTAATTCATTTCTTTGTTACAAAGGAAGACTCATTTCCAATTATAAGGGTCTATATGGAAACAAATGTGATGTAAAAACAAAAGACGTAAGTGAAACATTTATAAAAGGAGATCATGTTTCCTAACCACCTCTTCCCCCTACCCCTACAAAAAAAAAAAAGGAATGGATAGCTATTCTTGAGAGATAGTACCTGATTTGAACACGTAGTATGTGTGCATTACACGTAGCATGAACTTAATAATAAAAGATGAATGAGTAAATGAGTGAATTTTCAAATTTATTCTTCATTGCTAAGTAAACTTTCTGCTTTCTCCTCTGCTTTCTTACTGTCCAAGTTTTGTATGTTTCCTTAATGAGAAGACCTGGAAATTTTCATAGAAAGAAATTCATCTCTATTCATGTTGTCATTCCATCATTTCCATGTAGTAAAGGAGACAGCCTGCAGAACTTTAAACCTTTTTTTAAACATCCCCATGATAGATGAACATTCATTTCCGAGCACTCCCAATGGAGTCATTCTAATCCAGGGAGCTCCAGGGACTATTTCAAAGTGGTCTATATGAAATCATTTCTCAGACACTTCTCACTGTCATGTAGTCAACAGGCTGTATCAACCCACATGCAGTAATGAAAATGTCCTGTATTTATAGAAGCACTTCTCTGAGGTACATCCTTCTAGAGGAATACCCCAAAGAGTTGTGAGAATTGAAGGACATATTTTAAACATGTCTAACCTGTCTCTAAGTCCCTATAAAAATGGTTGAGGTACCAAATTGTGCCTTTTCCCATTCCTTGGCTTTAAATTGAAATGGCAGAGCAGTTTGGTTTTACAGCTTTCTGTGTCGTTCTGTCTTTTTGATATTACATGGGTGTAAAAAAAAATAAAAATAAGCCACATTAAACATTATACCATACTTCCACTGGGTCTCAACACCTACTCACCCTCAATCACAAATTCTGAGTTTTCAAATCACAAAGGACACTTAAACAATGATCACTCCATCTCTAGAGGGATTGCATTTCTTAGATTCTTTTTTTTTCTTAGAAAATCATTCAGTAATCAATTGTTAGGAGGAAGCGGAGAGGATGTCAGGAGGTTATAGATCAAAGCCTCAGTTTCTTCATCTGTAAAACAAAGGGATTAAACAGCAAAATTGTTCAGCCCAATGACTGAGCCTGTTTAGGTCTTTTTGGTCTTGATTCTGCTATTCATACTAGCTTTGTGTCAACTGTAACATTTATAAGCATGTCACCTAAACTTTTATCCAAGTCAATAATAAAAAAAAATGTTAACTAGTATAGGACAAAACATAGATCCATGGGGCACTTCACTAGAGACCCACTTCCAGCTTCATATTGAACTTCATGTCAAACTCTTTCAGTTCAGGCATTCAGTCTGTCCAAATTTATCTAACTGTTAACCATCTAGTCCAGAGATGTCAAATTCAAATAGAAACAGATCGCTTTGAGTCACATGTTGACTTGAAAAACATATTATCTGTGTTTTATTGTATTTTTCTTTATTTTGTTAAATATGTCCTAATTATATTTTAATTTTACTTTAGCCACATCAAGAGTTTTACTCTCAGGCAGCCCTAGACCACAAGTTTGACACCTCTGATCCACATCTGTCTATCTTTTCCAAAAGAGTACCATAAGATACTTTATCAAAGGGGGCAGTTAGGTGGCACAGTGGATAGAGCGGCTGGCCTGGAGTCAGGAAGACTCATCTTTCTGAGTTCAAATCCAGCCCTAGACACTCACTAGCTGTGTGACCCTGCTTGCTTCAGCTTCTTCATCTGTAAAATGAGCAGGAGAAGGAAATGGCAGACCACTCCAGTGTCTCCGCCAAGAAAACCCCAAATGGGGTCATGAGGTGTAAGACACAACTGTAAAATGACTAAAACAACAAAAACCTCATCAAATGCATCAAATACTAAAACTAGGTAAGATCAGAGTCTCCTGATCTAGTGTAGTAAATCTGACCCCAAAAAAATATAAGATTTGTCTAGGGTCACCTATTCCGCAAAAAGTCATGTTGGCTCTTTATGACCATTGTTTCCTTTTCTAGATGTTCACCAACCATGGATTTAATAACCCATCCAAAAATTTCCCAGCAGTCAAAGTCAAGTTCATTGGCCTATAATTTAAAAACTGTGTTATTATCTTCCCTTTTTTGAAAATTGGAATGTAATCCCAGTATTACTGTTCCTCCCAAAGTCATTGCCATGAAACCTTGGTGGGCCTCAGTATCTATCTCCCAGCCAGGTAGCTAATAGCTTTTACACTGAGTTCTCCCAGTTCCCATGGTGACCTTATTGATCTTTTTTTTTTTGGTGTCTTTGAATGGGCTGCTGCAAAGCTGACGCAACCAAGTCAAGGGCTAGACTCCATCTTGCCCAAAGGGAATCAGAGATAAGGGCAGATTGGCAGTAGTCAGAGTGGTATGCCCTCCAGAACTGCTTGCTGATCCTAAGCCAAGGAATAAGAATAAACCAAAGGAGACCAGAAATTAAGAGAAGCAACTGACCAAATACCAGTGAGAAAATTGATTGGACCAAGGCTGCAGATGGTAACTGCTGAAGAAACATGGATCTTTCTGCAACTCCTACCCTACCTCCTCTGTTTCAGAGTGAAGGAATGCTCTCATTACCTCTTTGCCACGAACTTTCTGTTTTGCCCACCAATTCAGTGAGAGGAGAGGGAAAGAGGGAGAGAGAAAAAAATGCTTTTTATTGTCTCTTTATGGCTGCCAGCCAAAGTAGCTGACATTTGGAAGCTCTTTTTCCCAAAATGCTTACTTTCATTTTTATGCTATGTAAACTGTTATTAAAGAAAGTAGATGACCATATACCAGGAGTCTGTTTATCTATGTGTAGAATGGGAATGAGGGAGGGGATGCCAGAACCCACTGGGAAAGGAGATTTATTTGTTGTACCTCAGCCAAAATGGCTGGATGAGGGCCAGAGTCAATGAGAGAAAGTATCTGGTTTTTTTTCATAACCTTCTGGAATGTATATGATTTTCCATCATATTCCTAGACCCAGCTAGAAGGACCCATGGACACTGTGAGAGAGAAAACCTCAACTATGGTGGAAAACAGCCATTTCTTTACCTGGGGGTACCTTGGTTGGTTCTATGGCTTGGCTGCCATGCTTGATAGCCTTACTTAGCAGCGAACAATTCACCCATTCAGGGAGTTTTGGTGAGGTCCACAGCTATGCTGGCCTTGTTTTGCTATTAGAGACCTCTTAGTCTTGCTTAAACACTGACCTCCCCCAACCCCTGCAAAGTAATGAAAGTCATATTTACCCTTTTCCTGTCCACAAAACTCTCCAGTTCTCCAAAATCTTTCAGAAATGGCTGACAATAGATCAGTTATCACATCTACCAGTTTTTCCAATACCCAAGGATATGGTTCATTGAGACCAGGAGACATAAATTAATGGAGGGCAACTAGATATTCTCCCACTGTCTGCTTACTAATCTTGGACACCAGTTCCCTACTAGTCATTTTTTTTTCCATTTCCAATATATTTCTTTGGCAGAGAAGTTAAAGCAATAATTAAAGAATTTATTAGGAATTCAGAATTAGCCTGTATGCTCCTGACAAGTTTTACAGAAGTGTGTTGTGCTTTTATGTTCATCCTGTGTTTTCAGCCCATTCTCCCATTTTCTACAAAGACGTGTTTTCATCGAAGTTGGTTGGTGAGTTCCCTGTGAATCTATTTCAATCTCTTCAGACAACTCTTGGTCTTCTTCCTAATTAGAATTGTTTCACTTTGTGTCTTCTGAACTTCATTCTCAAGAGTTTTCTATCCCTCTTGAGATGACTTCCTCTGCAGAATTTTAGTGGTAGCTTGTCTATTGTTCCTCCGAACTCTGAAATCAGTCCTCCCAATATCTAAAGTGCATATGAGATTATGCCCAGCTTTAATCCTCTTCTCTCTTCTCTACCACAAACTCTAGAAGGGGGATCCAGCGGTGCATTTGAGAACTGGAATAACCAACAGCTCCAAACTTGCTTGTTTTCCTGCATATCCTCATTCACATTATTGGACTGTTATTTTTCCCCTTTGAGTGACATAAAAGGACTAAGCTTCTGGCCTAAGGTCAAACCACTAGTCGGTGGCAGGTCATTTTTCTTACTTTATCATTTCTGACATACTGGGTTTTTTTTTCAAAATTTACTCCTCTGATTTGCCTGATGCAGTGTTAAAAATATATTTTCTATCACCCAGACATTTTTTCTTTAAGGCCAGATGAGCTGAAGCATGAAATGTTAAGAGTGGGGTAGATCACAGCTCTGCTGCCAGGCTTAAGGACAGCAGAGAGCCTACAAGTTTTGGCTTCTCCCCAAACATTTTTCCAGGCTATGGGAGCAGTTAATTCTGCCCTAAGTACACGCTGTGTCCTCATATATTAGGTAGCCCTCTATCTAAGGCAAGATTTAATTGGTTTGAGTTGGGTAATTCATAGTGCCTCATTAGGGCATCAAAACACATACCAGGCTTTCTAGTAATTTTCTCCCCTGAAAGTGCATTGATTGACTACCTCACAGAGAAAGGCATTATCTAAAGGACACTTGGGTTTGTGCAGAGATCAAGCCCACAATGGATAATTTCAAAGCATATTCAGCAATCAGATGAGGGTTCAAAGAAATACATAACTGGATCAATTTTTCCTGCTTCTAATAAAGCTACACACACACACACACACACACACACACACACACACACACACACCTAATAGCTAACATTTTTATAACACTGTAAGGTTTGCACAGCCCTTTCCAAATGTTATCTCATTTGGTCTTTACAACAACCCTGGTAAATGCCATTACTATCTCCATCTTGCAGATAAGTAAAATGAAGCAGGCAGAGGTTAAGTGACCTGCTCAAGGTCACCCAGCTAACAAGCATCCGAGGTGGGATTCAAACTTGTGACCTCAGTTCTACATCCAAATTAGTGATAAAAATATAAAACAAAATGGAGCCAGAACAGATCCTTGAGGCTCTTCAATAGAGACCATAATCCAAGTTATCACTGATACATTAGCCACTACACTTGGATCCTAGGTATTCAGCCAATTCTGTATCCTGAATTTCTTGGTTGAGTTAACGGAGAGAATGCTGGCTTGGAATCAGGAAGACCTGATCCAAGTCAAGGAGTTCATCTATTTTCGCTTAGAAGCAATATGGAGCCATTGAAATTGTCTAAGTACATCAATTATGTAACTAAAATTGTGCCTTAGAAATATTATTTTGTTCTCTATTTGGGAATAGATTGGAAACAACAGAAATATTGGAGCCTAGATGTGAGTAATTGTCATAGTGAACATAGAGGTCAGAGGCAAGAGAAGTACAGTTAGAATCAGTAAGACTTGGAAATTAATTGTGTGAAAGGAGAGGATGAGAGGGAAAAGATGTAAAGGAAAGGGAAAAGTCAAAAATGACTCTAAGGTCACAAACATGGATATCTGGGAGGTTAATGGTGACTTCAAGGGAAGTTTGGAAAAGAGAAAGATAATTGGTTCCATTTTGGACAGGTTGAGTTAACAACAAGATATCCAAGTCCAACAGGCAACAGATAAATTGGGAATAGAGTTCAAGAGATATATTTGGGTAGATGTAAACATTTGGAGTCATCAGCATAAAATGACATTTGAAGCCATGGGAGCTGATGAAATCATTAAGAGTGTTGAGGGGAAAAAGAACACCTAGTAGAAAGGCTTATGAAATATACACATTTAGCAGGTCAGTCAACACGGGGAAGAGAAGGAAGAGAACGAACATTTATTAAGAACCTATTGCATACCAGGCACTGCGCTTAATGCTTTACAAATACTATCTCACTTGATCTTCAAAGCAATGCTAGGAGTTAGGTACTATTGTTAACCAATTTTACAGTGAGGAAATTTAAGAAGATAGAGGTTAAATGACTTGGCCAGGATCATACAGCTAGGAAGTATCTAAGGTGCCTGTTGTGCACTAACCACTGTGTTAAGCTCCAGGAATACAAAGAAAGGTGGGAAAAAAAAGTCCCAATTCTTAAGGAGTTCACAGTTTAAAGGAAAGAGAATATGCGAACTGCTATTTACAAACAAGCTAAATACAAGAGAAATTGGAGCGGAACATGAATGATGATTCAACAAAAGAGACTAAGAAGAACAGATCAAACAGGTAGGAGGAGAACCAGGAGAAAAGTCTATAAAATCAATCAATAAATAAACATTTATTAAGCACCCACTGTGTGCCAGGCACTGTGCTAAATGCTGAGGATGCAAAAGGAGGCAAAATGATGCAAAAGCCCTCAAAGAACTTACTAAGGGGGAGAGATGACTTGCAAACAAATATATACATTGGGACTTAAAAGAAACCAGAGAAGTCAGTAGTCAGAGCAGAGGAGGAAGAGCATTCCAGGCATGGGAGACAGCCAGAGAAAATGCTTGGACCCAAGAGATGGAGTGTCTTGTTTGCGGAATAACCAGGAGGCCAGTGTCACTGGATCAAAAAGTACCTGTTCGGGATTAAGAGTAAGAAGACTGAAGAAGACTGAAGGGTAAGAAGGACTTGGAATGCCAACAGAGCATTTTGTTTTTTATCCTGGAGATACTAGGAAGTCATTGGAGTTTATTGTTTAGAAGGCTGATATAATCAGACCTGTGCTTTAGGAAAATCACTTCAGTGGATGAATGGAGGATGGATTGGAGTTGGGGAGAGACATGAAGCAGGCAGACCCACCAGTAGATTATTGCCATAGTCCAGGTGTGAGGTGATGAGGGACTGCAGAAGGGTAATGACAGTGTCAAAGGAGAGAAAGGGGTATGCAGAGATGTTGCATAGACGAAATCAACAGACCTTGGCAACAGATTAGAGATGGTGGGGAGGAATGTTGGAGGTGAGAGATAGTGAAGAATCCATGGAAGATAGGAGGAGGGGAAGGTTTAGGAGGAAAGATAATGACTTCTGTTTTGGACATTTGCAGTTTAAGATGTCCAATGGACATCTAGTTTGAGATGTCTGAAAGACAGTGATGTGAGATTAGAGGTAAGCAGAAAGCCTAGGTCAGGACAGGTAGATTTGAGAATCATCATCATAGTGGCTAGTGCAGGGGAGATGGCCTGGGAGAGAATTGAGGAGTCAAGGGCTCAGAGATCATGGTGGAGATTAAGAGTAGGGTTTCATTAAGGAAGGCAGAGGGAGAGATGAAAAGTCAATAGATTACAGTTAGATAAGATTTCAAAATTCTTGAACATAGAGGTGGTACATTTGTGGGTGATAGCAAGATGAAGGGTATGATCGTCTTTGGATGTGGCTGATATTGGGTAGAGTAGTAGCTCATGGAATGTGAGTAGGTTGAGGAACTGAGTGGTTAGGGTATTTGCTTTGTCTAAGATTGTGATTGCTACATCTGCTTTTTTTTTTTTTACTTCAGCTGAAGGTAATAGATTCTATTCCAAGCCCTTATCTTTACTCTGTGTGTCTCTCTGCTTCAAATTTGATTCCTGTAAGCAAAATATTGTAGGAGTCTGGTTTTTAATCTAGTTATCTGCTTCCACTTTATGGGTGAGTTCATCCCATTTACATTCATAATTATGATTACTAACTGTGTATTTCCTTCCATCCTGCTTTCCCCCCGTTTGTCTCTCTCTCTCTCCTTTCACCCTGTCCCTCCTCAAAAGTGTTTTGCTTCTGACCACTGCCTCCTCCAATTTGCCTCCCTTCTATCAGCCCCACTCCTTCTATTATTCCCCTCTTCCCTACTTCCCTTTAGGTTAAGATAAATTTCTATGCTCAACTGAGTGTGTATGTCATTCCCTCTTTGAGCCAATTCTGATGAACGTGAGGATCAAGTATTACCCATCACTACCACCCCACTTACCACTCCACTGTCAAAGCTCTTTTGTCCCTCCTTTATGTGAGATAATTTGCCCCATTCTACTTCTCCCTTCCTCCTTCTCCCAGAGCATCCCTCTTTCTCAATCCTTTATTTTGTTTTATTTTTTTTATATCATCCCAACATAGTCAACTCATGCCCATGCCCTCTATCTTGGTATACTCCTTCTAAATGCCACAATGAGAAAGCTTGTAGGAGTTACAAGTATCATCCTCCCATGCAGGATTAGAAACAGTTTAACCTTATTGAATCCTTTAGAATTTCTCTCTTCTGTTTACCTTTTTATGCTCCTCTTGAGTCTTTTATTTGAAAGTCAAATTTTCTATTCAGCTCTGATCTTTTCATCAGGAATGTTTGAAAGTCCTCTATTTCATTAAATATCCATTTTTTCCCCTGAAGGATTATACTGTTTCTCTGGGATAGGTGATTATTGATTGTAACCCTAGCTCTTTTGCCCTCCAGAATATCATATTCCAAACCCTCTGATCCTTTAATGTGGAAGCTGCTAAATCTTGGATTATCTTAACTGTGGCTCTATGATATTTGAATTGTTTCATTCTGGCTGCCTGTAATATTTTCTCTTTGATCTGAAAGCTCTGGAAATTTGACCATAGTGTTCCTGGGAGTTGTCATTTTGGGATCTCTTTCGGGAGGTGATTGGTGTATTCTTTCTATTTCTATTTTACCCTCAAGTTCTAGGATATCAGGGCAGTTTTTCTTGATAATTTCTTGAAATACAATGTCTAGGCTCTTCTTTTGATCATGGCTTTCAGGTAGTCCAATAATTCTTAAATTATCTCTCCTTGCTCTATTTTCCAGGTCAGGTATTTTTCAGGTGAAGTATTTGACATTTTCTTCTCCTTTTTTTTTTAATTTTCCTTTATGGTTTCTTGGTGTCTCCTGTAGTCATTAGCTTCCACTTGCCCAATTCTAATTTTTAAAGAATTATTTTCCTCATTGAGCTTTTGTACCTCCTTTTCCACTTGGCCAATTCTACTTTTTAAGGAGTTCTCTTCACTGAATTTTTGTACATCTTTTTCCATTTGGCCTATTCTGGTTTTTAAGGTGTTGTTTTCATCAGTATTTTTTTGTGCCTCTTTTACCATATTGTTGACTCTTTTTTCATTATTTTCTTGCATCACTTTCATTTCTTTTCTGGATTTTTCTTCTACCTCTCTCATTTGGTTTTTATGTCCTTTTTGAGTTCTTCTGGGAGTTTTGTTTTGGTTTGGTTTTTTTGGTCTTGAGACATATTCACATTTTAATTTGAGGTTTTCCATGTATCTGCTTTGATCTCATTGTCTTCTGAGTTTGTGTTTCGATCTGCCCTGCCACCAGTGTGACTTTCTATCATCAGGTTCTTTTTTATTGTTTGCTCATTTTTCCAGCCTATTTCTTGATATTTAACTTATTTTTACAGGCTCTGTTCCTGTGGGAGCTCCTAGGGTGGAGGGAGCACTGTCCCAAACTTCAAATCTTTCTTGCTGCTGCTCTCAGAGCTAATTCAGAGGGTCTATAAATTTCTAATTCTTCCAAGGTGGTATGATGAAAGGAGACATGTGGTCACCACTATCCTGGCCTCTGCTCTGGCCTATGAGCAACCACAAGCACTCATTTCTGCTGTGTAACTGACCAGGGTTCCCACTCCTGTTAGTGTCCTGGGACTGTGACCTGGAACCACATATGGGCAATGCAACAGAATCCTACTCCCTGTGCCAGCAAAGGGCCCCCTTTAATCTCCTTCTGACCAGTTATCCTTACCATCTGTGGGCTGAGAGCTCTGGAAGCCACAACTGCCAATTCAGTCACTCCCCAGGCCTGCTTCTGTCTTGGCAGGATGCAGACTGTACTGTGCTGGACTGCACTCTGCTCACATCCCAATGAGACAGACCTTTCCTGCTGATCTTCTAAGTGGTCTTGGGCTGGAAAAAAATAGTTTCACCCTGACCTTTTGTTGGTTCTGCTGCTTCAGAATTCATTTTGAACCTTTATTTTAAAGTTGTTTGGAGGAGAATTTTGGAGAGGTCAGATGAGTCCCTGACTCTACTCCACCATCTTGGCTCTGCTCCCCCTCCCTACAATCCCCCCAGTTAGCATATTTAAGAAAAAATTAATACATATATTGAAGTCCCCCAGTATGAAGGCAGGAGTTGGGGAGCAGAGGAAAATTAAGGCAGGGATCAAACTCATTGAGGAAGGATGGGGAGTGACCCGGGGGTCTTTAAGAAACAACTGGATTTCTGGTGTCAAATACTAGAAAGAGGTCAAGGACAATGAGGGCGGGGGGGGGGGGCACGAGGGGGGGTGAGGGGGAGGAGTCATTGGATTTAATTGTTAAGAAATCACTGCTAATGTTTGAGAAAACAGTTTCAGTAGAGTGGGGCCAGAAACCAGATTGTATAGGTCTGAAAAGAGAGTGGGTGGTGAGGAAGAAAGAGCAGGCAATGAGTACAGATGACTCTTTCTAGGGGTTTGGCAGGGAAAGTAAGTAGAGATAAAGGAAAATACTTTAAGGGATTGGCAGGGACAAGGGAGGATTTTTTTAAGGATGGAAGAGACCTGACCATGTTTTTGGGCAGTAAACAAGGAGCCAATAGATAGAGAGAGATAAAAGAAAGACAAAGGAAATGATTGACGGGGTTAGCTCCTAGAGGAGACAGGAGGGAACAAGATGAAGATCACTCCCCTGTTTGCGTTAAGGACACCACCATCCTTCCAGTTACCCAGGTTTACAACCTTGGAGTCTTCCTTCACCCTTCCCTCTCCCTCAACCACCATATCTGATCAGTTGCCAAGACTCATTGATTCTATCTCCACATCTCCCAACTGTCGTCTCCTCTCCACTTATATAGCCCCTCCCCAGTTCAGATCCTGATTACCTCTCACCTGAATTATTGCAATAGCTTCTTAATTGGTCCTTTACTCTCTTCCCTCTCCAATGCATCCTCTACATAGATGCCAAGCTGATATTCTTTTTTAGAATTTTTTTAAAACTGTGAACTTACCAATCATCAACAAACACAAATATTTCCAAATAGAGAGAAAAAGGAAAAGGACTGTATAACATGGATATATATATATATATATGAATTTCTGTTACAGAGAATTTTTTAAAATAAATATGTATTGTTTAATAAGGTAGTTAAAATGCTCTATTTGTGCCCCTTTCTGTACTTTTTTCTTCTGTGCATTTTAAAAAATACTTAATTGACCCTCTTTTTTTCAGGTCTATCACTAACCATTTATCTATCTCCTCCACCCCTATAGAAGCCCTCCATTATAATATATGTGTCTATGTGTGTATGTGTATGTAGTCTATAGAATATATATAGTCAAGCAAAACAGATTAGTGACCCATAGCTGAGTATGCATGTCTGATTCTATACCTCAAGCCAATCTATCACCTCTCTGCCAAGAGGTGGAATATATGTTTCACTTGTCAGTCTCTTGAAATCATGATTGGCCCCTGATTTGTTCAGAGTTGTATGGTCTTTCAAGGCCAAATTAATATTCTGAAGACACAATTCTAAGGAACTCACCTACCCAAAAATTTTCTATGGCTACCATATTACCCCTAGGATAACGAACAAAATCCTCAGCTTGACATTTAAAACCCTCCACAAACTGGTTCCCACCAATGTTTACAGTTTTATTTCATATGATTCCCCTTATACATACCTTTTGTTCCAGCCAAACTATGCCCCTAAGGATTCCTATATGTACCACTCCATCTCCTGACCCTGTGTCTTGGTACAAGTGGGGGATATATGTATATGTATATGTATATGTATATGTATATGTATATGTATATATGTATGTATGTATATATGTCCTATCACCCCAGTAGAATATAAGCTCCTTGAGGGCAGGAGTTGGGGTTTTTTTTTGTTTATTTTTTCTCGTTCTTGGCTTTGTATTACCCAGAACCTGTGTTCTCTATGCCACAGGGTATCTCAATGACATAACAAAATAAATACTTATGTGCCTTGGGAAAGATGGACAGACGGACAGTGGGTCTGTCTAGTGCTTGAGTCAAACCATTGCTTTCTCCCCTCTCCCAAGCTGGAGGAGCTTTTTTTTCACTCTGTTGGGAAGCCCCATGACTCTTCGACTTGAGAATGCTGCTCCATGAAAAATGAATACTTGCACATTGGATTCTGGATTCTAAGCCTCCAAGAATGAATGGCCCACTCTTTCATGCCTCCTATTGGGGTTTTGCCTTGCACATCTCCAATTTCACCGTCAAGTGTTTAAGACTTGACTCCCAGTGACTCCACGGATTGGGAACCTTCAGAAAAGTCAGTTTTTCCAACAAGTTTGACGTTTGCTTATTCTGGACATTTTCCCGACAGGTCGACTCGTTTCTTAACAGTTTAATGCAGGCCACTGTCATTAGGCATAATTCTCACTTCCCTTGATAAAGCCATGACCCTGCCTCTGACTGGTCCTGCATAAGTACTAAAGGCCACTGAATGTGACATTTTATACTTGGCAGAGGATGTTAAACAACAGATTTTTCAATTAGTCCTCAAGGCTTCAGTCTTAACCTCAGAGGGCCAAATATTCAGACAATTGAACTGTGTTCACCTGTACAGACAAGGGCATAATTGGGGGCAAAGGGGAGCTGTAGAGCGCATGAATATCTGTTTTGCACTTGTGGGAACATTGCACAGAATCAACGTGGCTGCAAATTGAGTCTGTAATTGAATCTGCTTACTGAACCTGTTGATGTGATGTAGCTTCTGAATCTCATATGAGAGAATAAGGCATGATGCAAAGTTTCCCAAAACCTTAAAGCCTCCATAAAGTATTTCTCTTTACCTAGAAGTATTCTAGAAAGAACATAGGAGGTTGTTAAAAATTTTTAAAATAGAAAATCATTAGCCAAAATAAGGATGATATTAATGCTACAGCACATATTTTCAACTTTTATTAAAATTTTGAGACAGTCATGGAGTCATAGATAGAGTGCAAGACAAAGTCAGGAAGACCTGAGTTCAAATGCTGCCTCTGACATTTATTAATAGTGCGACTCGGGGGCAAAATACTTAATGTCTCAATGAGTTGACATTCTAATTCTTATCTACTAAGTCATAAAGGGATTGCAGCTGAAGGGGGTTCCCACATGTTGATGATCCAATGAAATCATCAGTCCTTCATGTAATTTATGTAATAACATAATTAAAATTCTACTTTGCAAGCAACAAACATAATTGGCATTTATTGTGTCAAGCATCATGCTCAGTGTTGTGAAAAAATGCAAAAGAATTAGAAGGCATGGCTCCTGCCTTCAAGGAGCTTACCATCTAGTTAGTGGTATTGGCTGTCCAAAAAACATACACAGATACACAAATGAATGGAGAATATTTTTACAGACATATTTTAAGTTAATGAAAGAGAAACTGAGTACTGCAGGGGAAAGTCCAGCGAGGCGAGCAGTAGCGAGGCTTCAAGGTCAAGGTGAGTTCTTGACTGTAGACCATGAAGAGGCATAGAGAACATATCAGGTAAAAATAACTGCATGTGCAAAGGTCTACAAATGAGAATGAATTACATGCAGGCTGCTAGAGAGTTAGCTCAACTTAAGCAGAAATTTCATGTACAGAAGGAGAGAGAAATTCAGCCAAGGAAATGGGGGGGGAGGGGAGGAAGAAGCAAAGGAGGGCAGGGGAAGCATTCGATTAAGGGCTTTGAACAACAGGCTAGAGCACTCGATCTGATATAATAGGTACTAGGGAATCACTGTCCATTTTTCAGGAGAATGATGAGGAAAATTATGTCTGAACACTATTATTTCAGGAGCCTCTCAGGTCCCTTCCAGCACTATAGCTATGATCCTACGACCAGCTATTTTTAGGATGGATTAGAGTAAAATGAGATTTGAAAGAGTGCAACCAACCAGTTGACTATTTCAAAGCTATGGTGGTACCTATCTAAATGGAAAGGAGAGGGTTTATCCAAAAGACATTGGAAATGAAAAATTTTCAAGACTGTCTATCACAAACCCTGGGCCTGGAGAGGAGGGAGCCACCATCAGCCCTGTGTCACAATTACTGGTCAAACTTGGCTCACTGGCACCATCTATTGGTTTTTAGTTACCACCACTTTCCATTTGTTTCCTGGGTTCCCTGTTCCCTGTTGGACATAGAGAAAAGATGGTTTCTTTTTCTTCCCCACTTTTTTCTCATGTTTGCCAAAAGCAGGACTGTTTTAAAGGGGAGGAAGAAAATGATTACAAAACACTACATAGGAAATATAGTTTAGGTTAGGAATTTGATACTATATAATAAGTCAAAATGTTAAGAATTTACCTATTGCAAAATTTTTTATAGATGAGTTCTAGTTCTATATACCAATTGTAAGGAACAGGTCTGTTCTTCTCAGCTCCCTCTTCCCTTCTGCTTCTACCAGCTTTTATTCTGTGTTAAATTAGTTTTGATTCTCTTGTGGTACATTCAGCTAGCAAGGCTTAATCTTCCCTAATATTTCTGTTATGAGTGTAGGAGTCTAGGTCCTGGGATAGATTATTCCTTGCCGTAGCCTTGCTATTTGTTCATTTCCTTGGGATACATCAAACTGGACCCACTGGTTATGGTCAAACGGGTGGTGATCCTATACTAACAGCATGTATTAATCATCTGTCCAACTTTAAAAGGAGAGAGAGAGAGAGAGAGAGAGAGAGAGAGTCACTATATGGTGTGGTGGCAAGAATTGTAAACTTTGTGAGTTAGAAGACATGTTTTCAATCATAACTAGCAATATGGGACCTTTAGGCAAGTCCCTTAATAAATGTTTGAATTAAATTGAAATAGGTTAGATTGGATGAGACTGAACTGAATTAAAGTTAAACACCTACTATGCTCACAGCATCAAACTAGAAATTGAAAATCAAAAATGAACTAAAAAACAGACCCTTCTCTCAAGCTGCTTACAAGCTAAAATGATGGATAAGACATGTATAACGCATCACCCATTACTGAAGCATCTGGGCAGACACAAAATCAGTTTCAATCTTGAAGGTTAATCAATAATTCATATTCCCTATTGCTCATGTGCCTACCCAGAAAGTTTCCTCTCTGGGATCATCTGAATCTGGTTTGTTTCTAGTTCTTCTCTGGATATAATTAGTTCCCTTGCATGCACTGCTAAGATAGCATATAATATAGAACACGTTTATCATATTCAAGAAAGAATACAGATAAGACTTATATGAGTCCATAGACAGTCAAGAATACTTTTCTCCTTGGTGAGCCCCATCTTCCCCAAAGGGATCCAAATATTGAGCCACTCTGGGATTGAGGACTCCCCCAATGGGGAAAAAACTGTTGTTACAAAACAGGCCTCCCCCTCTGCCCCTACCCACACTGTACTTGCACAAGCCCAAAGACTCTTAAGTCTTCGGAAGCACTTGACAGCTATTTGAGAGCTTCTTTGGTGTATTAGCTAATTGTATCATGGCCCTGCCTAAAAAAAGAAAGCTAGAGATATGTTAACTAGCATGGAGGCAAATTGGTTCTCGATATTACATTAAAAGTGGGAACTATTCTATTTTTTTAAATCCCCTGTGCCTAGTACAGTGCTTGAAACAGCGAGTACGTGGCAGATACTTGTTGAATCAAATTGCAAAGGTAGATTCCACAGAACTTGGCAACTGACTGGTTTGGATTAAAGGTAGAGGTGGGGATGAGATGGCTTTGAGGTTTTCAGCCTCAGTATTTAGACAAATGGTGGAGGTATCAACAGAAATAAAGGATCAAGTTTGAGCAAAATGTGATGTTTAGCTTGGGGCTCACTGAGTATGAGAAGATGCTGAGATGCCCAGGTGGAACTATGGGGCAATAAATTGGAAATGCAGAAGGAGTGAGGGGTCTGGAGGGAAGCTACCAATTTGGGAATCATTTGTATGTAGGTGATAATTGAAGCTATGAGGGTGGATGAAATTGCCAAAGGAAAGAAGAGAAAAAAGGAAGAGCAAAGTCTTGGGAACATCGTCATGTAAATCAAGGAAGGAGATAGAGAAGACATTGGAAAAGTAGGAGAAATCAAGCAGTTTCAATGTTGAGAGGCAGCGTGGCATAGAGCACAGAGAGACAGATAGCCTCGGAATTCTGAAGACCTGGGTTCAAGTCCTACTCTGACCATATATATTGGTGGCATGACTCTGAGCGAGTCACTTACTCTTTTAATGCCTTCAGGCTTCTCTCTAAGACTGTAAGATGCAGAGAAGGTGCCAACCAGCATTGACAGAATAAGTTCCTTATCAGGAGCTCTTTATACAAATGAAATCAAAGGGGTATGGGAGAAAGAGAAAGAAAAAGAGGGAGAGGAGAGGAGAGGAGAGGAGAGGAGAGGAGAGGAGAGGAGAGGAGAGGAGAGGAGAGGAGAGGAGAGGAGAGGAGAGGAGAGGAGAGGAAGATTTGCAATGCTATGGAAGCCAAGAGAGAAAAGTGTATTATGAAGGAAGGGGAGTTATCAACATTTTCAAATGCTTCAAAGAGATCAAGAACATGGCGATTGAAAAGAATATTACATTTGTTGATAATGGAGTCAATGTCGATCTTAGAAAAAGCAGTTTCCATAGAATGTTAGCCAGCTGGCAGATTGAGGGAAAAGTGACTAGTGAGGAAGTCTAGAGGTAATGAGTATAGACGTCTCTTACTAGAGCTTCAGCAATGAAAGAGATAAAAGATAGAGGAGGGTAACTTGAGGAAGTGACTTGGTCAAGGGAAGGTTTGGGGATTGTTTGGAAAACTTGAGCATGTTTGTAGTTAGAGCAGGAAGGACTAATAAAGAGAGAAAGATTGAAGATCTACCACAGAGACGAGGGCAAAGTTGGGTAAGGATATAGAAAGGTCATAAAGCATGGAGGAGGAGAGATGGAGTTAATTACAAGTGGTTTTAGTCTTCCTAACAAAGTAGGAGGTAATTTCATCTGTGAAAAAGCAGTCTGGGTGAAATTGAGGAATTAAGGAGACCAGAGGAAGTTTGGAAAATTCACAGTGGTGAATGTCATAAGAAGTCATTAGTGATGAGGAGCAGGATCTGTAGGATTAACAGTCCAGTTGAAGCTAGCTAGAATAAATGATACAAATTTGTAGTGATCCCAGTCAATGGGGTTTGACAACTTCCCCCAGTAGTATTCACATGCTCTAGAGTAGGAGTAAAGACAGATGCCCAGGGGTAATCCCACTGAGACTAAATTTTCTTCTCTGTAAGATGAAGTTGTTGGAATAAGTGGTCTCAAAAGCCCTCTCTAGTTCTAACCTTTGATGAGCCGGTAATCCTGCTTCCCATACTTCTTTACTTCTGAAGACACTTCCTGCAACTCCGCACCTAAATCACTCGTTAAGCATTTGGTTGGGAAGATTTGTCAAGCTGGATGAGAAAATGTGATTGCTGCTGTTTATAGATTATGGAACCTCAACTGGTTACTGCTGTGCACAATTCAAAAACAATTCCATTGAAATTGTTAGAGGCACGGTTCAATAAACAAAGATGTTTAGCACGAAAGGAAACCCCAGCTAAATAATCTAGCTATCGAGTGTGGCTCAGGAGAACAGCTGGAGAAAGTATACGATTGGCCTGGGTCCATCATCATTAGAAGGGGAAGGAGGCTTGGTAGATACCATTTGTCAAAGAACTAGGCCGGTAGCTCTGGGTCTAGTGACAGGGGCAAGAGGGGCAGTATATTGGTGGGTAAATTAAAGAGACATTTTCTCCAGCTGTTTGATTTTCATGCCTCTTGAGTTTTGAGGTTAGAGCAAACTACCAGAATAAGAAACATTCTTGGGAGGAGGGAAACTCATTTAGTATTATGTTGGTAGTCGAATTATAACTAGGTCTAGAGCAAAGAAAGTAGACATCTATTATTCATTTCCTCTGAATAGACTTGTGCTGTCTTTGAATACAAAGAATGACTGGAATTTACTTGCCAAATATGGAAGATGCTGGGGGAAAGCTCCTTACTTGCTTTTAACCTGACCTTGTGAGAGCTAATAGGTCTCTCCTTTACTCATAATGATGCTAAGAGATTCCCCTACAAAGCACCTTTGTATAAAAGGCTCCCTGAGAACCATTTTTACTTCTTTTTTTTAAGTTATGAAAATTGAGCCTAGGGAAGCAGACTGATTTCTGCAAGGTGACACTGAGACCAGGTCTGTGTCTCTTCAGGATGGTTCTACCCAGGAAGACCAAATTAATTGCTTATCTGCTTATCTATCTTTGTCATCTCTCTCACTGAAATCATAGATTTGGCGATAGAAAGAACCTTAGAGGTCATCAAGCCCAACCCCTTCATTTTACAAATGAGGAAAAAGTTAAGTGACTTGCCAAAGGTTTCACAGATAGTGAATGCAGAGTTAAAATTTAGACACATCTTCTGAGTACAAATCCAGCTCTCTAACCAAAAAAGCTAAAATAGATGGAAATTAACCTACATACAAAGCTGTCACTCTAGATTACTCTGCCCACTGGATTGACCTTGAAATCTGTCTGAATGAATGACCATGACTGAGCAATCTGTATAGCTTTCTATGAACTGGCTTCCCCTACAAAAAAATCCCAAGTCCTTTTCCCAAGTATTACAGTGTACAAGCAGCTTGACAAATGAAACCCCCTGGAACCTGACAAGGATTGAGCTAAGTTATGAACTAAAAACAGAGAAGGCAAGGCAAGGGAAGAGAAGAGGAAAATCTTACTAAATTTGTGGAATAGGAGCATCAAGATGTTCTCTAGACTAAATGAGAATTGAATGGTATAAAAAGAATGCTGGATTTGGAGCCAAAGGACCAGGCTTCATATGCAAGATCAAATGATGATAATAAGAGCTTACATTTAGAACTGTCTCTGTTTTATATTTAATTGTTGTAATTGTCCAGATTTGAATAAACCTGGAGCATCAGCAATAGAGATCAGTACTTGTGCCAAGCACAGACACTATACAATTATTATCTCATTTGAGCTTCACAACAACCTTGATAGGTAGGTATTGTTATTATCATTGCGATTTTATAGATGACGAGACTGAGTCAAACATAGGTTAAGTAACTTGAACAGGATCTCACAGCTACCAAATGTCTGAGGCCAGATTTCAACCCAGGTCATCCTCTAGACCCAATATTCTCTCTAGAATACTGCCTGTTTTTGTTGTTTATTTCGGTCATGTTCACCTTTTCAAGACCCCTTTTTGGAGTTTCCTTAGCAAAGATGCTACAGTGGCTTGCCATTTCCTTCTCCAGCTTGTTTTACAGATGAAGAAACTGAGGCAAATGGGGTGAAGCAACTTGCCTAGAGTCACACAGCTAGACTCCATGCCTGGCACTTTTATCCACATGATGTGCTTTGGGATTTCTGGGAACCCCAATGATGTGGTTTGGGGTTGCTGGGAACCCTGAAATGTGAGGTACATGATGGCGTCCACCTGGAAAGAATTCACACACTCAAACCTTCTTCCAGTCAAAGTGGCAAGGTTTATGGTAACACCAGTAGAAGCAAGCTAGACTCCTAGTGAATCTGCAACTTAATGGGTGCAAGACTGATACTAATATACAAAAGAAGGGAGAGTGAAAAAGCTGGAGGGGATTAAGGAGTAGTAAATAGCCTGGGGTGGGCCAGGTACAATAGTGAAAGGAGTAAAGTAGTCTGGGGTGGGTCTAAAGCAACTTCTGAAAGGACTGTCAAGTATCTAGGTGGGCTGGGATGGGCCAGATGCCTTGGACAGGTACCAGTGATCTGGGCTGCTGAAATCTATGGGAAAATTCAGGGACTGGGTTGCTTTCAAGGACATGGTCTTTTCTTTTTAGGGATCCAGGTCACAAAGACATTGTCTTTTTCCTTTTAGGGGTCCAGGTCCCATCACCCCATCACACTGAGCCACCTAGCTGCCTATAAATGAGGTCATATATGTAAAGCACTATCTAAAATGCTGGTTGTTATTGTTTTCTCATCTGAAAAATGAAGGTGATTCCTCCAGTCCCTTTCATCTCTATAGTTTATGATCCTTTGATCACATTTCACTGAGTTCCGGGCCCTGCTCCCAAGTACCAGAAGCCTCTGCAGTCCTTTCCACTAGGACTAAACACTCCCTCCCACCTCGAACTCCCCCTGACATAATACAGCACTGATTAAAAAGTGTCCTTTAAATATTTTCTCTGATGAGCATTTTATAATGTTCTCAGGAAGGAGAATTCTAATTTTAAGTAGCAGCATGAGAATAAACAAATCTATAATTTGGAGTAGCAGCCTTGGGGACAATAAAGTCAAGGTCTCCCTCCCTCCCAGATTATAATTAACAGTGTAAAGAATTAAAGAGAAGTGCGGCAAGGAGTGCTTAAACCTTTTTTGGAAATTTAAAAACAAGTAATGATCTCTATTGCCACTGCTCCAGGTTTATTCAAATCTGGACAATTACAACAATTAAATATAAAACAGAGACAGTTCTAAAGAGGGAGCTGTGACAAAGCAGAATAATTGCTGGTGCCCAGCTATCACATTTACATAAAAAAAGATTAAAAAGCTGATTTACATTTAAAAAACAAGATCAGGCAACATCTAAAACAGATAACACAACCCTGCTGAGAAAAGCTCTTTTCATCAATAAAGGAGAAGCAAAGGTGATTATCCATAACAAAACTAATCTTCTGTATTGCTTTAATCACCTAAAACTACTTTAACTGTTTATTTGGGAATGGTTACATGAAAAAAATATACATTGCATGTAAAACTGCCTAAATTCCAGAATGAAATAAAACATACATACAACTAAAGTTTGGTACATGGCTCTCTTCTCCAGAACCCATTTTCTCTCTCCCCTTTAGTTTTCCCCTCCTCTTACTTGTATCAGCTCATATGTAACTTTAAAATCTCCAAATATAATTTTCCTAATAGCAGAGCCATCACTAGGACAGGCAACTGGAACATCATCTGTGGCAATTTATTAAGAGCCTACTATGTGCCTGGAATTGTGCTAAAGACAAAAATGAGACTATGCTCAAGGAATTTAAATTCTAAGAGAAGATAGAATACATAAAGAAGAGTGGGAGACATGGGAGGGAGTTTTGATCTGGGGAGTCACAAGGATTATGAAAGGAGCCATAGGATAGTAGGAGATCATGTTCTTTCTGGTAGCCATGATGGTATTGACTTGGTTGCTGTTGCTAGAGCAAGAGATCCAAAAGAAGAGGGAAGGGCAGAAGGCAAGATGTCCATGTTGGGTAGGCCTAGAGACTATAGATTTAGGTCTAAAAGGAGCCTTACAAGGCATCCAATCCAACCCTTCATTGTGCAGATAGGAAAGCTGAGATTTTAGAAATATAAAGTGGCATGCCCAATGTCACACAGATAGTAAGTGTCAGAGCCAGAATTTGAAGTAAATCTTCTAATTCTGGATCCAAAACTTTTTCAGTAGCCACACCTCAAACTAAGGTGCTTCCTCCTCTACCAACAGTGACCTTCCTAGAAATGGTCTCACATAGTCCCAAGACCTTCCGCCTTAGTACTGATGAGGAATACATGACCCTTGCCCTTTTTCCCAAATGAATTTGGATGCCTACTTCTTGAGGGGGGGAAGAAGATGAGGAGATCCAAATAGAGTGGTCAATGAGAAGCTTATTATCTCAAGTACTACTTAAAGCCACTTTATGAGACAATGAGATTCAAGTAGGCTGATGTTGAAATACCAAAACTAATGGAGCCCCCACTTACCCCCCAGCCCCCAGGGCTGAACAATGGAACAATAATAATAGATAATGGCCAAAACTCTGAAATTCTGTCCCTGGTTACCTCATCTCTCTACCCATGGCACATTTTCCTCTATAAGAATCCCTAGCCTCTCCTGGCTAGTGGGCATCTTCCTTAAGCTGAGGGCATCCCTCTTAAGCCAACATCTCTCTTTAGGGGATTTTTCCCTTAAGGACCCATCTCCCTTTATCAGGTATCCCCCTTGAGTGGACATCTCCCTTTAGTGGGAGGTATTCCCCCTTAAGCAGCCATCTCCCTTGAGGGGCTGCTTCTCTTAGGGAGCTACCAAACACCCCCCCTTAAGCTGGGGTCTCCCTTAAGCTGCATCTCTCTTGAAGGGCAGAGGAGCCTACTTGGTGTGTTGTGATCTGCAGTAAATGCCTTTACTTGATTTGGTGACAACCTGAGTGAATTTTTTAAGATGACTTTGTGCCCCAACATTTTGAAGAGCCCCTAGACCTCATCATTTCCTTATGGTCTTAAGGTCTGAGGATTCTTCCTGATGTTTCCCCTCCCTGGAACACCTTCCAATCTACTATCAGCAAACAGAATTTGCCTTCAAAAGTTTATTTAATTTGAAAGCATTTTGTGCTGCTTGCCCCACGGCAGGTTTGGTGGTACTTGTCCCCAGTGCCACAACTATCAGTTACAACAAAGAAGAAATACGATTGATTTGATTTTAAACTTTTTTTAATTGGGGTGAGGAGCAGGGAAAAGTTAATGAGGAAATTACAATAATGTGTTATTAACAGCCTAAGCTGTTTCCAATTAATTGAATTTGAGAATCAAAGGAATAGTATTTGTGTATGACAGAATGGCTTAGATACACTCTTGCCAAGTTGACAATATTATAACATTTGGTTAAAAGCTGCCTATTCTTCCTTGACTTCTATTCTAAAACCAGGGATGTGTTCTCCTAGAAGATGTCCTCTAGTAAATTTAAAAATTTTGATAAGGTGGCAAGACCCACAATGTATTGGATATTACAGTCACTAATGTGAAGCAGCTAGGTGGCACACGGATGGAGCGCCAGACCTGGAATTAGGAAGACTTAGATTTCATCTCGTGTCAGACTCTTATGAGCTGTGTCACCCTGGACAAATCACTCATTCTATGTCTGCCTCAGTTTCCTCATCCATCCAAAATGAGTATAATAGCACCTACTTTCCCAAGGTTGTTGTGAGGATCAAATGACATGATACCTATAAAGGTCTGTGCAAACCTTAAAGCTCTATATGAATGCTAGCATTATTGTTATTTGGGCAGCTAGCTGGCACAGTGGATAGAGCATCAGGTCTATGAGTTCAAATCTGTCCTCAGACACTTACTAGCTGTATGACTTTGGGCATGTCACTTTTTGCCTCAGTTTCCTCATTTGTAAAATGAACTGGAGAAGGAAATGGCAAACCACTCCAGTATCCTTGCCAAGAAAACTCCAAATGGGATCACAAAGAATTGGACACAACCGAAAAACTATTCAACAACAAAAATGATTGCTACTATCATCATCATTACCAATATGTCTAATTTTATAAGGGTCATTGAATCCCAGAATCATAACGTTGCAGGGGGAAAAGGTATTGTAACTCAGCCAATCCATTCTGCCATTCAGTGCTAAAATTCCCCATATCACATATCCTTGACAGTCATTCAGTTCAAATACTTCAAGTGCCAGTGAACTCTGACCTCGCAAAGCTAGACAGTGGTAATTCAGAAAAAAATCTTCATTATTTTGTGTCAAAAGGTGCTTCCCAGTAACTTCTACCCCCAGTAGGTTTTGCTTTCTGGTATTGCACAACACAGTATATTCCTTTTCTACGTAACTCTTTAAATATTTTAAGACCATCATCTTATTTCCCCTAAATTTTCTCTTCTTTATTTTGAAAATCCCAAACTTTTTCAACTATCCTCCTATGACTCAGTTGGTTTCCAGACCCCTCACCTTTCTTGGGATGCCTTCCAATCTGCCAGTGTACATCTAAAATCATAATCTCCAGAAGTGAATACAAAACTCCAGATGCGGTCTGACCTGGACCAAGTACAACTGGGATGATTATCACCCCTAATCTGGATGCTATGGGTTTATTAATGCAGCCTAAGATCACATTAGCTATTTTGGCAGTCATGTCACATTGTTAGCTCACATGAAGCTTAGAGGCAGCTAACATCTCTAGGTTATTTTCACATGAACTCTTTCTAAGCCAAGTCTCCTTCATCATATATTTATTTATACAGTTGAATCTTGGAACTCAAGTTTCAGAACTTTACATTTATCCTGAACAATTTTCATCTTGTTAGTTTTGGCTCATCATTCAAAATCTGTCAAGATCTTCTTTCATCTTGAGTCTGTCACATGATATATCATTATCTTCCCTAATTTTATATCATCTAAAAATTAATAAGCCAGAATATCTAGGTTCTAATCTAGCCATGGACTAACCATGTGACCTAGGACACTTTTTTTTTTACCTTTTGGCAGGGCAATTGCGGTTAAGTGACTTGCCCAAGGTCACACAGCTAGTAGGTGTGTCCAGTGTCTGAGGTTGGATTTGAACTCAGGTCCTCCTGACTCCAGGGCCAGTGCTGTATTCACTGTGCCACCTAGCTGCCCCCTAGGACACATCTTTATCCCTCTCTATTTTCTAGTTTCTTCACCTATAAAATGAGGATCTCTTAAGTTTTCTTCTACTTGTAAAATTCTTTGATTCCATGTTTTCATCCAAATGGTTAATAAAACAGAATAAGCCAAAAACAGAGTCCTATGGCACCATAACAGAGACCTTGCTTGAAGGTTGGCACCTCTTCATTGATCAAAGCTCTTTGAGTACAACCATCGAACCAACTACTAGTGCACCGAACTATACTTTCTCACAGCCTACCTTCCTCCATGTAAACACAAGGAGGAACTACAATTCCCCAAGACGTTCAGCTTTCTTCTGTAGCACTTTTCCAACTCCAGGATTTCACCCCCAATGCTGACTGCCCATCTCAAGCTCTGAGAACTTAGCTTGTTTTTGTCAACGTATTCTCAGTGTCTACTACAGTTGGGTTAAAATATAATTCTGTCAATCAAAAAACGTCTTATGTTTGAAGTACAAGGTTAGATAAAAACAAATGATTTTTTTTTGCTTTTTCAATTGCAAATTTCCTGCTTTCTATATATTTACCTACAGCATGGGTACATCATAGAGCATGTTTTCTTAATGTTCCACCATAGAAAACAACACGAGGAATATTGGAGGGCAAGGGGAGAGAATATGGTAAGTTTAAAAGTCAGATCTCACATTCAAAAAAGAACTAAGGTAAGAGTGAATGGATGGGGGCAGCTAGGTGGCACAGCGAGTAGAGCACCGGCCCCAGAGTCAGGAGGACCTGAGTTCAAATATGGCCTCAGACACTTGACACACTTACTAGCTGTGTGACCTTGGGCAAGTCACTTAACCCTAATTGCCCTGCCTTCCCCCCTAAAAAATAAAAAAGAGTGAATGGATGGATGGATGCATAGATGAATGCATGGATAGATGGATAGATGGATGCATGGATGAGTGGATAGATGGGTGAATAAGCATTAAAAGTTCATACTACTTGTCAAGCGTTCCACTGAAGACTAAGGAAACAAATTTAGAAAGCAAAAATAGTCTCTGCCCTCAAGAAGCATACATTCTAATAGGGAAAGACAATACGTATAGGGAAGAGTTTGCCAGGGAGGTATATTTGGGTTTAGAAAGTTACAGTGATGATAACTGGAGCCATGGAAGAGTAGATTGACATGTTCTTTCTAGAAGTAGTGACAAAATTGATTTCATTTTGGTTCTAGAACTGGAAAATGAAAGACAAGATAGAGGGTATGTATGAAGTTGTATAGGTGGTAGTGAGAAGTCCAGGGAGGGAACTGAAGCATAGCTGGAGCCCAGGCTTATGTGGTGTACGTGAATTAAAGCGGACATCAATCATGATCGTGGGATCCTAGGGTAGTATTTCCAGGTACAAAAGGGTTAGGACCTTCAGGGTTTGGTTTCTGGAGCAGTGATGTGGAAGTTGGTGAGGGAAAGTCCAAGAAGTCATGTGGATACAAGTATGTGGCAGCAATCTGAACAAAGGATCGTGATAGTTTAAACCTCCTCTTGTAGACATATACATTAGAGCATCCTTTTCTATTCAAATTATTCCCAAACACTTAACCACAGATTCTCCTCACTGGAGGAAAACAGTGATTGTGAAGCTTAATTAATGCTCTTATTTTACAAGTGAAGAAGCTAACAAACATAGTATAGACATTGGAGAGGCAAGGGAAAAAAACGTAGTATGTTTTTTAAACAATAAGCTAGAAAACTAAGACCCCAGAAAAATGAAATGGTTTGTCCAGGTCATTGTAGCACATGAGTGTTAAAGGCAGGATTAGAGGCCAGCTCTCCTGGCTGGATTTCTTGTCCAATGTCCTTATGATTCCATCACATGCTCCCAAAGTTGAGCTTCCCAAAAGAAGGAGACAGAAACAAATCTTTCTTCTTCTTCTTCCAGCTTTGCCACTGATGTTCTCTGGGACTTTTGCTTGGTTACCTAGACCCTAGATTTAGAGTTGTTTAACCTCTCTGTGTATCATTTTATCCATCTGCAAGAGGACAATGATGCTTTCTGCTGCCTATTCAAAAAGATCATATAAACAATGAACTACCAACTCCTACGTACCTCCGATGTCTTAGAAATAGGTCCTATAATTAATACCATTGTTGTTCTTTTTAGGATAAATGTACTGTTGCCTATCCAACAACAGGCATCACTGTGGGTGTCAGCTGACCTGGTCGTTCCTCCACTTCAGGATCTCAGGGTACTTGTTGCCAACCACTCCATAGCTTTTCCCCTACATCTTAGGTATTCCGTTCTAAGTGTGTGGTTCTCAGGTTCTCAGGTCTTTAGTTCTAGGTACATGGAATTCTATTCCTGCCAGTCAGATTACCTGGTCCCATGCCTGCCACTTAGCCACTCCCATTCATTATGTCCCTAACTGTGTGTTTCATTAATTTACCTCTCCCAAGGGCATTGATATATTTTTGTTCAGTCATTTTTTCAATTGTCAGACTCTCTGTGACCCCATTTGGAGTTTTCTTGGCAAAGATACTGGAGTAGTTTGTCATTTCCTTCTCCAGCTCATTTGACAGATGAGGAAAGTGAGGCAAACTGGGTGAAGTGACTTGCCTAGGGTCATACAGCTAGTAAACCTCTGAGGCTGGATTTGAACTCAAGTCTTCTTCCCATCCCCAAACTCAGCTCTCTATCCACTATGCCACCTAGCTGCCCTCAGGGCTGTCCAACCTTAGGTTTTTATGGAAACAATAGACAATATATTTTGATTTGCCATTTTAGTGAGGGCTTTGCAATAGCTCAGCTTCGTTTACTAAAACATTTATGTAAGTTTCTATGCTTGTAGGCAGGCCGCATAAATCGCACTGTGGATCGCACTGTGGGTCGCATGCGGCTGCAGGCCCACATTTTGGACAGCCCTGGATTAGATTAAAGGTAGTAAAAGTCGATAGTCATATGTAACATAGACATAGTGTGCTCTGTGTATCTTGTGCCATACTAAAAGCTATAAAGTGATATCAAAAATAGCATGTAGACAGTGCCTTACAAAGTACTTTCCTCAGCAATCCTAAGCAGTAGGTAGGGGAAAAAAAGCAGTAGACACCTGTCCTAGGAGTTTACAATCTAATGGAAAACACAGCACTTAGCACAGGGTCTGGCACATAATATGTGTTTAATCAATGCTGGCTTGACAGAGAGCTTAAAAGTACACATGTAAAGGGATAAACGTGCTGACAAAGCCTACAAGGATGCACAATGAAATGCATCCATGTGAACGTATCCTGGAAATGTACTGATGAGTTACCAGAGTGAATGGGGTATTTTTAGTATGTTTAATCATTTTCCAGTCGTGTCTGACTGTTCGTGACTGCTTTGGGGGGTTTTCTTGGCAGAAATGCTGGAGTGGTTTGCCATTTCCTTCTCCAAGCTCATTTTACAGATAGAGGAAACTGAGGTAAACAGGGTTAAGTGATTTGCCCAGGGTCACACAGCTAGTGTCTTAGGCCACATTTCAACTCAGGTCCTCCTGATTCCAGGTCCTGCACTCTATCCACTGTGCCACCTAGCTACTCTGGGAATGTGGGAGCCAAAGGCAAACGGGCCTAGTCAGGGAAAACCTTGGAGGATAAGTTGAGGGCCAGGGAATTTTGTTCAAGAAAGAAGAATCAGTGTGGCAGAGAGGAAGTCAGGAGGAAGGAAAGAGGAAAAGGAGAGTATTATACATAGGAAATTAGAGCATGATCCCCCAGAATCTACAAAGGCCACAACTAAACAAGATCTCAATTTTCCATTTCATCCAAAATTCCAGATAAATTACAATAGAAAGATCAAAGGTTGAGGATTCAGGAAAAATAACTTCAAGGAGAGTAAGTAAATAGCAAATGGCTTCCAAGACACAAGACTTCTGGAGACATAAACCAACCTGACACTGTTAGTTTAAGATCAGAATATTTAAGGGATTCTTAGAGTTTCTGAAAGTCAGAGCACTTTGGAGCCCAGCAGGGGGCTCAGACAACTGTTTATTTCCAAGAAGCCCATAGATACAGTCACCCAAATGGCATCTCTGGTTATTTTAGGAGCAGCCTGAGAATTCTGAGAAGAAAGTATCAGCTGCCCAACTGCCAAAAAAAAAAAATACCCAGACCTCCTTCAGTCTCTCTCATGTTTCATGATTAGCAACAGTAAGCACAACGAGAAATGCAGAGATAGCTAGGCATCACAGTGACATTAACAAATGGCGAATACTAGCAAGGCACAGATGAAACCAAACCTTTAATGCAGTTGTGAGACCCTGTCGGACAAAACCACAATTCAAAAGTCCAAGCAGGAGTTTAATTTTCACATGCAAAAAAACTGAAATTTCATCCTGATACCAAAAGTTGGGACTGACCATAGAGATATCACATATATACTTGCATTAGCAGAAAGGGAAAATAAGGGACTAAGGTACTTGATCCCTGAGAATAAATGATGAAGAGGTGGGGGACTACAGTTGTGGAATGGTGCAAACACCATGAGATGCAGTCACTTGGGTTAGTTGATTTTACATAGCTATTTGCTTTTATTATAAGGGTGGGTTCATGGTAGGCTGAGTATAACCGGAAATGATCGAAATGAAAGCAAAAGTCATTAATAAAAGTTATCTTTTTTTTAAGGACGGTTAGGTGGTAAAACGGATAAAGAGCTAGGACTGGAGTCAGGAAGACCTAAATTCAAATCCAGCCTCAGACACCTAATTACTGTGTGACCCAGGATAAGTCATTTCATCCTGTTTGCCTCAGTTTCCTCATAGGTAAAAAAGAGCTAGAGAAGGAAATGGCAAATCACTCCAGTCTCTTTGCCATTGTTATTCATTAGTTGCTTTTCAATCATGTTTAAATCTTTATGACTCCTTTTTGGGGGTTTTCTTGGGGGTCACAAAGAGTTGGACACAACTGAAACAACTTAACAACAACAAAAAAAATGGTTTTAAAAACATGAAGGGATTGTGAGTCTTCGTATTAGATACAAATGCAGAGGGACCATATACTACAACAGAAAGAGCATTATTTGTCTGGATGTCATTCTCACATTTCTAAATAAATGGTAACTGGGCATTTCCAACTATATTCCTATAGGAAACTCAAACTCAACATGTTCAAAACAGAACTCATTATCTTTTCCCAAAAATCCAATCTTCTTCCCAACTTTCCTATTTCTGCCCAGGACATAGCCGTCATTGTGGCACACAAGGTTTGCAAGCTCAGAGTCATCCTCTACTTTTCATTCTCCCTCACCCCACCCCATATCCAATCAGTTGTCAAGTCTAGCTAATTCTTCATCTGCACAATTTCTCACAACTGCTCACCCCTAACTTAAGGCCCCTGTCACCTGTCTCCCGAACTATCCCAGTAACCTTCTTCAACTCATCGCTCTCCTCCAATCCATCTGCTGCTGCCATCCACAGCTGTTAAAATCCTAAAGTACACGATCTCTGCTCTTAAAATCTCTAGTGCAGGGGTGGGGAACCTGTGGCTTCGAGGCCACATGTGGCCCTCCAGGTCCTCAAGTGCAGCCCTTTGACTGAATTCAAACTTCACAGAACAAATCCCCTTAATAAAAGGATTTGTTCTGTAAAACTTGGACTCAGTCAAAGGCCACACTCAAGGACCTAGAAGGCCACATGTGAACTCAAAGCCAAAGGTTCCCCACCCCTGCTCTAGTGGATTCCTCTTGCCTCCAGGATAAAATACAAATTCCTGTTTGGCATGTAAAGCCCTTCACAATCTGGCTCCAACCTATTTTTCTACCTTTGTTACTCTTTACTCCCTTCACACACCCTACACTCCAGCCAAATTGACCCACTCTCTATTCTTCATACATAGTATCATCTTCTCCTTCTCCTTCTCCTTCTCCTTCTCCTTCTCCTCCTTCTGCAGTTGGGGTTAAAACTTGGCCAGGGTCACACAGCTAGTAAGTGTTTGAGGCTGGATTTGAACTCAGGTCCTCCTGACTTCAGAGCTGGTGCTCTAACCACCGTGCCCCCAAAATTGTCTTGTAAATATATTATGTTTACCTATACGTGTACGTACATGTTATGTCTTCTATTAGACTGTAACCCCTCTGAGGCCAGCAATTATTTCTTTTTTTTTTACTGGAAGCATATTTTTAAAAATTAATTTTATTTTTAATTTATGGAATAAAACCAGCATTTCCAAAACGTAGTACAATAAAAAAAGATCATTGCACATGAAACTACAAATTTTCCATGCACAACTTGCTATTCCTTTTAAATACACAGCAAAATTATCATGTGAATTTCTTTTTTTTCTTCTCTTCTCCCCAATCCCCCCCCCCACCAGATAGTTGCCATTGGACACAAATAGGTGTGTGTGTGTGTATGTGTGTGTGTGTGTATGTGTAAAATTATTCTATATATACATCTACTTATCAGTTCTTTCTCTGGATGCAGATAGCATCTATCTTCATATATCCTTTATAGTTAATCTGGGTATTTATAATAATCAAAATGACTTATTCACTCAAAGTCATTCTTAAAACAATATTACTGTTACCATACAGAGTGTTCTCTGGGTTGCACTCATTTCACTCTTCATCATTTCATGCAAATCTTTTCAAGCTTTTCTAAAATTGTTGAGTTCATCATTTCTTATAGCACAGTCGTATTCCATCACAATCCCACACCACAACTTGTTCAGCCGTTCCCTAAATGATGAGCAATTCCCTGCAATTCCCACGTCTTTGCCATGACAAAGATATCAGTCAATGCCCAGTTTCTGCCATACTGCTTTCCAGTCTTCCCAACAATTTTTGCCAAATAACGAATTCTTATTCCGAAACCTTAAGTCTTTAGCCTTGTCAAATACATAATTATTATGTTTATTTGCTACTGTAAATTGTGTGTGTACTCTATTCCATCGATCCACCTCTCTATTTCTCAGCCAGTACCAGATAGCTTTGCTAATTGCTGTCTTATGATACAGTTTAAGATCTGATACTGCTAAACCTCCTTCCTTGACACTTTTTTTCCATTTGATATTTCCCTTGATATTCTTGACTTTTTGTTTTTGTAAATGAATTTTGTTATTATTTTTTTCAAATTCAAATTCAAAGTAATAGTTACTCTTTTACTAAGGTGGTTTGACAGAAAGGTTGGGACTGACTTGTGTATGATAAGGTGACTCTATATGTACTTCCATTTATTTCATTTTTCTCTCTATCTCTAGCACTGAGTACATAACCCAGAATAGAGCAGAGATGCTGGGTGGGACAGTAGACAGAGCACAGGGGTCAGGAAGCTCTCACTTTCAATCCTGCTAAGACACTGATGAGCTACATGACTCTGAGCAAATCACTTAACTTTTCAGTATGTCAGTTTCCTCATCTGTAAAATGGAGTTAATAATACAACCGACTGCACAGTTTTATTGGAAATCAAATCATATGCAAAGCATTTTGCAAACCTTAAAGAGCTACATAAGTGCTAGCTATTATTACTTAATAAATCCTTGTTGAATGAATGAATAAATGAGTTCAAATGTACATTCTGACATTTATTATCTGTGTGACCATGGGCTAGTAACTTAACTTCCTGTTAAATCTGTTAAATGAAGATAATAATGCCAGCATTATGTACCCCTCAGGATTGCAATGTAGAAAGTGCTTTGCATACCTCCAAGTATACAAATAAATGTGTTATTATCATTATAACAATCAGTTCAGGGAGGAAATATGTTTGGGTCCTGTCTCTAAGAGTAATTCAGGAGTGGGGAAAAAGCAAAATAAGGTTTGGGGAGGAGAGCAGAAAGTGTCTTCCTTCAAGCCATAAATCATCACAATTAAATTAGACCGTATCAAATTGAGGGACAAAAAGCCAGTTATAGATCCATTTGGAGACACTAGCTGACATGTATTCCATTTATGACTCCCCAAGTAACATTATTTATTCTGAGTGCTCCTTTGACAATGGAAGCACTTAACATGAAGACATATGTAAAATTACACAAGGATGGATGATTGAAACCCAGGAACTTGTCTGAGACAGAACATTCGAGTGTGGTTCTGGTTCTGTTCAAAGACTGTCCTCAGCATCTCAATATTAAATAGGAATTGATTTCCAGCTGTTAGAATTTGTCTCCTCCCAGGTGTTCTCAAATAATTTTTATTAATCCCAATATGTAGGAAAGGAAGAATAGGCACTTAACATTCTCCTCCAGCCCTAGTTTCCAGTGGCATATATAAGATTTGCCTATAAAGTAATCAGACATTTTTAAAACAATGGAATTATTAGAATTTATACATATAAATCAGTACCATCCCTTTCACAGCTGACCTTTAAAAGTGACTACCTTAGGAGGCTATGCACTTATTCAAATGATACTGCCATGTTTGAAAGCTTGTTTGGAATGCCACTCAGACCCAGTTTGCCAAGCACCCAAGAAAACCACTCTTGTTACTTTATAGTCGTACTCAATGCCATGTGTGTGTGCTTACACCCGAAATGGTATTATCTATTGTGATTACCTGCTTTATTTATAGGATCACATAATCAGAGCTGGAAGAAATGTTAAAAGGCTGAATACAATCCTCTAATTTTACAAATGAAGAAAATGAGGCACCCGGAGATTTAATCAAATAACTGGTAAGTATCTGACTTGGTATTTAAAGCCAAGTCTTCAAATCTTCCTGATTCAAAGTCTAGTGATCTATCCACTCACTATACCATGTCATTTCCAAAAATCAAATCCACCATGAAAGTATAAATACTTTCCACTACTTTGTTAATGGGATGGAATACTATGGTTGGTGGTTGTCCCTTGTTCTCAAAGAAGACTAAAATGATATCACTATATTGGGATCAAGGTACAGTATGTCCAACTGGGACCGATCAGACCCACATGAGCTCAGAAGTCTCTACCACAGGTCAGGCACAAATAGTCCATATGAACATTTCCAGGGGAGATGTCTAAACTTGCACATCTCGTGTTTCTTTTGAACTACTACCATTCTGCTTTGCTCATAGAGCACAGTGCCTTTGATGTAGGTGCACCATGTTGGGCGGTCCTGGGCCAGGGTCTCTCATGTCTGATAATCAATTCCAAAATTCTTCAGAGAAGACCTTGAGAGTGTCCTTGTAATGGGACACCAAAAAGTGTGCAAAATACAAAGAATTCTGGAAAGACTCATATGAAATAATGTAAACTGAAACAAAAAAAGTAGAGTCAAACAAATGAAATATATAATATAAGAGGAAACGTGGTTGAGGCTGAATGGACCAAGAATCCTAATGAGGAACTGGAGAAAGGGACTGAAAAATGATCATCTGTTCATTTAAATGTACACAGTTATTAAGCAAGTTCAGTTGCTTTTCTTGATATTCAATTTAAGGGTTTTTTTTAAATAAAACATTAAACTTTTTTAACCTATATCTATACGTTTATGAGTGTGTGTGTGTATACACAGACACACATATACTATAATAGTATATACTGAGGCTTTAACCTTAATAATGTGTATATATATGGATGGATGAACAGATGTACATATATGTACATATATATGCATATATATGGAGATTTGAAAAATGAAAAGTACCATATACTATTGAGGTTAGTTAAAGCTTCAATATCTACAATTATAATATATACTGCTGAGGCTATTTAAAGGCATATTTAACAGAGTCTGAAGTCAACTCCCAAAGAGGAGTTCCAAAGATACCTTGGTCAACAACAACACCTGATAGACAGTAATCACTGCTCAACCTCCCAGGAGGTTTTGGAAGGGATAATATTCATTGGGATTGATAAATGCTGGCATTTTTGCTTCTGAAGCGTCAATCCTTTTATTTTATGGTCCTACTCCAATGACATTCTTCATCCTTCCTAGAAGGCATCCTCTTTGTGGAAGTATCACACTCCTCTGAGAGGGATTTCTCTGGGAAAAAAAAAGCTGTCAGCAGCCAGTAGGCATAAGGCTGTTATTCTTCCCATCCCCCCCATCCCAACATACAATGAGTATAAATTGTTTAAAGAAATATCCACAGCAAATTAAGAAATAGGACCACCTCTTACTCCATCTCCCACCTGGCATGCACATGACACAGCCCTAACAGGCTGCCCCTCTTGTGCATGCAAGTTGGCGTGTCAAACATTCACATGGGCCCATTTGGCAGCACATCAAGCATCTTTTTCTTACATAGAAATCCAAAGAATAATGAGTATTATTATATCTCCTCCACAGCAATGTAATTGGCTGTACTAAAAGTGTTAAGGGAGACGGCATTCTACTGGTTTACATCTAAAATTTAGACAATGAACCATGAATGCCTCAAGCTGATCACCCGCCGAGAGAAGCCATAATAATAAGTCTGGCCAGATATGCCTGCCAACTGGATGGCCCAGGTTTGGGGAGCAGATGTGTCGTGGAGGTGATACATTTGGTTTTCAGTGGGGAGGGTCTTTGGTCTCATCTGTCTTCAGCACCCCTACTGGTCAGTCCGGGGCTCGGCAGGATTGCCAGCTGCTTCCGGAAGCTGCTTTTCCTCGTGCCCTCCAGTCAGTGAAAAAATCAAGAGCTATCCTTAAAACAGAGGAGCCACATTAATCCTTTGCACAGTATGATAATAAAGCATTTGAAAGTCTTCCTGCAAGTGACCCCTCTCCAAAGTGGCATCGATATGTGTCCTACCCACAGCCAGGCCTTGGGTGGATTTCTTCTCATTTATGACCAGGCTTCCACAGAATAGACCCAAATCCTCACACCACCAGCATACAGATACTATGGCAGCTAGAAGCTACAGATGATTACCCAATCAATAGGTGTCTGATACTGCCATACAGGAGAGACACAGAGCTTATCTGCAGCATCATACATGCTTATCGGTCCAACATCTCCTTAATCAATACCTTTGTTATAGTTCGCATTATCTGGCTATAAGTGTGATCAATATAGCTGGCTAACAGGCAACGGGAGACAGGATTGCATTTCAGGTTTTCTTTTAACCAGTTTGTGCCAGGTGTAAGGCAGTCACATGACGGGTACAGGCAGAGCCATAATTAGCCACTTTTGTACCTGGGCCAAGTAGCACAAGATGCAGGCGTGGCAAGCAACATGAAATGCACTGTCAAATATTGCTAGGGAAGGAGTTATAAAGGGTTCAGATGGCAGAATGCCAGGAGACCTAGAAAAAGCTTACTCAGGGATTGATCACTTACATCCTATTTGGTATCTTCCTCTTTTAATCCATTCTTTCTAACCAGGTGCTTAATTCACTTGCTTCTGGGAGTGCAAATGCTGTTGGCACTTTCTCCTTTTTGCCACCCAGGGTCAAATTCCTACCTGTCCTGCTCTAGGTAAAGTTCTGAGTTCAAGATCAACCCAGCTATGAGTTTTATCAAATTGTTCTAAGATATGGAGCTATATCCATATCCAGCTATGGAAATCAGTGCATGCTTAAGTCTATGACCTGGCAGTAGGTTTAAAAAAAAATAGAAAAACTCTAGGAAAAGAAATGCAAACCAATAAAGTTCCCATCAATTGGGGAATGATTGAACAAATTACTATATATTAACATAATGGAATATTATTTTATTATATGAAATGCTGAGAGACACAGTTTCAGGGAAACCTGGAAAGGCTTGTATGATTATTACAGAGTAAAATGAGCAGACCCAGGAGAACAATTTACAATAACAATACTTTAACATAAACAACTTTGAAAGACTTACAAACTCTAATCAACACAACGTCCAGTCATGATTCCGGAGGACCAATGACAAAACGAACTCCAGATAGAGAGGTAGTAGACTCAGGATGAAGACTGACACACATACTTTTTGGACACAGCCAATGAAGGAATTTATGTTTGACTATGCATACTTATTACAAGGGTTTTCGTTTTCTTTTTCTTTTTTTAATAGGGGAAGGGAGGGAAAATAGATTTCTATTCATTGAAAAAATAAAATTTAGTATAAATCGAAACAGAAAAAATTACCTCTCCTTACTGTAGGTTCCCCCCCCGCCGCCTTAAGTCAAGTAGAGTCAACAAGCATTTATTAAACACCTACTATATAATAGGCACTATGCTAAGCACCAAGCATGCAAAGAAAAGCAGCAAATAGTCTCTCCTTTCAGGAATTATTAGACTTTCACCACAATGTATAAATGTTTTGTGGCTGCTTGGTGAACTGGAGGAAAGAGAGTGAAATTGATAGAGGTGGATAGAGGAGGACAGTACAAATTTCATAGTTGGAAAAATATATTCATGAGCCTGGAGGTGCTTTAGATGTCTACACAATTAGCCAAAGCTACAAGCCATTGTAGCACAGTACTGAGAATCAATGTTCTTGGAATTGGAGAAAGGGCAAGCTCCAGTGGTTCCCACCATGCCAGAAACATCATATATTATTAAATTCTAAATAAATTTGAACAAGTTATTGTTAATTAAGTGAGATGATATTTGTAAAGCACTCTACCAGTGCCTGGCATATAGTAGGTGCTATATAAATGCTTATTTCCTACCCTTCCCTTCTCCTTTCCTTATTAATTGAATTAAGAGCAGATGGTCAAGCACATGAAGATGATTCTGGCTCATCTCCCACCCATTTCATTATTCCGCCATGGCCCTTATGAAAGCAAAAGCTCAGACAGTTATTATTAATCACAATTCTCTTTTTAAAAAAATAAATAAATTCATAGTAACAATAGTGCACTATGTATAAAATGCTTTGATTTTTTTGTCACATTAAAATATTTGCTGTTTTCCCATCACCAGATTTAGTAGAAACCCAACACAGAGGGAATAAACAAATTATTCTTTTCCCAGAGTTAGGTAAGAAAGTTGTCCAAGGGGCAGCTAGGTGGTGCAGTGAGTAGAGCACCCGCCCTGGAGTCAGGAGGATCTGAGTTCAAATGCAGCCTCAGACACTTGACACACTAGCTGTGTGACCTTGGGCAAGTCACTTAACCCCAATTGCCCTGCCCTCCCCCCTCCAAAAAAAAAAAGAACATAAGAAAGTTGTCCAAACCCTTTGATTGGGGGGAGAGGAGGGGCACCTTGGTTTTAATTTACTTTTACATACATCTAAACATTTGGAAGGTAAGGAGAGTAACCAGAATGCTACTACAAATTTTTGGTCTATTTACTTCAAGATCATGCTACTGGATTTTGTCAATAGAATAATTCATTTTTCCTCTTTCTCCATGATTCTGTCTTCCCTCTATTTGTTCCTCAACAGATCCCCCTCCAAAAGCAGATAGGAATTAGAAGCAAAGTTTGAGGCACCTTTAAAAAAAAGGAACTGGAATATTCCTCCTTCTCATCTCTGTCTCCTGGCTTCCCTGACTTCCTTCAAGTCCCAGATGAAATCCCATCTTCTATGAGAAGCTTTTCCCAATCATGTAATTTTATTGCCTTCTCTCTGCTGATTATTTCCTATATATCCTATAGATATATAGAGATCCTATACAGCATCTATATCCTATATATCCTATCCTGTATATCCTATACAAATATATCCTCTATATATCCTATCCTATATATCATATATATACATATATATGTATATATCCTGTCTTATATATCATTTGTTTGTACATAATTGTTTGCATGTTGTCTCCCCTGTTAGACCGTGAGTTCCTTGAGGTCAGGGACAGTCTTTTGCCTTTCTCTCCCCAGAACTTAGCACAATATCTGGCACAGAGTAGGTGCTTAATAAATGTTTCTTGACTGACTAATTGACTGTGATTCCACCACTAGCTCTGCCCATGTCCTCCCACCCACTTTGTATTTTGGACTTAGAAGAGAGGAATAAAGAAGGAAAGAGGGAGAGAATTGTCGAAGAGAGAGGGAGAAGTGTTCGGGAACTGTTTTCAGCCATTCTGAAATGGGATGTTCCTTTTCCTCTGCTCTTTTCCCCAACCAGGATCATGGCCATAAACACCCAAGTACTAAAAAAAGGAAGCAATAGCACATAACTGTGGTAGCTCTTTCTACCACTTTTAGCAAAACTCTAAAATAATATCTCTGTCTCTAGAGCTGTTTTTGCGTACCGTAAAGACACATACACACAGTTAGAGAAGAGGCTGAAATTAATGGCAAAATGAGTCTTATGGAATTATCTGCATAATTTCACATAATGTATCAATATTTCATGGTAGAATATAAAATAATGAGTATAATTATATAATAATATAAATATCTGCTAATCAAAAATTTCCAGCCCAGGACCTTAGGACTAGACTTGTTTCTTATGCATGGGGGACATGGGGCAGGTGGGGGGTAGAAATGGTACCACCTTGCCAGAGAGTAGGCAACACTTATTAAGTCCCTACCATGTACTGGGCACTGTGTTAAACATTTTTTACAAATATTCTCTCACTGATCCTCACAACAACCCTACAAGGTAAGGTTGTAATTATCCCCACTTTACAGGTAAGTGAATTACCTACAGTGGGCTGGCCTGTTAGCCTCCCTGTGAACTAGGAAATGTGTGTGTAATTATCTGAGCTGAGGAAACTAAAGTTCAGAGAAGTGAATTAAGTTGCCCAAGATCACAGAACTAGTCAGCATTGTGATTGTCCTTCATTCTCAAAGCAAACCAATGACTTCACAAGGCAATGTCTTGACTTGCTCATGAAGCGAAGTGACTTGCTTCGTGAAGTGAAGGAGAGAGAGAGTCAGTGATAGATTTGCTGACCCCAAGGCCTTTGTTCTTCATGTTACACCATGACACCCCGGACCCAGAGTCAAGGTATGACCTTTGACAAGGCTAAGCAAGTTTTATGGAATTTAGTTGGTCTGATTTCCAAGAGATGGGCGCTTCTAAATGAGGAAAAATACGGATATACTTTAAGAACTAAAGAGTCATAGTAAAAAACCTTGAAGACTTCACTGCATCTCTAATCTCTTCAATATGGGCATTGTATTTGCTAGCCCATGTTTCAATTCATGCTATTCCATTCTTGTCCATGTTCTCCTATGAAACTTTCATAGCAGATTTTTAATGCCCATTTTTTCCCAGTGATGATACAAATAGTGAAACAACACAGTGTCTAAAGAATCAAAATTTCAAGTGACTCAAAGTCTCGAAAAAATAGATTTGATAAACAAATGAATAAAGGAGAAAGAGATTGGGTCATAGCTGAAAAGTAGATCAGTCCTTGGATTTATAGGTCACGTTAAACTCAACTTCATCACCAATACAAGCATGGGAAATGTATTCAATTCAACTAAACAAATATATATTAAGCCACCCACAACATATAAAGCACTGTGCTAGGTGCTAAGTGTACAAAAACAAAAAAGCAAAAGAAGGCCTGCCTTCAAAAAGCTTGTATTCTAATACAACATCATTTCAAGAGGAAGAGAGTGACTAAACCGAAGGGGGATCAGGAAGGGCCTTGTGTATGAAACGGCACCTAATCTGTGCTTTCAAGGAAGCCAGGAATGCTACCAGGTCAAGCTGATGATAGAATGCATTTAAGCCACAGAAGCTCACTTGAAAAGGCCAACAAGTTGGGGGAAATGGAATGTTACATATAGGAAATAGCAAACAAGTAAGTAAGACTAGAACAAAGAGTGTTTGATGGGGGTAATGTGGAGTAAGTTGGAAATATAGTTGAGACACAGATTTTCAGAGCCATTAAATGCCAGACTAAGGAGTTGTTTGGTTGGGTTTGGTTTTTTGGTTTAGTGTTTTTTTTGTCCTAATCTTAATGATAAAAGGGAACCTTTGAATATTTTCTACCTTGTCTCTCAAAAACTAGGTCCCCCCCAAACTCTCCAAGAATTTGATATTGTCCAGGAAATCCTCCTCCCTCTATCCAGCCATCTGGGCCATCTGGCTCCATCTTCTCCAGGGACTACAGAGTTGAGAAGCTCCTCTCTTCCAGGTAGCAGCTGGAGGTGGGAGGGTGAAGCTCTGTTAGGGAATTGAATCAATCCTGGGTACTTAGTATTTCAGGCTAATTTGGCTGAACTGCAGTTAATTTTTTTCAACTTTCTCTTCCACTAACTCAAAACACCTCTTTACGTTTCACAATAATATTGCAAATAGTTACTCTAATTCTTATAAATACCTGGGTTCTGGTCCTTTCTCTTCCATTAAACAGTTGTTTGGCCTTAGGCAAGTTGCTTCAGCTTTTTGGACCTCAGTTTCCTCTTGTGAAATACAAGAGGACTAAACTAGTTGATTTAGAAGATCCTTCCCAGACCTAAGATTCTGAATTTATGATTTGTTGTTGGTTAGCTGTTTTCAGTCATGTCCAACTATCGGTGACCCCATTTGGGGTTTTCTTGGCAAGGATACTGAAGTGGTTTGCCATTTCCTTCTCCAGCTCATTTTACAGATGAGGAAACTGAGGCAAACTGGGGTGAAATGACTTACCCAAGGTCACGTAGCTAGTAAATGTCCAAGGCCAGATTTGAACTCAGGAAGGTGAGTCTTCCTGACTCCAGGCCTGGCACTCTACCCACTCTGCCACCTAGCTTCCCATGAATCCATGATAATGCTTTGAAATATCCAGGAATAAAATGATGGTTATAATGAGAGATACTGCATATACAGCAATCATGCAATCCCATTAAGAAGAGAAAAAAATTCTATGACAAAAAGAAAGCAGGGCAGCTAGGTGGTGCAGTGAATAGAGGACCAGCCCTGGAGTCAGGAGGACCTGAGTTCAAATCCAACCTTAGACACTTAACACATGTACTAGTTGTGTGACCTTGGGCAAGTCGCTTAACCCCAATTGCCCTGCCCCCCCCAAAAAAAACAACAACAAAAAACAAACACAAAAAAGACAAAAAGAAAGCATTAAAATATATTATTAAACCCCTTCAGTGTATAGGACCAAGATCATGGCGCTGCAACTTGTTTCAAGTATAATATTGGGTAGATTACTTAGCCTTTGGGGGCCTCTGTTCTCTTAGCTGTAAAATAAGAGGATTGGACAAAGCTCTATTTGTTTACAAGGTAATAACTGCAACATCTCCCTAATGTCCTTGCAAGGTGAGAGTAAAATATAGCATGCAAGACTGGAGGTTTTTAACCACTTGTAAATGTTCCCAATGTGTCTGTTATATATGTGAAAACTGTATTAAATGTTTTCTCAATTAAAAAATAGGCATAAATGAGAATAAGAATTAAGAATAAATTATTGTATTTTTTAAAATGGGAAGATTTCATTCATTCATTCAATAAACATTTATTAAGCACCTACTACATGCCAAGCACTGTACCAAGCTCTGGGGTTACAAAAAGCAGCAAAAGCCTTCAAGGAGATTTTGGCTAGATGGCCTTGAAAGTCCCTTCCTTCTTTGAATCAATGATCTTAAGGTCCTTTTACTAAATAGTCAGAGCATCAGTCTTTCTAAACATCTACATATAATTTATAATTTATAGAATTATTTCTAGAATCCCTTCTCTGGAATACCTATATAAGCAGCAGATAGCACTGGAAAGAAAGGCAGTCTGAGCCAGTGGATCTATATGAACATGCCCAAACAACTCTCTCCTCCTCCCCCTCTCCTGTGAGCAGAGCTTCCTTAGGAGTTCATTCCCTTTCAGGTGTAGAGCTTTTCTTTCCATGCAACTGACTCCTCTCTCTTCATGGGGGCATAGCTTTCTTTTCCAACCCCAGCATGAACAAAATGGCAGCCACTGTGGGGAAAAGAACAAAGTTTAAAAATGTCTGTACCTTTATTACTTCATAGCCTGTTGTTTCTACCAACTTCCTACTTATTTCTAAAAGTATATGGATTCCAAACTTGTCATCAGGCTTTTAGAAATTCGGTGTCAATTTCCCCTCTTTTGTCTAATAGTTTCTAAATTAGCTCCAAGCCCCCAGGTTCAATCTGACCCAAATATTTTGTTTCTCTAAAAGAAGGAATATTTTTTCTTATCTTTCCTTTATTTGTAATCATTAATTAAAATATACACAGCTTAGAGTGTCTTTGGATCAATAGGTGCTAGTTTAAGAAACAAACCTTTAGAAAAGAAAGATTAATATTCCTAAGCACAGAGGGAAAGAGTGGGTTTAAAATAAGTAAATGATCCACAATATTATTGACTCTCTCTAGAAAGAGGGTAAGGGGATGGGAGAAGAAAGGTCATGGATCTCTAATCCTAGCCCAAGCCAGATCACTGATACAAATGTCACCTCTTTCACATCTCCTGCTCATAATGGCATTGCTTTCTCCTTCCTCCTAGCTTCTCTGTGTAAATACCCCTACTGCCCCAGATAGGTTGAGTGCTTCCTGAAGGACAGTGCTGGGAAGCTGGGTGCTACACGTATAGATGTGACTTTGGATTGGCATATGTGAAGGTAATGTGACTTTTGATTGGTGGAGCATCTTCAAAGAAGAGAAAGAAATGGCATTTGAGAGAGGTGGGAGGAAAAAAAAAAAGCATGGTAAGTGGGAGAACTCCTCAAAGCCATAGGTCTGTGAAGGAAGTTAACTTCCCTCCAATATGTCCCTTAACTCTCAATGCCTGCAGCCCCAGAGACCAACGAGCAGACTTTTCCAGTGAGTGTTCACTCTTTGTTTGAGCTGAGATTTTATTGTACCTCTGAGTTGAAGAGTCTGTTTACTCTTGTGTATGTCAACACTAATCTATCTCCTTCACCTTGATTTTTGTTTCACTGTTCGCTATTAATATTAATAATAATAATTGCTGGCTACTGGTGATTTTTTTTATGTAACAAGGATTTGGCAGGAGGGACTACACTGGGCAGGAGTAAACTAATTTTTACCCTCCCCTTTAAAGCAGCCCAGGAATGTGACTTTTTTCTGAACCCCTAACAGAGCATCTTACTCATGACCTACAAATATCTGGCATGTAGAAGGTATGTATAATTTTAGGTCAATACCCTTCTTAGAGATAGAACATAGAAGTGATCACCCCAGCCATGATTGGCCAGGATTCTGGCTGCCCCTCCCCAGCTAGGCTACTGTTAGTGCAACCACAGACCTCTTCCTGCTTTCCTCAAAGGTAGAAATTGCAGTGTCCCTGAAAGTGGAGTGTGGCTAGATCCCAGATGATATCTAGCTAAATAAACACTTATTGTAGCGTGCACTGCCCTGGGTCCCTGAACCTCGGTTTAAACCCTGTAACACAAGTAGATCTGTATTATATCTGCATCTTTTTTGCTCCATCTCTGCCTCTCTCACCCACCAGCTCCCTCCTCGAAGGTCAAGGTTGGTAGCATTCTGGATAGTCTGCTCTCTGATTAAGTCCAAAATCACCTTAGCTCTTAGGGAATCCAGAGAAAATTGTCTACCTACAGAGAGTTTTCATCTCCCCTTGCTCTGTGTCTAAACCTTTTGACAAAGCTCCAAATGTGGATTACGTTCATAAGAGCCAGTCTGGAGTAGCACACAGAGTTTTGGACTCATGGTGAAGAATACTTAGATTCAAACTGTGCCTCTGACACTTCCCAGCTATGGGACTATGGACAAGTCATGTAACCTCTCTTGACTCAGTTTCTTCATGTAAAATGGGGACAAAACGTAGTAATTATAGGTTAATTCAGGCAGCTAAATGACTCAGTGGATATAGTGCTGATCTTGGAGTCAGGAAAACATAAGTTTGAATCCCACCTCAGATATTTACTAGCTGTGTGACACAAAGTCATTCAACCTCTCTTGGTCTCAGTTACCTTGCTTATAAAATGAGTATAATAGCAACCTACTTCACAGGATTGTTGTGAAAATCACATAAAACGTGTGTGTGTGTGTGTGTGTGTGTGTGTGTGTGTGTAAAGTGCTTTGCAAAGCACTACATTATAGAGCTCTATAAATGCTATTATTATTATTAATTCTGTTATTATTCATAAAGTTGCCATAAGACCTGAATAAAATCATGTACATATGGCACTTTGCAGACTCTGAAGCATCACATAACTGCCAGCTATTACTATGCACGCATGCTTCTCTTGGGGGGAATATGTATGTATTCTATTTGTAAAAATGCACTCATTTTTCTAAAAGTCAAGAGAATTAGATTCCAGCTCGAGCTTCATCGTTGACATGCTAGGAGGTTTTCTGTTGATCATCTGACCTTTCCGCTCCTCAGTCACTGCACAGCGAAGCCTTGGGGGATCTGTGGCAGAGTATTGGAAAAGAACCCGGCTTCTCAGTGAGAAGTCCCATTAATGAAAGCTCTGAGCACTTTTTGTATACATTGAGATGCTGGGCAGAAATGCAGGTCACAGATAGGGCTAGTATACTTTCACTCTCCTCACAGCCAAAGCAGCTGCTCTCCTAATGGCTACCACCCACGCTGAATCAGATAAAAGAGTGCAGATTGAACATTGGTTCAGATTTCTTGTTTGAAAGAAACACCTCCCCGAACGGTATATTGCAATTAGCCCCGTGACATATTTCCAAGTTCTTGAGCTATCGGTTTATTGTGAAACAGTGTTAAATCTGCTCAGAGAGGGTTTGCCTTTCCTTCCTGTGACCTCAGGAATGATTTAATAAGCTTCCACTCCAGGCCCAATTTATAGTCTGAAAAGTGTTCTCCCAGCAGCTGCTTCGATGTGCTATGTTTTTCAATGAGTAGAAACCGCATAAGTTAAATTAAAATGCTGTGCTGAGTTTCTGCTGCCACCCCAAGATCAGCCCTGACAAACACCATTTGTCTCTGAATATTAACAGTAAAATATTTTAAATAAATGAACTATGGTTACTTGAGTACTGTTGCCATCACTCATCCCTCCAATGAGCTGATCTTCTGAGAAGACTTCCTTCTTCTGAGAAGACTTCAGAATTCCTATGGGCCATCCACAATAGGACTAGATTACCTAGAACCCAGTAAGAGCTAGGAGTTTTCTTCTGAGGAAAAAATCTAACTGAACCTTATTCTATGAATAACACATGCTCCTTTTCCATATTTTTTTAAGTTCTAAAAGATGGGATATTAATAAAGGTAACCAAGAGGTAGAAGAGTGTAGATTTTTCAAAAAGCCCTTGGGATAGATAGTTCAGACTATCAAGATCACAGGAATTCGGGTGTGACCACCCATACTGTCTACTGACTAGCCTTCAGTCCTAGAGAATGGAAGTAAAGATAAATGAGGGGCTCAATTTGCCTCATTGAACCACTTTAAAGTTTGGGGTATGTTTTTGGTTTGTTTTAATGGAGTATTTGTTGAAAGTTGACAAGATACCATACACAGTTTTCAATTGAACTCTGATGCTAAGAATTTTGATTTGCTCAGATGAAAGGAACTGCAGAGAACACTTAAGCTCAGCTCAATTTTCATTTGATGGAAATCTTTGGGAAAATATGAAGTCATAGCTTCTGTTAGCCTTAATAACTATGAATCTTGTTCCATTAATGTTCCGTTATTCCTTTAATATTGTCTATTGTGGGTGTTGGTGAAAAGAATGACATAGTAATAGATGACATTTATATAGTTCTTTAGAGTTTTACAAAGCACTATATATCTATCAAGGTAGACAGATGGCTCAGTGGATAGAGTAGTGGGCCTGGAGTCAGGAAGACCTGAGTTCAAATCTGGTCTCAGCCACTCACTAGCTATGAGACCTTGGGCAAGTCACTTAACTTCTGTTTGCCTTAACCCACTAGAGAAAGAAATGGCAACCACTCCAGTATATTTGCCAAGGATGGTTCTGGACAGGTGTCCAAAGAGTCGGACTTGACTAAAAATGATTGTACAACAACAAATATGTCTATTATCTCATTTGGGCCATACAATAACCCTGTGAGATGGGGATAGTGATAACTATACTCCCTGTGTTATTGATGAGGAAACAGGCTCTAAAAAAAGCTAAGTGAGTTACTCATAGTCCTGTAGCTTTTAGCCTTTGGGGCAGAATTGGAAGCACCAGGTCCAGCATTCTCTCCACTCCACCATGCTGGGTCTAATGGCCATGACTGAATATAATCCAGAAATTGAGAGTGGAGAGTATGCAATGAAAGCAAGAAAAGTAGGATGAAATCCATTTTCAAGGCATAGCATTTCCCTGTCCCTTTTATCCTACTCAAGCCAAGAAACAGGGAAGATGCCTCACTGAAAAACTGTAAAGGTTCAAACAGATATAATTATCCACTTATTATTAAGGGTATGGAGGAATGGATGCCTGGTGCTATTAGGCACCATGAAGAATAGAGAAGGCATAAATGTGGTTCTTGCCTTCTGAAAGCATTTACAATCCAGTTAGAAAAAGTGATTACTGGGCTAGCTAAGTGGTGCAAAGGATAGAATATCAGCCCTGGAGTCAAGAAGATTCTGAGTTCAAATCTGACCTCAGACACTTACCAGTTTTGTGACCAAGGGCAAGTCGCTTAAACCCTGATTGCCTCAAAATAATGATAATAGTAATAAGCAATTGTTCATTGTCTCTTTATCTAATCGGTTCACATCCGCAGTGGATGCCACATTTTAGAAGAGAATTGGAGAGGCTGACATAGGAGAAGGTAGCCAGGAGAGTAAAGAGGCCCACACTCAACAAGTATTATTACACTTACTAGATGTAAGGCACTATTCTAGACACTGAGGATAGAAAAACAAAGATGAAAAAAGTCCTGGCCCTCAAGGAACTTCCATTCTATCCAATCTGTCTGAGGATCAGAAGAACTGGGAATGTTTAGACTGATGAAAAGATTTGGGGGAAGGGAGAAGATAGACACATCACTTCTGTCTTCAAATATTTGTCGGAAGAGGGATTGTATTCTGTTTGACTCCAGATATAGCTAGGAGCAAAGGGAGGCAGATTTCAATTCGTTGTAAAGAACTTACTAACAATCGAAGCCGTCAAAAAGTGGAACAACCTGTCCTATAAATTCCCTAGGCCAAGCAAATTCCAGAGGACGTATCTGAATTTTTGTGGAGAAGACTCATGCTTCAGGTAGGATGTTGGTCTAGATAAAATCTAGGGCCACCAGTTTGCTCATCTTTAAAATGAGGGAATCTGATGAGATGGTCCCTTCCAGCTCACAAAAGCATTGTCCTTGAATCCTTCCATTTCTGAAATTCTATGATTCCAGCTTTTCCTCAAATTCTACGATCTGTGTGTGCTGTGAAATTTAACCAGCCCGTCAGAACCCTATAACAACTTATATTAGTATCGCCTGTCCTCTAGTGGCCATCTCCTGAACTGCGTGAATCAGTTTGAAAATGGAATTTTGTTTTTATTTTTATTTTTAAGCTTTATTTCAAAAGGGCAAATATTGTAGGAGTTTATCTTTTAAAACACCTTAAAGAATTTCATGCTGTGTATGGAAAATCCTCTTCCACTAAGGTTCTCTTCCAATGCTTCGCCATAATAGGGAGATAGCCTTGGGTTCTGAAGGTACGTCAGCACAGCATAAGATCTGAAAGGTCCTACTGAACTAGAAAGGTTTGATATATGGGCCAACCAAGACTATGTCCAATAGGTTCATTGCCAAAAGGCTGACCAACAGATGATGATTGTTTTGTCAAACAAAACTCACAAAGATGTACTGAGGCATGGAGAAGTTGTGATCTGTATAAGTTGATGAATGAAGTATATAATAGTCACAGAGTTGAAAGAGCTCTTGGAAGCCCTCTGATACAAGATATAAGTGAATAAAAAACCCCTGTACAAGATACCCAGAGTTTGGTTGCTCTGTCTTTACTTAAAGACCTCCAGTAAGGAGAAGCCATTCCTTCTGGAAGCAGCTCTTTCTTCTGTGGGACAACTCTTGTTACTATAAAGCTTTTCCTAACATTGTGTCCAAAGTTTTGCATTTCCAGTTTTCATACCCTCCAGAGGCAAGGGGAAGGAGCCTAATCCTCCTTCTTCAGGGACAATAGCATTAAGCCAAGAGAACAAAATTAAAGGTATAAACTGACATGGAAAAAACAAAATTACCCCTCTTTGCAGATGACTTGAGGACCACTCACCCTTCAGATACTTGAAGACTGTTGTCCCTCCTCCCACACATGTCATCTCTCCTTCCAGACTAAAGATAGCTAGTTCTTTCAACTGTTCTTTACACACATGGCATGTACTCAAGGTACTTCACCATCCTCATCAGTGTGTCAGCACCTAAGGCATTGTACCAAGACTCATGGGTCATAATTTGTTTCAAGACTATAGCTAGCCTTTTTATATGTAAACCAGGATTGATTTTGCACATAATTTCCATATATACTACAGGACATTGTAAGAAAATAGTAGGAAGTAAATCTTAGGCTTTTTTATCTAATTCCCTAAAAGAATACAAATCAAAACAACTGAGGTTTCACCTCACATCCAGCAAATGGGCAAAGATGACAAAAGATAGAAAGACAGAGCTGGGAGGAGAAGTGTAGCAAGTTGGCATATTAATACTATTGAGGGGGCTATGAATAGGTCCAAATATTCTGGAAGACAATTGGAAACTATGCTTTTTAAAAAGTAACTAAAATGCCCATAGCCTTTGACTCAGTGATTCATTCCTCTGCTAGGCATATAACCCAAGGAGGTCAAAGATAGAAATGTTCCAAGTATACCAAAACACTCATATTGGCACTTATAGTAGTAGCAAAGAGCTAGAGATGATACAGACGCAGTTATGGACAAGTTGTAGTACATGGATATTATTGCACTCTAAGAAATTATTAATATGAAAAATACAGAGAAGAATGAGAAGACATATATGAACTGATGGGAGTGAAGTAAAAAGAACCAGGAAAACAGGCATGATGGCTGCAACAATGTAAATAAGAAGAAAGAAACTAAACTGAATTTTGTATAAGCCAAGAAGCGTGGCCCAGAAGAATCAAGAAAATGTACCTCCTTCCCTTATTCACAGGGGCGGAGATTATGGGTATTGAATAAATAGTGTATATGTCAGACTCAGTATAACCATAGGTTAGTTTTGCTAAGCTGCTTTTTTCCCTCTTTCTTTTTTTTAATTTGGTACAAGGTATATCCTTTTAGATCAAAGAGGCAAGAGGTATACATTCAGAAATGATGATGGTGGTGATGTAAAATAACAGCTATCAATAAAAATTTTTAAAGGAATTTAAGTCTCTAAGTCAAATAACACTTCCAGGGCAAATTGTAAAGAACAAAAAAAAAATGAAACGTCTGGATTAGCTTAAAAGCTATTGAAGATTAAACACCCCCATCAGGTGCAGAAAGAATTTCTTAAGGGGAAGGGGAAGCAATACTTGGTGGCTATGAGAAGCAGAGGGTTCCTGATGAGCCTTTTGGAACAGATTAGAAGCAACCACTGAACCAAGTGGAAATTTCCAGGTCCAGGGTTACAGCATGAAGGGAGGTCAGGACAGAGCAGTCAGTGTTCCTTAAACATCAGTGGCAATACCCAGAGCCAACACACAAGAACATTCCACCACAAGCACACTTTGCCAAGAGAGAGTGCTGGCCCAACCTTCTAATGCATGAATGACTTTGGGAAACAGATTGCCAGGCTATATCTGGAAGAGGGTAAAAGTTATGACTGATCATTTCACAAAACCATAAAATAGCTAGAAGAAAACTTGGAGATTATCTAGTCCAAACTACTCCCTTTCAATACATGGGAAAATTCCTTGTTAGTGTTTGCCAGAGCGGGAGAGGGGGAGTAAAGGGAGAGTCAGGGGGTAGTGTTTACCTAGAAGCTTGATTGGTTTTCTGAATAGAGGTACTTGTTTTGAAAATATTAGGAACTGGAAAAGTAGCTTCATTCTTACTGTTGCTCAAACCCCAGAAAATAATTTGTATATGTTTAATTTTCAGATTATTTCCCATCAGGCTGGCAACAGGCTCAATAAGTTAAGCAGCCCTCTAGTAGAGGCTAAATCCTTATTTCTCTTTTCTTCTTACATTAATTTTACATTTTCTTCCATTTCTTCCTATTTTCATACTTGTTTTCAAGAATAATTTTAAATTAAATGTTGTCTAAGTTAAGCATTTAGTTCTCTGTACAACACCTTGAAATGGTACAACATCATTAGATACCATCTGCAAAAGGCTCTAAGTACCCAGAAGAAATATTTTATAAAGTCAAGATATTTACTTTAATATGGGATTTCATGTGTGTGTGTAGTGGTAATGGTAGTGGTAGTGGTGATGGTGGTGGTAGTGGTGGTAGTAGTAGTGGTGGTGGTAGTAGTAGCAGTAGCAGTAGTAGTAGTAGTAGTAGTAGTATAGTAGTAGTAGTAGTAGTAGTAAGTGGTAATGCCAAGTAAGGCCTTTCTCTCCCTTGTGTATTTTTGACAAAGTGCAAGGTGAGAACCTCCCTTCTCCAGGTTCTCCATTGCATTTCTGATGAAGCTTTTTTTTTTACTAACTCAAGTTCATGGCTAATCCTCACACCTGAGCTATGCCCTTGGGTTTGACCTTTAAAGGGGTGACTAATCATGGACTCAGACATAGCTAGTCAAAGAGGTGGGGCAGAAAAAAATGGTAAGAGGCTCAGTTCTCTGGAAAATGGACCGTACATCCATTTGGCCTCTCCAAGGAGCCACACAGCCCCCTAGGAAAGGCAGATGTAGTTCCAAAGGGAGACATACACAAAAGAGAATTCAAGATATACAAGGAGAGAGGACCTGTAACCACACAGAAAAGTGAAAGGGAGGAAAGATTGGCGTAGCAGGAGCCATGAGGGGAGTCAAACAAACCTATTCCTACCCTGGTACTCTGAGTCATCTAGATGGTACAGGTACTGAGGGACCATTGGACCTACCATAGGAGAAGGTTGCTTGAGTCCACAACAATGTAGAGTTCTCCCCTTTGCAGTGGCCCCCATATAGGGTAATGCCATATTGGAGTGCTGTAGGTCCTTGGGGGAGGAAGGGATATGTATTAGAGATACCAAATGAGGACATAAATTAAATTGTTTTGTCAAAATGTAAGGAGGGAGAAGGCAATAAGCATTTATTAAGCACCTACTATGTGCCTGGGAGTACAATCAGATATGCTATCCCTCCTTCTCCTCTGGGGCTTCTTTGAGGTTGTTGCTGTTGTTGTCAAGTCGTATCTGACTCTTCATGACCGTGTTTGGGGTTTTCTTGGCAGAGATACTGGAGTGGCTTACCATTCCCTCCTCCAGCTCATTTTACAAATGAGGAAACTGAGGCAAAGTTAAGTAACTTGTCCAGGGTCATACAGCTAATATAAGGCTGGATTTGACCCCAAGAAGATGAGTTTTCCTGACTCCAGGGAAGTGCTCTATCCCTTCTTCACCTAGATGCCTAAGGTGTGTGAGGTGTTCGGGAGGGAGGACCAGTACCTCCACTTAGAGGGCTTGCACAGCCCTTTTCAGGGCTGCTGAACCACCTTTGGTGTCCACCTCGCATCCAGCTCTCACCTATGGTTTCAAGAAGTTGTAGCATGTACAACAGACACCCTAGTAAAACCATCTCTGCAGATGGGCTAAACCAGGTTGTGGGTAGCCAATCGGCCTCAAACCTGTCAGTAAGTTAGAGGGATGCCTAGTCAAGCATGTGAAGACTTCTCCTGGTGGAATGGGCAGATGAGAACAGTTTGTTCCAACATCCAGGAAGGTAGCTGAAGCAAACACTGTGGAGTGCTCAGAACTTGGCCAGACATAGAAGATGCCAAGCTCATCTACTGCATCTGGGGCCATTCCAGTCATCTTGACTTCTGTCTTGCCATTGGACTCCGATGACTCTGGAAAAGAGAGTGAGACTGACGACTGCACAACTCTGCCTCACTTAAATCAAATTCACCTGCAAGTCAAGACATCACCCATTATTCACTGCTTTACCCATCTTAAAGTCTTGTGACAAATAGGCAAGTGAAGAAGCAGCAGGTGCAGATAGATTGGGATCTGTAGCCACAACCCTGCACACAGGTGGCCCAGAACGTTGGGTCATCTCACAGAACTGAAGCAGCAATGGGATTCGGCATACCCCTGAGTGTCTGAGCAGCCCTTTTAAGCACCGCACCGCTCACCTCATGGAGAGAGAAGGGCTAGAAAAGATCCCCTAAAAATTGTCTGCTTCTCTCAACCCTGGTCTGCTTACCACAGCAGACAGGGATCCCACTCTATGATCAAAACACACAAAAAAATGTTACTAGCCTTTGGCACATGGAATGTATGCACACTTATGGACAATGTGAAATCCAATAGAATTGAGAGAGAAACAACTCCAGTTGCAAGAGAACTCAGCAAGTACCACATCCAATTAGCAGCCCTGAGTGAAACAAGGCTGGCAAATGAAGGCCAACTCACTGAAATCAGAGCTAGATATACATTTTTCCTGTTCTGGAATGGACATAGAGATGAAGAGCACATGAAGCTGGCATAGGTTTGGCAATCAGATCTAATCTAGTCAACAAGATTTCATGCCTCCCAAAAGGAGTGAATGATAGGTTCATGACAATGTGACTACCACTTGTAGGAAAGCACCATGCTACCAATATTGGTGTCTATGCCTCAAATTTGATGAACCCTGCTGAGGTCAAAGGAAAATTCTATGAAGACTTGGTGACTCTCATCATCAATGTGTCAGAAAAGGAAAACTGTAATTCTGGGTGATTTTAACACCAGAGTAGACACAACTATCATACATGGAAGGGAGTCCTTGTGGAAAATGGGGTTAGAAATAGCAATAGCAACAGTCACTTACTATTGAAGGTTTGTGCATCTCATGACCTTTTCATCACCAACACCATCTTCTGCCTACATAACAGCAATAAAACATCATGGATGCACCCTTATAGCAAGCACTGGCATTTAATAGACTACTATATCATTGTCAGGAGAAAAGACAGGCAGGATGTGAGAGTGATGAAGGCAATATGTGACATGGAGTGCTGGACCAATCACAGACTCATCCTCTCCAAGCTAAACATTCACATTCAACAAAAACAGAGGCCCTAAGGCAAAACAACTATAAGGAGACTCAATGTCAACAGACTAGAGCACTTCTTCATACATGAAAAGTTTGTTGCTGACCTGGAGGGAAAGCTAAGTCAGCATGCAGTCAGCAATAGTGGATCAGAAGAGGAGTAGGCAGCTTTCAGAGACTTGGTGTAGAGCATGGCATTTGCTCATCTGGGCCAGAACACTTGTAAACATCAGGACTGGTTCAATGAAAATGATGGGGAACTTCAGAAGCTGCTAAATGAGAAACAAGAACTCCACAGGGTTTATCAGCAGGATAGCTCATCCATCTCCAAGAAGATGGCATTTAACTCCATCAAAAGTAAAGAGCAAATGAAATTTAGAGATATGCAGGATTCTTGGCTCTGCAAGAAGGCAGATGAGATTTGATTCTATGCTGATAGCAATAATCTCAAGTGTTTCTATGATGTCCTGAAGACTATTTATGGTCCAAAGACCTCTGGTGCATCTCAAGTTCTCAGTACTGATGGAGTCACACTGATCAGTGACAAGAACATGATCCTGGAGAGATGGGCTGAACACTTCCATGGTGTTCTTAACAACCACCATCAACCAATGCTGAAGCCACTGATCATATACCTCAGGTTGTAATCAGTTCTTCTCTAGCCAAACCTCCAAATAAAAAAGAGGTACTGAATGCCATCAAGCTCCTCTTGAGTGGCAAAGGAGCTGGCACTGATTCCATCCCAGCAGAGATCACAAGGTAGGGAGTCCATTGCAAAATCTCCCAGGTTATATGACAAGAGGAGGCTATCCCCCAGGAGTTCAAGGATGCCACCATTGTCCATCTCTATAAAGGAAAAGGAAACAGGCTGTTCTGTGACAATTACAGGGGGATCTCTCTCCTACTTATTGCTGGAAAGATCCTTGCCAGAGTCTTCCTTAATCAGCTAAGCCTTCATCTGGAAGATGGCCAACTGCCCAAGAGTCAGCATGGCTTCAGAAAGGGTCATGGAACAGTCAACATAGTGCTTGCTGCCCTACAACTCCAGGAGTTTTGCCATGACCAGAACAGAAGTCTGTACATAATGTTTGTCAACCTGACCAAGGCCTTTGATACTGTTAGTTGTGAGTGCCAGTGGAAGATTATGACAAAATTTGGCTGCCCTGAGAAGTTCACCAGCACTGAATGCCATTTTCATGATGGCATACTCACACGGGTTCAAGATGAAGGACAATACCTTTAGGCTTTCCTAGTCACCAACAGAGTGAAACAAGGTCATGTGCTTGCTCCCACACTCTTCAGCATGATGTTTTCCATGCTGTTGTCAGATGCCTTCAATAAGGATGCAAATGGCATCAAGCTCAGTCAACTTCCATACTAATGGTAAATTATTTAACTTGAAAAGGCTACAAGCTAAGACCAAAGTGGAAGGGGAGTTGGCATGCAACTTTTTGTTCACAGATGATGGTGCACTCAATGCAGCCTCGAAGGCTGAGATACAACAGAGTATGGTTCAATTCTCTGCCATGTGCGCTAACTTTGGCCTAACAATTAACACCAAGAAAACAGAGGTTCTCTACCAGCCAGCACTACACCATTCATATGTGGAACAAATAGCTACAACAAATGGAGAAATTTTGAATGCTGTGGATAAATTCACTTATCTTGGCAGTATACTCTCCAGGGCTGTCCATATAGATGATATGGTTGATGCACGTATTGTGAGAGCTAACTCAGTTTTTGGAAGGCTTCAAAAGAAAGCGTGGGAGAGAAGTTTTAGGCTGCCTACCAAACTGAAGGTCTGCAGATCTATTGTGCTGACTTCACCATTGTATGCATGTAAAACTTGGACAGTCTATCAGTGCCATGCCAAAAATGCATTGTAAGAAATGAAGGGGACAATTTCAGAGAAACCTCGGAAGACTTGTATGAACTGATGCAAGAGAACAGTTTATGCAAAACAACATTGTAAAGACAAACGACTTTGAAAGACTTAAGAACTCTGATCAATGCAATGATCAATCACAATTCCAGGGGATTCATGATAAAATATGCTACCCACCTCCTGAAAGATGGATTCAGGGTGCCGAGTGAAACATATATATTTTGGAAATGGACAATATGGAAATTTATTTTGCTTGATTATGAATATTTGTTACAAGGGTTCATTTGTTTTTTTTTTCTTTTTCAGCCATGTAGAGAAAAGTGAGGAAGAGAAAATAGACTTTAAAAGGCATAATGTCATGAATATTCACTTGTTTTCCTTTCTTCTAAGGGACTTAGTCTGGACCAAGATGTGGGACAATGGAGGCAACATTTGTCAAAATGATTGTGATTTAAAACAAAAAGCATCATGGAGACATTTTTAAATGAAAAATAATAATAATAATTTTATTTGTTAATGAACTTTGTTAATCAACTTCCATTGGAAAACATTTTTAGGCAACAATTAAAATATTTGTTATGTTTAAAATGTAACTGGAAAATCCATAGGAAATACTTTACAAAATCCAAGAAAGGAATGTGTAAGCTTTGTAGTTCCTTACTTTCCCCATTTTTCATCTTACCAAGTAAAAAGACTAAAAAGAAAATTTTCATTACTTAGGTTGATTGATCCAAAGACTATAAAAAGGTTAGATCACTGAGACCTGTCCTATTTTTGATTTCTAGGTACCAATTAACTAGTTGTATGACTGGGCTAACCTCCTCTGCGTCTGTTCCTAGCTAAGCAGCATGGGAATTCCAGTTCCTATTTCCTATCTCACAGGTAGGGATAGTGATGTAGTCACCTAAGTCTTTTAATGAGTCATTGAACTCAGGATATTAAGCACTAAAAATAGAAAATCACCTTTAGTGTGCCACAATAGAAGTACTTCCTGAATAAAAGGTTATGGCCTTAGGCCTATCTGCCTGAAAGACATGGAGGGGTTTCCAGCAGATTTAAACCACGCAACCATACTTTGTTGTTCAGTGTTTTCCAATATTCCCTCTTCTTTTTCACAATAGCAAATTGTTTGTTCACTGCCAGTCTTCAAATCATTTCTTCTTAACATCAGGCACATTTTAACTCCTCAGGTGGTGACACCAAAGGAGAGAAGCACAGTGAAGAAATTGGTTTATAGCTGTTTATGTTTTTATCTGCCCCCAAATAAAGAGAATGCTGAATGCTGGCTGAAATCATTTAAAAAAAAAAACCACACCAATAACATCAAACATTCTGAGAAGAAATCAAACCCTTGGAATTCAAACAAGAAATATTGCAAACAGAAACTCAGGGTTGTATCAAGGACCGTCACCTCCTGCTCTTCCTCCCTCTCCCCCCTTCCTCATTCTCCCTTTTTCTCCCCCTTCCTCTCTCCCTACCCCTGGCACAAGGAGGAGAGTGGTAGAAGCCCCAGATCAGGATCACCATCCAACAAAGGAAGATCTGCCCTGCTTAGTTCGCAGTGAAAGGCCCTCAGGTAGAAATAGAACAAAAGAGAGAAATATATTTAGAAACAAATCTATTCATATCTTTCTAAGTCTCCATTTAGGCAATAAAAATGCATTCTCAGGTGTGTTTGTTTAGAGAGCATTCTCCCTTTTCTGCTTTCCAAACAATTGAAAAATGAAAAAAAGTAAGTCTTTATACGCCATAGAGTTATTCATGATAAAGTAAGATAATGATCTGTTAAAAAAAAAGCTACATATTTGAAAAAGCTCTTATTGCCACTCTACCTAAATAGGAAGTATTCAACCAGACTAGAAAAGCAGAGGATGATTCCTCCTTCATCTGCACAGTTTCTAATCAAAGTCTTTCATGTTAATTATTAAACATGTATTTGTAATAGTCATTATTATTGAATAGCATCTGTCTGATTTTTGACCCAGGGTCAAGAACAGCCTATTAGAGGTCTTCAGAAGGATGGCCCACAAGGCATCTTTAATAAGGAAAGGAGATAGAATCCATCTCCCCTTTGTGCGTGTGTAGAATAATCTTTCCTTAGTTAATCAGCACATTGAATTGGGGCCCCATGCTAGAACCTCTGAAATCTATACATAGGGTACCTTAGCTGGAATTATTGAGTCTTACCTAGCAGAACCTTCTGCCATTGTGACTGTAAGATTTTTTTTTTAATGCTATAAAATTGTATGAGAGGATTTGTGAAAACTCCTCCCCTGGGAGTGGAGTCATTCAATCAAATTCACTAACAATTGTACAAACCTTTATTGAGTACCCACTGTGTGCCAAGTATAATGCTGTGGGCTAGAGTCCTCAGAGAGAAACTGGGGAAGGGAGCTGAGCCAGTTAAGCTGATCTAGGGAAGAGGGGATCAGATGTGAGGTTCAGAAACTGTCAGCTTGGCTTAGCTCAGCTCTGCAAATGAGATCTGAGCTAAGGTCTCTCAGACTGGAAAAAAAACAGGAGAAGGTCTAACAGGGTCAGGGCTTGGTGACAGTGGAAGATGCCTTGTTCCTGAATCCAAGAGTGAGTTGCTATAATCCAGATTGTTATCACTCCCAGAAGCCTTTAAGGCACATGACTCCTAAGGGATTTTAAATCCAAATCCTAGGCTAGGACAGTAGATAAAGGAACTAAGTAGATCCACCCTTAACAACCAGCTGGTGATTACCAACGGATCCTGGGAAGCTTACCGAGTAAGAGATAACCTAAACTCAGAGCCCCACCCCCACAACCACCCCAAATGTACAAATAAAGAGCTCCAAGTTACAAATAGTTCAACAATAATAGGAAGAAGAAAAATGAAAGAATCAAACACAAGGCAATTCTTACAGAAAAATATAACTAAAGATCATCTCATCAACCAGCCTCTCTTAAAATTTCCACTCTCTGTTGAACAGCATCACTTTAGTTAACACCGTAGCAGTCCACAGAAGGGTACTCTTGCTTCCAGAAGAAGGCACCCCAGCTTTCTAGGTGCTCCCTCCCAAACTCTCTTTTTCTACAGCTGAGCCAGCCCTTAATAAAACATAGGATGAAACAGACGATTAGGAAAATTGAGAAAAATATGGAGACAAGGACCAAGTGCAAAGACTCCTCAGAAGACCTCTCTCCAGTATCCTACTAAGGGTAACCCATTCCAACCCTTTCGCAACGAGACCCCATGTGCCAATCTAGGTACTAAAGAAGCCAATAGCAGAGAGGACAGCAGAACAGAGAAAAGTGGGACTAGGAAAGGTGCAAAATAGGTCCAATACAGTGGCTACTCAGAGTCTCCCTGAAGCACTGTCTCCAGTAGTTAAACTCACTATTTCAGGTGACTTCCCTGATATCCTTAGACAGGCAGTAAGTACTATGTGAGGAATATTGCAGGTTAACAAAGGGGAAGGATTGGTGGTTAAAAGTGCATACTCAGCAAAGATGCCATAGTCACATCAGTAGAGTGATAGATAAAGGTAGGCAAAGATGACTAAGGAGGAGAAGTGAATAAACATTCCCAAAAAAGAGCCATCTCATTGGACAAGTACTTTGCAAAAGTCAATAGAGCCAAAATATACTGGAAAAGATGAAGGTATCACAAATTCTGCAAGATCGCACAAAATGACAATGAACAATTCCAAGAACTTTTCGAGTCATTCAGAAGAACCATAAAGAATTACATTGAAACATCATAGAAATAAGAACAGAAATTAGAGCACTTAGGAAAGAGTCAATTTCACTCAGAGGCTATGTTCTCCACAACAGTAGGTTCTCTGAAAGAATGATAGAATAGAATGCAAAAATGCAGAGACAGAAGGAAAAACTGCAACAAAATGTTTTTAAATAAAATTGAAAGAACATGAGAGAGCTCAACAAACAAGAATATGACTTAAAGAGATAATCTAATAATTGTAGGTCTTCCAGGGGGAAATCATGAAAAAAAAACCTGAATAAATGCTTAAAGAAATTTTTCAGAAAAAAAGTACTCAAAAATATTAAAAGCAAGTGGCAAAGAACTTACTGGGAGAATTCATAGAATATAAACAGAATCTCAAATTTAAATCATTAAGAACTATTATGTATTTATAGCAGCTCTTTTTGTGGTGGCTAAGACTTGGAAATCAAAGGGATGCCCATCAGTTGGGAAATGGCTAAACAAGCTATGGTATATGATTGTAATGGATTATTATTGTGCTATAAGAAATGACCAGCAGGATGATTTCAGAAAAACCTCGAAAGACTACATGAACTGATGCATAGTGAAGTGAACAGAACCAGAAGACTGTTGTACACAGTAACAGCAATATTGTTCGGTGAAGAACTGTGAATGACAGCTATTCTCAGAAATACAATGATCCAAGACAATCCCAGAAGACTAATGATGAAGCATACTACCTGCCTCCAAACAAAGAACTGGCATTAATTGAATACAGACTGAAACATGCTATTCTTCACTTTCTTTCATTTTTTTCTTTTATTCGAGTCTTGTACAAAATGACTAATATGAAAATGTTTTACATTAAAAAGAACCATTACAGTCAAATTTCAGAACTAAGACATCAAAGAAGAAATTTCTGTAGGCAGGGATAAAATTGCAAGGAGACCAATCAGTACAATATTACTCTGATTATAGTAAATCAAAGGAAAATAGAATCTGATAGTCTAAAAAAGCAAAATAAGTTGGTTGGCAACAAAAATAATATATACTTCAAAGTTGAGCCTAAACATCAAAGAAAAGAATTGGACATTCAAAAGAATCTAAAGGTAAACAGGACAATCAACATATGAACTAGCCAAACAACAGAAAATTAAATTCTTTCAGATAATTATAAAAGATGAGCAGTGGAATCAAAGCATTCTAGTTCCTTTTTAAAAAGTTGGTTCAAACTTTGTCTCTTATCCCTGCCTGATTTTAGAGAGAGGACCTGATGAGGAGCAAACCTAAGGAGGATAGCAATGATGATGCCAAATAGAGGGCCAAGAGCAGAAGTTAAGCAAGAAGCACAGACAAGCAGGACAGTTTTGAAAGTAATGTGTGAAGCTTATTACATCCTTTTTTTCTTAAAGCAAATGCTAAGGGCAGCTAGGTAGAGCAATGGATAGAGCACTAGCCCTAGAGTCAGGAGGACTTGAGTTCAAATTCAGCCTCAGACATTTGACATTTACTTGCTGTGTGATCCTGGGCAAGTTACTTAACCCCAATGGCCTCAAAAAAAAAAAAGCAAGTGCAATGAATAGAGATTCATGGTAGCAATACATCCTCTTTTTGTGTTCCACTGTGTACTAGAAATGCTTCTCTTTTTTTGGTATTTGAGTTCAGAATTTTTAAAAAAAAACAATTTAAGGAAATAAATCTTTGACCAATACACACACACACACACACACACACACACACACACACAGTATGGATGTGTGTTTGTATGATGGGGATGCAAATTACATGTGGAAGAATAAGAGGATACAACCAGAAGAAAGGAATGATCTGGAAACATAGTGAAGCAACCCCAGAGACGTGAGAAATTGAGATATGAGTCTGCAACAAAATGCTGATACTTCAGGAAATCACTTAATATTAGATTGTCCATCTCAGCAGTGACTTCCGCATGCAGAGGAAGAAATTAGTCAGGAACCCAGAGAGGCACATTTAGAGAGGTGTGAATTAGACATTAAGTCCACTCAGGTTTCAATTCTTTGTTAGGAGAGATGGCTCTCTCAAAGGAAGGAAAGAAGGAACCAGAGAAATTTAGGAATGTAAAGGTGAATATATCAAAAAAAAATTCTATTTAAAAAAACAACTATAAGGTGAGTAATGAGGAATTAAAAGAAGTGGCAGGCGCTCCAAACTACCTTCCCCCTATACCTCCAATTCCCATCCATTGAAAGTCCATTGGTTTCTTCTCCCCATACTTCAGCATTGGCACAGCCTTGCAATGTAAGCAACAGAAATGTTCGTGATAACCTACCCAGCAGACAAACGTTGAAACCCTGGTGCCTAATGTGGACTATTCTCCATATAAGCATGGTGATATCTTACAGTCTGGAGTTCCCATTTCCTAATAAGCGAACTGTGAAGCTTCCAGCATTTTCTCTTGGCATGGACACAGGAAAGATTCAGGATTCTATAGATGCTGCTTCTCACACAGAAGGGATGAAGCTTCAGTGCCCAAAAGGTACTGCAATTAAGGTCCTTTGTTAATCTATATCTTTATTATGTAGATTAAATATAATATTGATAATAAGTAATCTATACTTTCATTAATCTACATCCTTATTATGTAGTGGATTAAATATAATATTGATGATAATGAAAATATCTTACATAGTGCTTATTATATCCCAGGCACTGCACAAAGCACCTTACAAATATTATCTCATTTGAAAACTCAGGACAACCCTGGGAGGGTAGATGCTATTATGATCCCCCATTTTACAGTTGAGGAAAGTGAGACAAACAGAGGTTTAAGCAATTTGCCAGGGTCACACAAATTAGTGTCTGAAGCAGGATATAAGTTCAAGTCTTCCTGACCTGAGGGCCCCATGCTCTCTCCACTATGTCACCAAACTACTACCAAATCACTCTTTGATTATAAGATCCGTATAAATTTTGTCTCACCAATAAGAGTAGGTGACCTCAGTATACGATAGTAACATATTGCTTGTGTCACAATGTTGGATACATAAGAGGTATGCAGACATATTTTGTTGGATTAATTGGACTGAAAAACAAAATTGGAATGGAGAGAACGAATTCCCTTTTAGCTAGCATGACCAAGAGATATCCTGCCTGTTTTTTCTTTCTTGACAAGATTTCAAGAGATATGTGTTGGATAGTTCTGCATATGTTGAGCATGAAAAAGATATTTACATTTTCTTAGTCCCAAGATGAAGGACATATAAGAAAGAAAAAAAAGAGAAAATGGAAAGACATTAGCAAATATGAGCGGGTCGGCACAAATTTTGTGAATCTGTTGGTTTTTCAAAACAACTTCAGAAAGGTATGATTAGATAACAGATTTCTGTTAAAGTTAAGGCCACTTGCTAGTAATCATGCCTATTTGCGGGTTTTTCCTTATAATGAAGTCATTATTTACATGTTTTCCTTGGTAAGTGACACTTATGGCTTATGGATGATTTTCTGCTAATAAGTGTAAACTACTTTCTCTTGTTCCTGAGAGGCAGTATTAGTAAGAGAAGGCTAGCACTGGGGTCAGTACCACCTGAGGTCAAGTTTTACTTCAGACACATATCACTGTATTTTCATCGCATAATCATCACACGCTGTTGTTGTTGGTTTTTGTAGCCCAGAAATTAGTTATAACCTTTCTTCACATATCATGATTATACCACATAAGGGCAAGCAAAGTGGGACTTTTTACTTTTTTTTTTCTTTTGGAGTGCTTCTCTGCACTAAGGCAATCAAGTGGCCTTTGATTGAGTCTGGCCTTTCTTTGTAGGAAGGCCCACACCCTTTTGCTATTAGGTCATGAGAGGTATGAAGCCCTCAGGGCCCTGAAAAAGGGTATATATACTCTAAGGTTAGCATTTTGTTTGGGGCTCACTCATTGAAGAGTGTTGGTGTGGAGACTCTGGGTGGCAGTTAAAGACCCCCGCCCTTGCCCTCCCACCCCCTGCTTTGAAAACCCAGATGTGGTGCTTTTCTCTCTGGTAACTACGTCTATGTAATGTCTTGGACAGATAGCTAGAAGCCCTGTCTTCAGATTGTGTGATTTTGTTCTGTTATATAATTTCTGCTGTAATTTCTGTTTGTGTTTTCTCTGAATTTCAGGGTTCTGACTTTTTCCCCTGAACTAAGTGAATGATATATGTATGTTTAATTATAGTGAGATGGTAAACCCCTTAAAGTTGCTTTCCTTAGAAAAGCAGATCAAAGAACCTGTGCTAGCAGCCCTCCTGTGTGCTGGTGTTATTGGCCTTACACAGCCACAGTAGCAGCAAGTAGCATTGTTGTTACATACCATCACATGGTATAATTCTGTTCATCACGCCATTTAAAAAAGGTAACAGCATCAATGTATTCATTAGTGGAATATGGATACATATTTATCTGTTGTACATTTCGAGCCTCAAACCTAGAATTCTTAATTCACGAGCATGGTCACTATATTTCTGAAAGCTGACTTTCATGGTTTGTTTAGAGCACTGCAGTACTCAACCCAAGGAAGAGCCATAGACTCAGGGGGAGTAGGCAGGCAGGTGAAGTTGCCATGAGTAAGTCACATGATATAGTAAGACTTGCATGTTCCTGTGCTATCTAAACTGTACCATTTGTCTGCCAGCGATACAGTTTAGTAATAAATGATTTTAAGTAACACAGGTACAATTTTTTAAAGCTTCACATAATGTCACATATCCCTTTTTGCAAAAAAAAAAAAAATTGCATAAAATTTGGGCAAATAAATGAGACAACTTTGCGGTGAAATGTGGTATCTATATGACCATGAGCATTTGCTCACCCTCTCAATGCTCCCAGGTAGCTCTCAAAGACTCTAAGTTTTAGACCAGTCAATGGAGGGAGTCACAAGTCTAAACCAAAAAAAAAAAAAAAAAAAAAACAACTCTTCTTCCAGTCCCTCAGTTAACAAGCATTTAAGGACCTACTAAACAACATGGTAAGCATGAGGGATCTAAAGAAAAGCAAACAGGAAAGAGCTCAATTCTAATGAGGGATATGACAGTGCTGGGTTTGCAGTCAAGATCTGGGTTTGAATCCATACTCTGATACATACTAGCTTTGTTCCCTTGGGCAAGCCACTTAACTCCTATGTGCTGCAAGCAACATCTCTAACAAGAACCCAACCTGTTTCTATGACCTGATTATGGATTGAACAACTAAGTAGCTTTTACTCAAAGCTAAAAGTTTCCATCGTTGGTAAATACCAGTAGTCATGCCCCTGAAACGTCTTCATGTCATTGACAAAAAATTATTGTTAATTTTTTAACATCCTCTGGGGTCTCAAATTGTTAAAGTCAGTAAAAATTTGGGTAGATACTGCTCAAATACAATTATTAAAGGGAAGCCACATTCCTTTGAGGAATGGCCCAAGAGCATCCTAACCATGGCATAAGCAGAAATGCAGACTTGGTCTTCTTAGACTTGCAGAATTTTTTTTCAATGAGAAGGGTAATCTTGCATAGCAAAAATGAAAGTGGTAGTCTAGGTCAAGTTCACTATTGATTGTTTTATTGAAATTTATTGAACTTCCCAGAGCTATTCAGCTACCTAAAACCGTACACGAGGTACACCTCTTTCATTTCATTAGAACTGAGGGAAGTGGAAGAGCTACCAGACAGCTTTGGAGGTGCCTGAAGTGGCCAGCTCAGAACAAAACATTCTGCTGAGGAGCCCATGCCCAAAGTGCCCACAAACCTTCCCGAATCACTAGCTAACTACAACCTCTCATGACATTGGGTACGCAGAGATCTAACCAGAAATATTAATTATAACTAGCATTTATATAGTGCTCTAAGGTTTGCAAAGTGCTTTACAAATATTATCTCACTTCATCCTCACAGGAGGCCTGAAAAATAGTTGCTGCTATTATCTTCATGTTGCTGATGAGGAAACCAACGTGACTGACTTCTTGAAGGTCACACAGCTAATGTGTGTCTGAGGGTGGATTTGATCTCACATCTTTGAGTCTGGCTACAATGCTCTGCCTACTGAGCCACCTAATAGTAGTCTTACTTTGCTACACTGAGTCTCTAACATTTGTTAGGACTATACATATACACGTACACGTACACATACACATATATGTGCATACATATTCTATACACGTATATACATGTACATGCACACACATATACTATACACATATACATACATGCATATACACATACTATACACACATGCTATATATGTATCTATAGGTCTATATTTCTATACACATGCATGCTTATGGATATACATATATGTGAATATGTACAGACATTTAAGATTTCAGACATATAAGATCTTGCAAGAACATGTAAGAACTTCAGACATGCATATATAATGTATATATATATACAATCTATGTATGAATATATATTTTATTTTATATATGTATATATTAATGTGTATCTGTATTATTTTGTATATTATTATATTATTTGTATTATATTTGTATATATGTATTATATATGTATATTTATATATGTATATATGAATACACATGTGTGTGCATAAATCTGTATGTGCATACTGTGTGTATGCATAGATGTATGTACATGTATGTGCTTGTACATGTATATATACATACATGCACATACGTGTGTGTGTTTATATAATTATCCGTACATCTTTGTAGGGCATTCGACATTCTGGGAATTAGCAATACTGAAAACAGAGCAATAAACACAACCCAGGAAGATCTGGACAGTTTGGATACTTTACCATGTGGTCTTCTTGATCAGACCTTCCTAGTCTCTACTCCTCCCAGGAATGAAAGAGCATCACCTCTTAAATCTCCGAACAACATGAGAGCTTTTATTCCCTCCACAAACCCCTCCCATTTTTGCCGTTGTTATTTTCCTGGATTACACACATTTCCTGGGAGAGAGAATTAGGAACTTCACATGAAAAGTCCTTCCCTAAAGGTTGCAACACAGGTAGTGAAGGTAGGGCACAAAACTGAGGTAAGAGTTAACTGTTAACAAAAAAGTTCAAATCAAAGCTGTTACCCCAAGTCCTGATAATAAAAGTCTAAAGGTTTTTCAAAGATAAACATAGAACATGATTTATCCATTCCAAATAATGGACAATTTGATAGTAAAGCTCTGAGCACCTTGGAAGAAGCCACTTATAGCAATACTGATCTTGCGGTGAGTTAAATCTATGTAACTACAATATCTTGGGAAGGAGGTAGGCCTCATTGTGCTTTTTTATCCTTGACTAAGGAGAATTTTTCTACATATGAATTATCAAGGTTGACAGTCTATGCTATCCAAAATTCGGAGGATTAGTAATTCTCAACTTCCCTTTCTGATATTTAAACCTACTCCCCCAAATTTTATTGACTCTGGAAGTTTGAGGCCCAGAGGGGTGACTAGTACCCTAGGTTATAAGGGTAAAACTGAGAGGCTATACTTAAAAATTCTCAATGACATCCTATTTCCTACATACTTCTTTATCTGGGTCCACCTACCAATTTAATCTTAATTATTAATAATAGCTAATATTTAGCTAATAACAGCTAATATTTAACCAATTCTTTAAGATTTATAAATCATTTATGCATATACATATGTACATGTGTTTTATCCCATTTGATACTCAAAGTAATTGTGATATATATGTATATATGTGTGTGTATAAAAACATATAAAAATATATGTATACATACACACACACATATACCCTTCAAGATTATAATTATAGATTATATTTAAGATTATAATTAAGAAAACTAAGGCTCCAAATTGAGTGAAAAGATAAACTCTTCAGGCAAACACAGTTTTGTTGTGTGTGTGTGTGTGTGTGTGTGTGTGTGTGTGTGTTTTTATCAGTTAGATAAAGCATTCTGCTAATGAGACCATGGCAAATTCCCCAATTGATAAATGATCAAAGGATATGAACAGGCAGTTTCAGAGGAAGAAACCCAAGCTATTAACAGTCAAATGAAAAAATACTCTAAATCAGTAATAATTAGGGAAATGCAAATTAAAACAACTCTGAAATACCAGTTCCACCTATCAGATTGGCAAAGTTGAGGGGAAAGAGGAAATAAGTACTATAGAGGCTGTGGGAAAACAGGTACTTTAATGCAGTGTTAGTGGAGCTATGAAGTGATCCAGCCATTCTGGAAAGCAATTTGGAACTGTGCCCCAAAAGCTATTAAACTGAGTATACCCTTTGACTTAGTGATATTGCTACTAAGTCTATAGCCCAAAGAGATCAAAGAAAGAGCAAAATTACCTATATGTACAGAATTCTTTAGTAACTCTTTTTGTAGTAGCAAAAAATTGGAAATGGAAGGGGTACCCATGAATTGAAGAATGGTTCAATAAGTTATGATATATAGAGGGAATGGAATGCTACTGTGGCTGTAAGAAATAATGAAGGAGGTGGTTTCAGAAAACCTAGGAAGATTTGTACGAACTGATTCAAAGTGAAGTGAGCAGAGCCAGGAGAACAATTAATTTAAGAGCAACAATAGTGAAGAGATAACAACTTTGAAAGATTAGAAACTCTGATAAACACAACGACCAACCAAAAAGGATACAAAATGAAACATGCTATGTATCACCAGATAGAAAGTTGATGGACTCATCGTGTAGATTGAAGCATTTTTCTTTTTTTCTTTTTTTTTCTGGGTTGATGGAGAGGGCAGAGGGACATGGCTAATGTAGGAATTTATTTTCTTGTCTATACATATTTGTAATGAGTTTTGTTCTCCTTGCTTTCTCAATAGTGAGGGAAGCTGAGAGGGAGGTAGAAAAGTAAAAACTAAAAATTAAATTAAATTGACTTTTTAAAATAGACCATGGTGAGACTGACGTTTTAGACAGGTAGACCTACATAACTTGAAGACTACAGAACAATCTCTCTACCCCACCCCCTTAAATGTCTATCTTCCTGCTTAGCGGATACCTTAAAAATTCACTATAAGAGATTCATTCTTTTGCCATCATCTTTTATTATCTTAAAACTACCTGTGGGAGGGTTTATTAATCAGTAAGGTATATCTTATTATGACTATTTATCAGAGCTTTTCTTAATTTAAAAAAAGGTAATTGGGGAGGGGGAGTGGGATGATGGCTTTCTCAGTGCAAGGCCTGAAACTATTACCTACTTTAAAATTATATCTGAGGCAACCTGGTTAAAAGTATATCCCTCTACCAATTAATTTCATACAAGGAATTTGACCCAGCTTTGGCTAACCAGGTCACAAATTCAGGCCTTGATCACAAAAGGGTATGGATTAACAGTGAGGATGCACTGTAACTCATCACTAGTTCAAATACGCTACTTTTATGAACTAGAATCATCTTCACATAAGTACAGCAGTTCTAACTAATTGGAGGGTGTTCTTCCAAAGACTCACATTGGCAATCACGTTGATGTCTGTCATTGACATCTAAATTATAAGTACATCTGTGAAAGCTTCAGACCATAAACTTGTCTTTTCTCTGTGTTTTGTGAAGTACTATGAATACTACAGCAGTCTATAAATAATAAATAATACTTCAGTGAGTTAAGCTGACATCAGGACTAGAGGCTATGAAATATTTAAAAGCTTTCTTGGGTTATTAAACCTAACTAGTGTCATGAGTTAAAAATAAAAAGATAAGGCAAGGAAAAATGTGAATTAATTGGCCAATATATATTTCAATATCGGGACTTGTAATGAAAATGCTGCATAAAGAACTCTGGTTTATACAAAGTATAGGTTCTTTTAATCTTTTTCTTCCCCCCGCCCTTGTTTTGCCAACAAAGGTATGTCAGCATTTTGCCTGGAGTTTTTCACTAAACATTTTCAGAAATTATATCCTTTTGACAAAATTACATGTTTTGGTTATAGTGATACATTCCACACTTATAAGTTACTGGAAATTCCCCTCTCTTCAGGGAATTATTAAGTCATTGAAAGTCAAAGCAAAAGGGAAATGGTTTTTTCCCCTAAGAAAAAAGGCGAAGCTATAAAATTTAAATAAAATCATAACATAGTGGGCATAATAAAGAAAATCTTTCATTTCTATATTAGATATGTGTGAATTAACAAACAAGAAATCCTTCCCCTCTGAACTGCACCTTGGATATGACTGAACCCCACAGTTCTATCTTAAGCCCTCTTCTCTTTCTATATTCTCTCCCTTGGTGATCTTATTCTCTCACATGACTTCATTATTACCTCTATACATATAATTTGCAAGTGTGTATTTCCACTCCAACCACTCCACAGAACTCTATTCCCCAGCACCAAACCATTACTCGGTATTTGAAATCGGTTTGACCTATCAGCACCTGAATGGATCATGTCCAGAACTTAACTCATCACCCACCGGCTCCCCAAAACTTACCCCCTCCACCACAACTTTTCAGTTCTTTTGATGACGCTATCATTGTCTTGGAGTAATTACCTTGGAGTAATCTTGGACTCCTCTTCTTCTTCATCCCCATATCCAGTTATATTCAAGTCTAACACTTGTATGTCTGGCACATCCTCCTCTCTATTCCCATCACAGCCTTCTCTCTGTTCAAAGCCTGGGATCTTTTCCAAGGACAGAATTATATAGTAGATAGAGACCCAATCTTGAGTCAAATTCAAGTCTTATCTTTTTTACAGACCAGCTCTGTGACTGTGAATAAGTCACTTAACCTGTCAGTGACCCAAATAACTTCTAAGACTATATAGTTAGTAGATGATTGCTGATCACCAGACTAATGAATTCACAGGTCTGAACGACACGCCCCCCAAAAGTTTTTTTTATAATTTTAGAATCAAGTTCTATAATTACCTCAATAATCACCCATATCCATAATGTGTTCTTACCCACCTACTTTGCTCTCCTAGCAGTTTCATACAACTCTCAGTCTCCTAATCTCAGTGTTGGGGCATTAATGATGGACCCCTAAAAGGCCCTGGACTTTCCTCGTGGCCCAGGTCTCTGGCATTCCCTGAGGCACCCAGCTCTTCCCAGTTAATAATCCTTTCAACTGCCCTTTCTTTGTGGCCCTCATGGTCTGCACCTGGCCCCACCTTAGACCACCATCCTTTTATTCCATCTATACCCCTTCTCTGTTACCTCCCAGTCACCCCAGGCTATTCACCACACTATAAAAAAGGTCAGTCTGTCTACCGAATTGCCGAGGTTCTTAAAATCTAGTCAATAGCAGGGACTCACTAGGAATCTCACCCACCTGACTGGTGCTTTAATAAACCTTGTCCTCTGACTGAAAAGAAGGCTTGAGTTGAATTCTTTTGAGGCAGGACCTGTGCCTTTTGCCCTTGAATTTCAGGTTCTCAGCACCTCAGCATCATCAAATCCCTAGGCTCAATTATCTTTGCTATGCAGAGGATTCCTAGATGTACACATCCAGTCCTAATCTCCCTTTTGAGATATAGTCCCTCGTCCTAACTGCCTTGGAGATTGCTTAAACTAGATGTCCAATAGAGTTATCGAACTCAACAAATATAAAACAAAGCTCATCAACTTTCCCCCAAAGTTCTTCTCTCTTCCAAATGTCTGGTAGTTGTTGCTCTTTCATTCTTGAAGAAAACTAATGACATCAAGAGGATGATGGACTGAATTGGATTTAAGTGAGGCAGAGCTACACAAAGTCTTCAGCCTCACTCCTTCTCTCCAGAGTCATTGAAGTCCAGTGGCAAGGCAGAAGTTAAGATAACTGGCAATGCCCCAGGATGCAATGAGTGACTTTGGCCTTTCTAAATTAAGGTATTTCCCAGTCTCAGTTTGTCTGAGGCCATGCCCATTCAATGACTAAGTGATGGGTAAAGGTTGAGACAAAATATGGCCCAATTTACCCTGACAAAGCTGTCATTCTAGGAGGGGAAGAACATAATAGTTTCTGGCCAAAACAGAAAACAGTTGCTATTTAAACTCATTCTAAACCATCAAAAGCTAAACTATGAGCCACTGGAGACTGGGGTTAGGACTATTATTGACCAGTCAATGAAAGCCAGAGTGATTTGGGTTTAAGAGCCTAGTCAAGTAGTTCCATTTAAAAGACAACAGGCTTTTTAAAAGCCTTTCTTTTCCAAGTTATATTTCAAGAAATCAAAATGAAAACAGCTCATGATAAATATAAGTTATCCTAGCTTTTAATTAAATTAATAATAATAATAATAAAAGAAATAAAAAGGAGGAGGAGCATTCCCCACTTCTTCTTATCAAAAGTACCATCATCCTCTCAGTCATCCAAATTCCCAGACTCAATGTGAGTTTTACTCTTCTCATTCATCCCATATACCAACCTTTTGTCAAATCTTTTTATTTCTGCCCTCATGACATCTCTTGTACATGTTTCCTTCTCTCTACTCAACAGCCACCACCCCAATTTACCTCTCTCATTGCCTTCACATATACTACAGTACTTCAAGAGCCTTCAACCCTCTTCCACTCTAATCCATCCACCACTCAACAGCTAAGTGATTTTCCTAAATCAGTGAATTGGTCCTGTCACCCCATATACTCATAAACTCCAATGGCTCCCTATTACTTCTAGAAATCAAATATCAAATCAAATGTTAGGCATTGAAAGCCCTTCATCACCCACCCCTTCCTACCTTTCCATTCTTCTTATATTTGAACTCTCTTTCATGCACTCTACAGTTCAGCTGGGGTATATGGGCTGTTCAGAGAGGACTAGCACCTCTGTGTGAGATTTGCTGAACCCTTTTCAGGGCTGCTCATCCACCTTTGGTATCATCCCATCTCCCACTCTCACCTGTAGCTCCAAGAAGCTGTAGCATGTGCAGCAGCCATACTCCGGTAAAACCATCTTGGCCGATGGGCTAAACCAGGGTGACTGGTGGCCACAAACCAGTCTGTGAGTTAGGAGGGTGCCTAACCCAAGCATGTGAAGACTTCCTCCAGTAGAATAGGCCAATGAGAACATTTGTTACAACAGCATTGTGCAGTGCTTAGAGCTCCATCAGCAAAACAAAAACACCAAAGTTATCCACTGCATCCCCGCCGTTGCCAAACAACTTGATTTTCATCTTGACACTGGACTTCAATGTCTCTGGAAGAGAAAGTAAGGCTGATGTCTGGATGTAATTCGGCCTCACTTAAATTCTATTCAAACACAAGTCAAGACATCACTCATCATTCATCATGATATCGTTGGTCCTCTTTAAAAACAAACAACAATTGAACTACCCTAATCTACTTATTCACACACAGACTCCATTTCCTGACTCTGCACCTTTGCAGTGGCTCTCCCCCATGCCTGGTGCACTCTCCCTCCTCCTCTCCTCCATGGAGCTCCACTGGCTTCCTTAGATGTTCAAATTAAGTTCACCTAACACAGAAGATTTTTCCTTATCTTCCAGGTGCCAGAGCTTAACCCTTTACCAAGAACCTTCCCTCTATTCTGTATATATCTTGTATGTACCTTATTATTTACATGTTGTCTCCCACATTAGAATGTAAGCTCCTTGAGGAGAGGGACTTGCTTTTGTATTTCTTTATATCCCCAGTGCTAAACATAATTCCTGCCACATGGTAGGTGCTTAATAAGTGCTGGGTGTAAACCCACATAAATCCTCAGCATTCCTATACATTACTGACAAAGCCCAACAGCAAGAGATAGAAAGAGAAATTTCATTCAAAGTTACTGTAGATACTATAAAATATTTGGGAGTCTATCTGCCAAGACAAACCCAGGATCTATCTGAACACAATTACAAAACACTTCTCACACAAATGAGTCAGAGCAAATAAATGGAATAACATCAATTGCTCGTGGTTAGGTCGAGCTAATATAATAAAATGATAATTTTGCCTAAATTAATTTACTTTTCAGTGCCATGCCAATCGAACTACCAAAAAAATATTGTACAGAGCTGAATAAAATAATAACAAAATTCATCTGGAAGAACAAAAATTCCAGAATATCAAGGGAATTAATGAAAAGAAATGCTAGGGAAGGTGGCTTAGCCATACCATATATCAGACCGTACTATAAAGCAGCGGTCATCAAAACTACCTGGCACTGGCTAATAAACAGAGTGGTAGATCAGTGGGATAGGTTAGGTACACAAGATGCAGAAGACTATAGCAATCTACTCCTTGATAAACCCGAAGAATTCAGCTTCTGGGCTAAGAATTCACTATTCCAACGAAAACTGCTGGGAAATTGGAAATGGTAGGGCAGAAACTGGGCATAGACCAATATCTTACACCATATACCAATATAAAGTCAAAATGGGTTCATGATTTAGGAATAAAGGCTGATACTATAAGCAATTTGGTAGAGCATGGAATAGTTTACCTATCAGATCTATGGGAAAGTGAGAATTCGTGACCTAACAATAGATAGAGAGCATTACAAAATGCAAAATGGATAATTTGATTCTGTAAACTGAAAAGTTTTTGTGTAAACAAAGCCATGCAACAAAGATTAGAAGGGAAGCAGAAAATTGGGAGAAAATCTTACAACCAATGTCTCTGATAAAGGCCTCATATCTAAAATATACAGGGAACTGAGCCAAATTTATAGAAATAAAAGCCATTCCCCAATTGAGAGATGGTCAAGGATATGAACAGGCAGTTTTCAGAGGAAGAAATTAAAGATATCTATAGGCACATGAAAAAATGCTCTAAATCGCTATTGATTAAGAAAGGCAGATCAAAACAACTCTTAGGTACCACATCTCTCCTGTCAGATTGACTAACATGACAAAACAGGAAAATGATAAATGCTGGAGAGGATGTGGGAAAATTGGAACATTAATACATTGTTGGTGGAGTTGTGAACTGACCCAGCAATTTTGGAGAGCAATTTGGAACTATGCCCAAAGGGCTATAAAGTGTGCTTTTCCTTTGACCCAGCAATACCACTCCTAGGCTATATCCCAAAGAGATCACACAAGTGGGAAGGGACCTTTATGTACAAAAATATTTATAGCAGCTCTTTTGTGGTAGCAAAGAATTGGAAATCAGGGGGATGCCCATAAATTGGGGAATGGTTGAACAAGTTGTGGTATATGAATGTAATGGAATACTATTGTGCTATAGGAATGGGGAAGATATGGACTTCATAATAACTGGAAAGACCTACATGATATGATGTTGAGTGAGAGGAGCAGAACCAGGAGAACATTATACACAACCACTGACATATTGCTTCTATGATGACTAACTTTGATAGACTTGGCTCTCCTCAGCAATACAAGGCTCAGAGACAGCTCCAAAGAACTCATGATGGAGAAAGCTGGCTACATCCAGAGAAAGAACTATGGAGTCTGAATGCAGATTGAGGCAAACTATTTGCTCTCTCTTTTTTTCCTCTTCTTTTTTGGTTTTGTTTCTTTTCTCTCATGATTCATTCCATTGTCATAATTCTTCTTTGCAACTTGACTATTGTGTACATAAGTTTAATGCAAAGGTCTATGTAGAATCTATATCAGACTACATGCCATTTGGGGGGGGGGGGAAGGGAGGGAAGGAAGAAAATTTGAAACTCAAGAACATGTAGAACTAAGTGTTGTAAACTAAAAATAAAAAATCTAATTAAAAAAGAATAAGTTGCTGGGTGACTGGCTTGGCTGAATCAGCAAACCCAGGATCCTGCTACTCTGTTCTATTCTATATTCCTTGATCCAGAGCCCTTCTTCTCTTTAATACACTGCTTAATCTTGGGGTCCCACTGCTTATAACTCCCCAAACAGCTTTTATCAAGACAGTCACCACCATCAAGTGAAGATTTTATATGCTGGACAACCAGAAGAGTTATTGTGTTAGAAGTAGTGGAGAAGACCACTCAAGGAAGAGCCGTAGAAGAAATTTAACCTCCTTCTTGAAAAATTTGTTTCCAAAGACTCCCCCCATTAGGGAAGATAATGAAAGTAGGATGTATGTATTTTACAAAATTCCCACATTGCCTCCTGAAATCACAGCATCCCTAAATGGTTTTTCTTAACATCTTCACAACTATGGGGTCCAGGATCCCCTAGAGAGTACCAAGAGAGATGGCACATAAGATTAAGCATATAGGTCTTCCATTAATTTAGAAAGGCTAAGGTCATCCACTACGTCCTTGGCTATTGCCAGGTCGTCGTGCCTTGGCCAGTGCCAGGGTCTTGCCACTGGACTCTAATGGCTCTGGAGGAGAGAAATGAGGCTGCTGACTACTCAGTTCTGCCTCACTTAATCCAATTCATGCACCAGTCAATATATTATCCTCCTGATGTTATTGGTCTTCAAGAATGAAAGTTCACCAACACAACAGCAGGTCTTGAAGCAGAAGACTTAGCTTGAGTCTTGGCTATGAAAAATCACTGGCTGTATGGGAAATGATTTAGTCATTTAACTACTCTGTGCCTCAGTATTCCCACCTGTAAAATGGGGATAATAATACTTGTGCTACCTGCCTTATAATGTTACTGTGAGGAAAACACCCTGTCAGCCTTAAAGGACTATGTAAATGTCGGTTATTAACCTTGAATTAGAGGACCTGGGGAAGACGAACTGAGGCTTCTTTCCTCACTTTCCAATCTCCTGCACTGCATCCTCAGATCCACAATATCAATTGTGCCTTATTTCAGAAATTCCTACAGAAGTCATGTGGTTCTGGGGGGATGCAAAGAGAATCTGAATACATCTTCACCCTTTCTATTCCTTATTTCTCCCAACTCTTCCAACTCACCAAAAATTCAGGATTTGTTTGGCCACATGCCCAGAAAACTCTTTAGCAATAAAAACATCCCAATGAGGCATGCAGAACTTGGGAACAGGATCTTGGGGCTTTTATAAAGTTGGCTTCTACCTCCTTTAGGTAATTATGTCAACAGTCTCTTCCCAGCATCTCACTGACATTTCATTTATCAAGAACCTGGGATTTCATCCCTGTGTATATTGCCTTCACCAACATAGACTACAATCATTTGGGATCTTAGAAGCTAGAAAAAAGTATCAGCTCTCTAGAGGTGTAACTTTCCAAACTAGCTAAGCTGACAGATGTGCAGTTCATTGCCAGGGTCACACACAAAGCCTTTCTGGCTTGGTTGGACCTGCCAAAACTTGCCACGAATTGGCATAACCTTCCAGAGCCCAGATTCATGTCCACACCGTGGTGAGGCAACACAGTAAATTTTTAGCAGAGGACATTTCTAATATTGCTTATGAGCATAATACAGGATGCCTCCATTTAATGTTGTTGATTGGCTCTGAAAAATAGCATTAGCCAAGACCATGGTACAAAGGGTAGTTAGTTCCAAAGATGCTAGTTGGCACAGTGGATAGAGTGAGCTGGACTTGGAATCAAGAATACCTGAGTAGAAATTTAACTTCAGACACTTACTAGCTATATGACCCTGGGAAAGTCAATTATCCTCTATCTACCTTGGTTTCCTTATCTGTAAAATGGGGTTAATAATAGCACTTACTTCCCAGAGTGTTGTGAAAATAACAAGAGATTGTATTTGCAGAGTGCTTTGCAAACATTAAAGCTCTATATGAATGTTAGTTATTATTATTACAAATGGGACATTTAAAACTGCAGCAGGAGTTTGAAACTTTACAATGGGTTTTGTTCTGATTTGTTAATGAAAGAGAATTTAAAAGTAAATTGGAAACTAAATAACATAATTCTAACGAGTCAAAAACAATTATGGGGAAATTATAAGCTTCATCAAAGACTCAAATAAAGTCAAATCTAAACATTGGAAAACTATTAACTGCTTATGGGTAGGCCAAGCCAATGTAATAAAAATGACAATTCTGCCTCAATTAATTTGCTTTATTCTGTGCCATACCAATCAAACTACAAAAAGATCTTTTATAGAGCTAGAAAAAAAATAGTAACAAAATTCATCTGGAAGAACAAAAGGTCAAGAATATCAAAGGAATCAAGGAAAAAAATGTGAAGGTAGCCTAGCAGTACCAGATCTTAAACTGTATTACAAAGTGCTAATCATCAAAACAATCTAGCACCGGCTAAGAAATAGAATGGTGGATCAGCAGAATAAACTAGGTGTACAATACACAATAGTAAATGACCATAGTAATCTACTGTTTGATGAACACAAAGATCCAAATTAAGGAAGCATGGAATATTTTACCTGACAGATCTTTGGATAAGGGAAGAATTTATGACCAAAAAAAGAGATAGAGTGCATTATGGGATGTAAAGTAGATAATTTTTATTATATCAACTGGACAGAACCAGCCTCTAACCTGTGGGTAGCAGGAGGGAACAGAGAAGGCTAGAGACTGGAGAGTCAGGAATCAAATAGAAGTTTAATTTCAAGATGAGGGAAGTAGTTTGCAAGGAAGGAGGGGATTTAGACACATGTGGCACAGCCCTGCCCCTACTGGTTGGGGGGCAGGGTAGGGGAACCCCTTTGGTGTAGGCAGATCTCAATACTTATACCTATGGCTATACAGTGAATTATAGCCTGACAATGAGGGGTAACGACAACAATATGACAATTTTGATTGTAGCATGAACTGATGTTGAGTGAAGTGAACAGAACCAGAACACTGTACACAGTAACAGCAACATTGTGTGATGACTGACTTTGATAGACTTAGGTCTTCTAGGTGCTGCAATGATCTAAGACAATTCCAAAACACTATGATGGAAAATGCTACCCACATCCAGAGAAAGAAGTATGGAGTCTGAATGCAGATCAAAGCATACTATTTTCTCTTTTTTTTTTCCTCTTTCTCATGGTTTTTCCTTTGTTCTGATTCTTCGTTCACAACATGACTAATGTGGAAATATGTTTAATATGATTGTACATGCATAGCCTATATCAGATTGCATGCCATCTTGGGGAGGGGAGGAGAAGGAGCAGGAAAAAAATTGGAACTCAAAATTTCGTAAAAGTGAATGCTGAAAACTAAAAATAAATTTTTAAAAAAAAATTTTAAAAAGAAAGAAATGACAAGCAGGTTGCTTTCAGAAAAACCTGAAAAGACTTACATTAACTGATGCAAAGGGAAGTGAGCAGAACCAGGAAAACATTGTATACAGTAACAGCAATATTGTTCAATGAACACTATGAATGACTTAGCTATTACTGAGAATTATTCAAGACAAATCCAAAGGACTTATGAAGAGAGATGCTATTCATCTCCAGAGAAGTGTAATCTGAATGCAAATCAAAGCATACTTTTTATTTTCTTTATTTTTCTTGGGATTTTTTAACTCTGTGTTTTGTTTTGCAACAGGGCTCATATGTTTTGTGTGTCTGCACATATATAACCTATATCTAATTGCTTACCATCTAAAGGAAGAGGAGGAGGGGAAGAATTTGGAACTCAAATTTTTTAAATGAAAATTAAAATTTGTTGTTACATGTAATTTTTAAAAATAAAATATAAAAGTTTTCATATAAAAAAAGAAAACTAAAAATTTTCATCAAAGAAAATGACAAAAAGAGACAACATACCAAAACTTATGGTATTCAGCTAAGGCAATTCTGATGGGAAAGTTTACAAAAATAGAAAAAAATAAATCAATGAAGGTGGGTATAAATTAAAAAGAAACTTGAGCAACAACAAATCAAAAAAATCTCCAATTAGATACAAAGTAGAAATTTTGAAAATTAAATATATTTAGGGATACCTTCTTACCTGAGTATCTAAGTGTCATATGGATGTACCTCCAAGCAGTGATAATTTATGAGGTGACAAGGAAGACCTGATGCTAAGCTGTAGTCTAAGGATGCCCTAGCATTTAACTCCACAGCAGCAGCAAACACTAGCCTTTCAGGTCTTTTCTAACAAAAAGAAAGAGGGAAAGATAGGTTCAGGGACCTCCAGTGTGTTTGACTCTCCTATCGTTGGCTAACTAAGTGTCATTCTGCATCACAACGTCACAGGACCAGAATTTCAGGGCTGAAAGAGATGTTAGAGATCATCTAATCCAAATCCTTCCTTCTCCAGGTAAGGAAACCAAGGCCCAAAGAGATCAAATTACTTAGCCAAGGTTATACAAGTGTAAGTGGTAGCCCCAGGCTTTGAACTTAGGTCCTCTGGCTCCGAATCTAGCAAGCCAGCCAGAAATGATCCAACTAAAACTATTGCAGGATGAACAGGATAGTGCAGGACAGTAATCAAAAGCCCAAAAAGCCAGTGACACAGAAAAGTGAGAGAGTGAAAGAGAAATGGGTGGAAAGCAAAAGAGGAAGCAGCCTCCTCTTCCCACATTTTTTCAAAGCCTGTAATATTGAGGGAGCCCCTAGAGAAAAATACATCCTGGTTCGTCCCTGGTTTCATGTTATGTTTATTTTATCACTCAATGTCAACTAATAAAAATATCTTTATAATAAATTGGAATTATGAGATTGATACCAAGCTTAAAAAAATAAAATGTAATATAACACATAATTTTATGTTAACATTCTAGATAGCTCTTTTTAAGTATTTATCTTAAAGAGCATCTTTTTTTAAAAAACTTCTGCTTATATATAGGTAAAGGAGAAAATGTAATCTCTGTTTTGACTTATGTTTTAATTAAAAATGCCTAGTTCTAAATAAATAATAAAATATATGTCATAAGTCGAAGAATAAAAAATTTGCAAGAAAATAAGAAGATTTACTCTTTGAAAATGAATGTAAACAACTTAATTTAGCTACTTAGGATGACTAAAAATCTGAGAGTAGGTTTTTGATTCTCAGAGTTTTATGAGCCTTTGTGAGTATTTGCAGGACTTCATCTTCACTGCTTTCAAATGTTCATCTCCTAATCTTTTTTTAAAGATTTATTTTGATTCATTTTGGAAAATCATTGTTGTACGGGTAAGTACAATCAAACATTGCTATACTTCTCAATGTAATGGAAGTAAAGCCTTGATCATTTTTTCCTCAAAAAAAATGTTGTTTTTCAAAAATTTTGAACGAGGATAATCAATCCATAGAGTGTTAGAACTGGACAACATCTTAAAGATCATCTACTTCAGTCAGCTAGTTCAAAGCCCTTCTCTTAATTCACTCTCTGTGTTTTACAGATGAGGAAACTGAGTTTCAGGGAGCAATCTGTCCAAATTTCAATAACTGGTAAGTATGTAAAGCCCTTGGGAAATTGTAAAAATCTTGTTTGTTTCTCTACCAGTCTCTATAGCATCACTTTCCTTCCCCACAATTCTCCTTTCCCATCCTAAATACCCGAAGAACTTATGGTACCTGCAAAAATATTCTGGCAAAGATAATTAGTTAAGTGACTAGTGAATACAGCACTGGACTTGGAGTCAGGAAGACCCAAGTTCAAATCCTGTCTCAGAAACTAACTGGTTACATGACTCTGGATGAGTCATTTAACCTCTCCTCTTTCATTCCCTCATCTCTAAGGATAATAATAGCACCCACCTCACAGGGTTAGAAGAATCAATAAGATAGCATATATAAATTATTTTGCCACCCTAAGAAATGCAAGTTATTATCATTATTATCTAAGCCTGGACTTTCTTGGCAATACTTTCCACTCCAAAATTAATTTGTTCCTTCCTGTCAAAACTCCCACTCCTCTAGTGCCCTGATCCCAGCAAGCTGTCAGGGAGGCAACAAAGATGATAAAATGGAGGCGGAAGGATTGTGCAAGAGAGCTGAATTTTGAATCAGAAGAGATGGATCAAGTCCCTGATTCTGCTGTTTGCCAATCATGTGGCTATGGGCAGTCTTTTCCCTTTGGTTTTCATTTCCTCTTCTGTAAAATAAAGGAGTTTGTCTAGATCGGTGTGAGGAACCTGCAGCCTCGAGGCTACACATGGCCTTCTAGGTCCTTGGCTTCGGCCTTTTGATTGAGTTCAAGTTTTTACAGAACAAATCCTTTTATTAAGGGGATTGTTCTGTCAAGTTTGGATTCACTCAAAGGGCCTTACTTGAGGACCTAGAGGGCCACAGGTGGCCTCAAGGCTGCAGGTTCCCCACCCCTGTTCTAGATGATCTCTAAGGCCCATTCTATCTCCTTTGAACTAATTCAGAGTAAGCTGTGAATGACTTATAACACCTTAATGTGTTCCTGCTTCCATGGGTATTTCCATTTTGTAAAGGAGTCTAGTTGAGGGAGTTCCTTATAATAAGTAATATATATTAATTAACATATACTAATATAATAATTAATCTCTGTTGGTGGCTTTGCCGAGAGCATAAAAGGTTAGGGGAGGTGATATTTGAGGGCAAGAATTGTTCCTTAGGATTACCGAAATTACACCATAGATTCTGCCTATCAGTAAGGTCTACAGACATTCCAAAGAGAGTTTGAAGCAATTACTCAAATAATTTAGGCCCCAAAATCCCCAAACACATCATGCTTCTGCCTACCCTCTCACATTGCCTGGACTGAACTTACCCAGTCATGACATTGAGGTCTTTCACTTTCCTTGACATCGTTTTGGCTTCATCTGGATGAGAGGGTCATTTCTGAGCTTGGCTTGAACAGCTGATAGTCAGCTGGAAAATGAGGGCATATGATGAGAGATGCAGCTCCTTTGATTTCACAGTGGTATCTTTAAGTAAGGGAAGTAGAGGAGGGTAGAAAGGTCAAACAGATGTGCTAATAACATTGTTCCAGGAAGAGATTCTGGGGCACAGCTAACTGACTTCTTCTTCTTAACCAGCAGCTCTCAGGACCTTTTAAGCCAGTGACTGATAGGGTGCTATGGTAGGCTGAACTTTACTCAATAAAGAGAAATTACTTTAGTCAAGATGGGTATTTTATAGGCACTTGTAAGAACATGGACACTTTGGGGAAATTCCTAGTTTAATATAGACATTCAAATATAACAAAAATGATTTCCTTTAAATTGATAATAAATTCTTAATAATAACCCTTCAAGACAAAACATAGATTTCATAAATGTCCAGCACCCCTTCCAGCCTACTCCTTCCAATTTACACTTGTAATTGAAATGTAGGTCCCCATAAGGTGGCTGTTATCTCAGGATCTAGGTAGAAGCATGTGGTTCTACATGCCTAAAACTATATGTTTCACAAACCTCCATTAGCATAATTCCTACTAACAGTAATCTGATAGATAGCATTTAGGCATGTCCTAAGGCATCCTACATGGTAGAGAGGAATGTCCCCCACCACCACATGTAGCATGGAGATATCATTGTGTGGCTTAAAGGGAGGCGAAAAATATCTAGAGCTTCTTCCTTCACCTGCCTTTCTCTGGGGGAGAATTTAATTCCTTCCAAGAGCGGAAGCAAGAGATTGGGGCCAGAGGCCACTCTGTTCTCCTCAGAGATTGCAGGGAGGGTGGCGTTGTTGGGCCAGAATTATATCTATCTGCTCCCTAAATATTATTAGCCTAGGAGATAAGATTTCAGGTTCAACCTAACTTCTGATTATTATCTAATTAAATGGCGTGGGAACTCCGAGCTCTATATCCAAGGCTTGATTCCCTTCCCCGCCCCCATATCAGTTCCACAGTGAACACATGTAGACTTAGCCAAGGAACCTATTATCCAAATAGTAGCAAAATAGAAGTCAGAGAAAATATATATACATATACATGTGTGTATGTATATTGTGGGTATGTATTATGTATGTGTATATCAATAGATACACACACACACATACATACCAGACAATGTAGATCAACAGCGTTATTAAGCTTATAAAGAAGAGTTGTCACAAAATACATCCGCCACAAACCTGGAGCACACTTATACATATAATGGTGATGGGAAGCCATGACCTCAAACGTAGAATACAATATGTTACCTGTATGTAGGGGGTGTGCTGGCAAATGTCTAACAGTTGGCACGCAAAAAAATACACACATGACAACCCTTTTAAACTTAGCCTAGACAATTAACAAAACAATCAGTCGAGCTCCTGATTTGTAGTATTCAACAATTTCTGAAGCTGGCTCCAGCACAATCCTACACATATGGTAAAAGCAACTCACAACTCTTGGTATTCCAGATCCTGGAAGTTCTTTCTTCACAGAGTGCTCACACAGCCAGGCTCGAGTGATGACTCTCTTCTCTGCTGCCGGGAGCCATGCTTCTTAGAAGGTGTTTCCTCTCCTATGGGAGACTATCACTGTGTATCCCTATCTCTAGAGCAGGGGTGGGAAACCTGTAACCTTGAGGCACCTGGGTCCTCTGGTCCTCAAGTAAGGCCCTTTGACTGAATCCCCAACTTGACAGAACAAATCTCCTTAATAAAAGGATTTGTTCTGTCAAACTTGACTCAGTCAAAAGGCCACCTCCAAGGACCTAGAAGGCCAAATGTGGCCCTGAGACTGCAGGTTCTCCACCCCTGTGCTAGGGTATACCTGGATGTACTATCTTCTACTAGTGAAGTGATTCCCCTTCAACCAACAACAAATCAAGCACTGATTTCAATAGTGTTTGCCAATTTCTGAAGAATAAATACTCACATTGAAAAATTCAGCTAGTATAAGAAGCTGGCTCCAGCATGTCAATGATTCTAACTTTCTCATTTATCATGAGGCTGAGGGAGGAAAAACGTGCTTACATAGATAAATAGTGGCAGATGTAGAATTCCAAGCTAGGCCCTTAGTCTCTGAATGCAGTACTCATCTACCACACCACTCTGCCTCTCATCTCTACAAAAAGCATGGAATTAGATTACAAATCAATACTTGTCCTACTTAATGAACTGATGCAAAGTGAACCAAGCAGGACCAGGAGAACACCACACACAGTAACAAAATATTCTACAATAGGCCCAAAGGACTCGTGATGAAAATGCTGTCCACATCCAGAGAGAGAGACTGATGGGTGTGAATGCAGGTCAAAATATACTATTGTGCACTTTATTTTTTCATTTTATTCTGATTCTTCTTCACAACATGACTAATATAGAAATATATTTTCACGATTGTACATATATAACTATATCAAATTTCTTACCATCTTAGGGAGGGGGAAAATAAGGGAGGGAAGGAGACATTTGAAACTCAGAATTTTTTTAATTGAATGTTTAAAATTATCTTTACCTGTAATTGGGAGGCAAATAAAATATTTAAATACCTGTCCTAACCCTGTTAGTTATACCTTGACATGAGGCTACTCAGCCTCCTAGAGAAAGAGAAGAGAGATGCTGCTTGCTATTCTTCAGGGGAAAGAGACAGAAGAAAAAGAGATGGGAAAATGATCAGGAAGATGAAAGACAAGGGATGCTTCAATATGCTGCTGGTTTGAGGTTGAAGAGACCTCGCTAAGAAAGGTGTGGTAGAGCTAGATAGGATCTCAGGTGTAGGAGGAAGACAGAAGCTACAGAGGCAGAAATGAGCAGCAGCAGCAGCAAAGAAAGACAAAGACACAGCTATAGAAGAAGCACCAGCAGAATGGAGAGGAGACATGTCCCTGCCACAGGATTCACAATCTCATGCACTCAGGCTGTCAGGACTTCCCCTATGGGAGACATATGTTTTCAAGGACCAAGGCTGGTCTCCTCTTGAGGAAAAGGATAAGAATCAGCTTTCATCAGGAATGCCAGAAAAGAGGGTAAGGAACTCTCAAGAATGAAGTTTTGAAGACACAAGGAAAATAATTCAATGAGGGGAAAAAAAATGGAAGTGTCTGAAGAAGTAAATGTGGATGTACAGAAAATTCCTCAACTAAATTAGGTTTTTCATGTTATGTACAAACGATGGAAGCAAAAGCCAGTAATGAAGGATGGATAACAGAAGTGTGACACCATTCTATAAAAATAGCACCCAGAGTGCTAAAACTCAGAATAAGCGACGGTTGGTAAGGAAAGCTAAGAGTGAAAAAGGAGGAGGGGGGATTTTATTTCTTTTAACTGTCATTGGGGGGAAAAGAGGATCAAAGAAGAGATAGGATTGTTTCCAAGGGTCAGCAGAATGATGGGAATGGACAGGAGAGAAGGATAATAGGCTCGATTCTTACTCTGTTTCAGTTTAATGATAATAATAGCTAGGATAGTGCTTTAAGGTGTGCAAAGCAATTTACAAATAATATTCCATGGGATCCTCGTACAACTCTGGGAGGGCAGGTACTATTATTATCCCTACTTTACAAATGAGGAAACTGAGGCAAAGTGACTTGCACAGAGACAAACGTTAATCAGTGTTTGAGACTGAATTTGGACTCAAGTCTTCCTGACTCCAGGTCCAGTACTCTACCTGCTGAGTCTCCTAGCTACCTCTGCTAAGGACAATGACCTCTGGATGGGAAAGAACAGAATAAAGAGGGCCAATAGGAATAACCAAGATTAATAAAGAGCACTTAACCTCTTTTTGATGAATTTGAATCACCTGGCCCAGATAAACTACAAAATCAGGGACTCAAGGAATTGCGGCTGTGATTTCTGAGCCAGTCAGTGACATTTGAGAGATGGTGGAAAACAAGAGGATTGAAGAAAGACAAACGCCATTCCCACAAAAGGAAAAAGAATAGAGCTTACAAACTATAGGCCAATGAGTTTAACTTTGGTTCTTGGGGCAGAGGGAGGAATTCTAGGATGGATTATTATGGGAGATAGTTAATGAGGATCTTAGAAAAGCAAAAAGTGTCCACTGAAAGCCATCTTAGTTTCAAGAAGAGATCATGGCAGACTAAGAAGCTTATTTCCCTTTTCGTCAGGGTTACTGAGAAAGTTGAACAAGAGTGTTCTGTGGATACAATTCATCTAGATTGTAGCAAAGACTCTGATAAAGTATCTATCCTTTCAGAAAAGATAGAGAGATGCGTGCTAGACAATACTGTGATTAGACGAATTTGGAACTAGTTAAATGACTGGACTAAAGAATAATAATGACTGGCATTTGTACAGCCCTTTAAAGTTTGAAAAGCAATTTATGTATATTATAACATTGATCCTTGCATATTATTATTATGCCCATTTTACAGATGAGGAAACTGAGACTGACAGAAGTTAAGTGATTTGCCTGGGGTCACACAGCTTCTAAGTGTCTGAGGCAACATTTGAATTTAGATTGTCCTGACTCCAAGTGCCCTGTTCTCTCCCCTACACTATGTAACGATACTAATCATTAATGGTTCCATGTCAAAGGGGAAGGAAGTTTCCACTGGAGTGCCTCAGGGATACGTGGAATCAAAAAGATCTTAACAGGTAAGAACACTGGTCGGAATCTAAGCAAATGACATTTACTAGCAACAAATGTAAGCTCTTACACTTCTACTCAAGAAATCAACTTCATAAGTAAAAGATGAGGAAGGCAATTTTGGATAACAATTTGTCTGAAAGAGAGAGAGAGAGAGAGAGAGAGAGAGAGAGATGGAGATTTTAGTTTGCTGCAAGCTCAATATAACTCACCAGTATGCTATGGCAACCAAAAAAGATAATGAAATCTTAGACTACAAAAAGAGGTACATAGCTTCTTAGAACAAGTAAATGACAATCCTGCTATATTCCACTGTGGTGGTGCCCAGAACTGAAAGTGATACCTGTAACAACAATGTTACTTGCAGCTGCTGTGGGGGTGTAAGACCAATAACACCAGCACACAGGAGGGCTGCTAGCATGGGTTCATTGATCTGCTTTACAAAGGAAAGTAATTTTAAAGGGGTCAACAATCTTACTTTAATCAAACATCTATACCATTCACTTATTTCAGGGAAAAAGTCAACACCTTGAACTTCAGAGCAAATACAAACAGAAATTACAAGCAGAAACTAAAATAACACAAATCAATAGACAGGGCTTCTAACTGTCTGACCATAGCAATACATACGTAGTTACCAGAAAGAGATGCATCAACATCTGGGTTTTTCAAAGGGGGTGGTGGGTTCCTTGACTGCTACCCAGAGTCTCATCTGGCTACATCACATGAACACACTTCCCCAAAGCAAAATGCTAACCTCCAAGTATATATACACTTCTTCAGGATCGGAGGGCATCATAACCCTTGTGACCCAGGCTCATGTGACTTAGGCTTCCATGTGACTTAACCAGGTCACATGGGCCTATTAGTGGATGGGAAAAGACTTCCCATTAAGCAAAAAATACATTAACGATACAATACTCCACATCTAGAAAGGACAGTGAAAATTTGGTGAAGATCTTCAAGTCCGTGACATCTGAAGACCAGCTGATAGATCTGAGGATATTTAGAAGGAAGAAGAGAAGGGTCAAAAGAGAATGATTGCTGTCTTCAAGTAATTGAAGGACTGACATGTGAAAGAGGAGTTAGATTCATTCTTTTTATCCCCAGAGGGCAGAACTAGAAGCAATGGACAAAAGTTTATAAAGGCAAATTTAGGCTTGATCTCAGGGGGAAAATTCCCAACAATTTCAAAAGGAGAATGGGAAGCTTTAGGAAGTAGTTGTTGGTCCTTCATTTTTGAAGAGTACCAGTGACAGCACAGGTGATGTCTTGACTTCTTGTGAGTTGGATTTAAATGAGGCAGAGTTGCACATAGTCATCAGTCTCACCTTCTCTCTCAGAGACATCGAAGTCCAATGGCAAGACAAAAGTCAAGACAATGAAAGCCTGGGATGAAGTGGAGGACCTTGGTGTCTTCTATGTCTGACCAAGCTCTAAGCTCTCCACAGCACCTGTTTCAGCTGCCTTCATGGCCGTTGAAACAAATTACTCTCATCCACTCATCCCACTGGAGGAAGTCTTTACATGCCTGGGCTAGACATCTCCCTAATTCATCGAGAGGTTTGAGGCCCTTCAGTTACCCTCAACCTGGTTTAGCCCATTTGCTGAAATGGTTTTACCAGGGCAGAGCCACTGCACATGCTACAGCTTCTTGGAGCCACAGGTGAGAGTTGGGTGAGAGGTGAACACCAAAGGTGGGTGAACAGCCCTGAAAAGAGCCCTCACACCAGAGGTGCTAGTCTTCTCTGAACACCCCATTCAGAAGGTAGTAGGTTCCTCCTCACTTTAAGACTTCAGGCAAAGGCTGAAGGACCACTTCTCAGCTATGTTGTAGGGAAGGTTCTTATTGGTCAAACTAAATGCCACTAAGTCACCTTGTAATTCTGAAATTCAGTGATTATGTAACTAGTAAACTGATCACTAAGCCCTACTGAATTTATTAAATGGAACTAGGTTGCTGGCCCCTTTTATGCCCTGGACATACTTTGAAGTAACCTTGCTATGTCCTGAATATGTATCTCATGTTCAAAAGCCTTGGAAGCCTTGATTTGTTTGCAGGAATGGAATCTAATACCCCTGAGGGGAGATAAAACAAACCAGACAAGTGATTATTTTTTTCCCAGAAGGAGATTTTGGGTGGGAGCATGAGCCAAAGAGATGAGTTATTATTGAAAGTCCCCAAGATAGAATCTGGTATGACTGCCAAAAGTAGGGGGGATTAGGAGCCTCCCTTGACACATGGGTTACATAAGCATAAGGAAATAATGAAATTAGAAGGATGGGCTGAAAATAATCAAATTAATTTTCACAGGAAAATGCAAATTAGACATTGGAAGATGTCCAAGAGACATTGGAAGGATGAAGAAGTCAGTAATGATACTTAAAGAGATTAAGGGAGTAAGGGTAAGTACACTGGGCAGCATTCTTATGTAACATTTGGGAGGGGGAAAGAGTCAGTGTTATTTTGAGAGTTGCATACTGTGAATTATCTTTTTAGAGAGAGAGACACTATGCTATGAGTTTATGAGATGGTTCCTAGAATACTGCAGTTTGGAAGTATACCTTATTTGGAGAAAAAAAAACACAGAATGCTAGTTAAATCTCATAGAAATTGTAAGATCTAGAGAACAGGATTTTATAGCTCATTTGATTAATAAAGTCATTTGTTCAAGTCACATAGAGAAGCAGCAGTCAGGATTTGAGCTGAGATCTTCTGGAACTGTCTATACTTTTTACATGATACCATGCTTCCTGTTATTACACAAATCTTCATGATAAAAAAAAGTTCATGGATTTAACAGCAAAGTTCAGTCTAAAACTCAGTCTAAGTATTTGGCATACACATACACAGGGATCCAGCACAACAGAATAATTTGGGTGATACTTCAGAATATCTAAGTGATAGAATTTGACCTGTAGCTCAAAAAAAAAAAATAGTAACAGATATTTAAGGAAACAGAAAGAAAAGGAAGGATTTTTAAATTGTGAAAACAGAGCATGTAACTGTGGGCAACACTGACACAGAACCAGAGTAGAAGGTAATCAGTACTTCTTATTTTGACTCCATGGAACATCCTGCCTCCCCAGAATAAGCTGGTCACTGATCACAGGATAAGCCGATGAGATGCTGACTGACTCAGCTTTTGATAATCAACACCTCAACTCCTCCAGCTGCCTCTCCCCTCTGATTAGAGGGCTGGAGGCTACAGCGGTAAACTCCTCCCAAAGCCTTCTTTTAATAGAAGGCTCAGATCAGAACTTTTCAGGTAACTTTCCATTTTTCCATCATCAACTCTGCTTAGTTTCAACTCCATGAAACATCAGGACATTCACACACACACACACACACACACACACACACACACACACCGCTTTGATGGCTATCCTCCAGCTTCCTTTTGTGTGCTGTCTTCCCCCGTTGCATTGTAAGTTCCTCATAGGCAAGGACTTTTTTTTCTTATTTGTATCCACAGCATTTAGCATAATGCCTGACACATAGCAGGTTCTTAATAAAGATCTGTTGAATTGAATTGTTTCTTCAGAAGTATCTAACTTGATTTTTCAAAAACTCTACCTTGCTTATTTAAAATCCTTCCTTTGCAAATAACCTTCAGCTAGAACAAAGCACACTAATGTCTCAATAAATAAGAATTCACTTTGTATGAGGTATACTAAAGATCAGGTATGTTTAAAATATATATTCAAATGGAAGTCAAAACCTAAATCACATTACAACTAATTCAGTGAAGCATCCAACATTTTTCCTGTTTTTATTTTAATTATGCCTTCAGTTTTTTATAACACAGCTATTTCCTACTATGCCCCTGTCCTTAACATAACCTTTCCTGTGAAACAATCCTCCTGGCAAAGACTGGACTGGCTGACTTGGTTGGGGGCCTAGGTTGCTAAAGACCCTGGGAGTTGTATTTCTTCCCAGCTGGAGAGGAAAGGAAGTTAACTTGATATCAGGACTAGAGGGTAAAAATTTTCCCCCAGAGCAGAAGTTTTAAGGATCTCGTCAGAGAGAAGAGAGAGAAAACAAAGACAGAAGAAGAGGAAACTGATAGAATGTCCCTCCCACTCACCCACACACACCCACATACTGGCAGAGGCAGCTCGACTGCATGGGTGGCTGAAACAGTAATGTTGGTAGTTTCTCTCCATAACCCTTCCCTTCAGCAGGAAGGTGGCAGACTGTGGTTTTTTGTGATGGTAGTGCTTGCTGCTGCTGCTGCTGCTGCTGCTGCTGCTGCTGCTGCTGCTGCTGCTGTATCAGGGCACTCAAGTGTCTGGAGCATTAAGTGGGGAAAAGATATAGAGAAACTACCAATTCCCATCTCCTCAGACTTACTTCACCTAGGTATAACTGGCTCCTATTATAAACTTGATTTTTTTATTCTGTTTAAAAAAAACATCTCACCAATCTAATCTTATTACTCATAAACATCTGTGCTCTACCCTGCTCTTTGAATTTCCTTGTGTCCTGTGTCCATGAGGGTGCTGGACAGCTCTGGGAGCCACATGGGAAAGTGTGATCTTTTCTAGGGTAGGGTTGAGATCCCTGCCTGCTATTAGAGAATTAGCATTCTCTAACTGAGGGCATAGTCTGGAGCCCTGCCTATGTTATTTGTTTCATAACTATGCTTCCAAGGGCAGGATTACTACCAATCAGGGGACTTGTATATCAGCTTCATCAGACACTGAGCCAAACACATTGCCAACCTCTAGTTACGATGGTAACAAAAAAAAAGTTAAGGAAAATGAGTTGACTTAGGTTCTGCATCTAACAGGATAGACAACACTACACACTGGCAGTGTCCTCCTCTCCCCCACCCTAAGGAAAGCAGAGAAGTCAGTTTCATCATCTTTTTCTTGGGGACTATAGCAGGATCGACAATGTTTTAATTGCTGTGATACTTTCCGTAATGGCTTGTCTCTGTAGGTCTACAACCCTTTATTATTATGTGTATAAGGACACGATTTTACTTCTTTAAATCATCTAAATGTAAATGCCGTCCTCACTTTGAAGAATGTAAAATGAATCACCATTGCTTGCTATAGAATATATGCATGATGTGTATTGTGTATGTTAGCACATGCCCAGATCATCTGAGATGGAGTTACCTGTGTGGGAGATGCTAGGTAGGGGTGGGGAACCTGTGGCCTTGAGGCCACACATGGCCTTCTAGGTCCTCAAGTGTGGGCCTTTGACTGAATCCAAACTTCACAAAACAAATCCCCTTACTAAAAGGATTTGTTCTGCAAAACTTGGACTCAGTCAAAAGACAGAACCCAAGGATCTAGAAGGCCACGTGTGGCCTTGAGGCTGTAGGTTCCCCACCCCTGTAGGGACCTGCTTCTAGTAGTTAGGAGAACTGGTACATTAGTGGACATTTTGTGTTGGTCTACCACATTGTGGGGAGCAGCCTCTTTTTCCATTGGCTGGGTAGCCATGTCTATGTCTTTTAAATGCCCTACTGAGTACAGTGGCTCTCCTGGAATCTTTGTTCAAGGCTGAATGACAGCACTCCCAGGAGCTGATGCCATGAAGTAAAGAGGGAAGAGACCAAGAGACACCTCTCCCACCCCTCTTATACAATATGGCCCTGAGAAACAGGCTTGGGATTTCATTCTTGTTTTATTTGTTCTTTTCAGTTCAAGGTGCAGGAGGTGAAGTCCCTGAGTGGGAAACTCAAGGTATGGGGATCTTGGAGCCTAGAAATCCAGGTCAGTTGTTTCAGATAGACCAAAAGAGAGACTCTGAGAAGCCAGGATCCCAGGATGCTAGCTGAGGGCAGCTTTGGACTTGAATTTGTGGGACTAATGCTATATAAAAATTGAATTAAGTTGGGAGACAATTCCTCTTCCCTTTCTAGATACTAAAATGGTTTAAGGGGTTCTGTCGGGGGTGGGGAACATTTGTATTTTTGTCCTTGCTATATCTTTGAAGTAAATATTCCTATAGAAAAGTTAATCTGGTATCAAGTAGGCAAATGAAACTGGAATACAACTAATTGCACCCAAAATTGTGGAACACAATTGGCCAGGGCTCAAGCTAATGTAAGCTAAGAGAGACCCCTCCAATCCTCTCAGAATAGTGGAGAAACTTCAGGGAGAGATTTGACAGACCTGGCCTTCAGACAGTGAGGCCAATGTAAACTCGTGTTGTGTATACTTGCATACATGCATTATATATACATAGTTAGACTGATAAGGAAAGTCTTTCTCTAGTGATCCAGGATCTTTATGGATTGAGAATTTACTCCCCCTCCCCTTTGGAATCTGAGTCAGCATTTCACACTAGAATTCTGAGAGGAAACAACCATAAGCACTTCTATGAGGTTTTTGATTCCTCACTTGAAACAACCCAAGTTCATGCTCCTGGAACTTGTCAGAAAATTAACATGTATCTTATAAGTGTTGAGTGCACTGTGCTTTTTGTTTTCACTCCTAAAACCAGCTGAGGAAATTTTCTCCTCTTTTCCCAATAATAACTCCATAGATAAGATTTCTTCTGGGCTCCTCAGATAGGTCTGTAACACCTGGCATCATACTCAAGCCCCTCTATATTCCCCTTATTAGCCTAACCTTCATTAAACCAAAAAACATTCCAGTTCCATGCTCTTATCCTCCTCAACCAATTACCCCACTCAAAGATCCCAAATAGTAAATAATGGAAATCCAGGTAACAGATAACACCTTGCTCCCCACCAGTCCCTTCCTAGAAACCTCCAAAAGCATGGAGTGCCTCTAACTCATGTCAAAGGTGGGAACTTCCCTATCCAAAAAGGCAGAATTAGGAAGCCATCTTTTCGATTATCATACCACCCAAAGCTGGGGAACTACCACACCACCACCCCAAACTGGATGCAGATTTGAAGGCCCAGAGCATCCTAATCCTATCTTTAGTCAGCTATAAAGAATATCTCCTGTAATGAATAAATCTCCAAGTTACCACATAATTATTCAGTTGGAGAGGCATTTGCTGCCAAAAGAAGGAATGGAAATAAGTTAAGAGAATTGATGAAGTTTCTCCATTTTTAAACTCCTCAGACTCAAGGAGTTCTAATTCCAGTTGTTACAACAAGTAGCTCTAACTTTGGACCAAGCCTAGCCATTGCATTTTCTCTGTCTTTAGCTGTCAATTTGTGTTGTTTTCATTTACATTCTTTGTGTACATCATTGTTGTGTTTCTGCTTTTTTTAAATCCATCCTGTATCAGTTCATGAGTCTTCCCATGTTTCTCTGAGTATTTTATATTCATCATTTCTTTCATTGAGATAACATTCTACAGAAAAAGTATGATGTAGTAAATAAAGAACTGGCCTCAGAGACCAGAAGACTTAGGTTCAAGTCCCATCTCAAATACACACTGGCAGACTAACAGTGGAAAAGTTACGTAGTATCAGGCAACTCCTTAAGACTGTAAAATGTAGAATATTTGTTAATCTGCATTATTCAAGAGAGTTCCCAACAACAATAAAAGCCATGAGTCCAAACCAAACGAAAAAAATCATAATATACTATAGCATGTATTAATTACACAGCTTGGCATAGTGGATGGAAAGCTGGCTTTCTTCCATCTGTATCAGTTTGTACGTCTTCCCATGTTTCTCTGATTTCCTCATGTCAAGCATTCCTTAGATTGTGATAACATTTCAGATAGTTAATGTTGTACAGTAGCTAGAGAGCTCACCTGGTCTTAATGACCTGGGGGACCAGGTCCAGCCACTGACACATACTGGCTGCGTGACCCCAGATAAATGGCTTTACCGGTTGGTGGGGGAGGCCAAGATTCCCGTGTCCAGATTCTTTTTGTGCTCAACTAAAGATTTTTCCTACTGCCAGGCTTAAATGACTCTTCTACAAGAACTACATTATATGATAACCTCCTTGCTTTTTAAAATTATTTTTATTCTGAACTTAAAAAGCACAAAATACATGAACATTTCCTTAAACAAAGTAGAACAGAAAAAGAGATTGCATGTGAAACTACAAGTCGTTCTTACATACAGCTGCTTTTTATTTTAAGTACATAATAAGTTCAACATATAACTTTCAAAGCTGTCATGATTGTCTCTATTTCCTTCTGGCCTTCCTTCTGTGAATCTTTTAAAATTATTCAATGATACCCTTTTCTATCTTTTGTTTGTTTTTTTTTTTTTAGACAACCCTATTCTAGTCCCCTTCCCATCTTTAACTACTTCCCCACTTAAAAATAAATAAAGTCTGATGTAGTGGGGGCAAAGCCAAGATGGTGGCTGGAAAGCAGGGACTTACTTAAGCTCCCCACCAGGTCCCTCCAAACACCTATAAAAAAAGGCTCTGAACAAATTCTAGAGCTGCAGAACCCACAAAATAGTAGAGGGAAGCAGGGCTCCAGCCCAGGACAGCCTGGACGGTCTCTGGGAAGGGTCTATTGCATGGAGCTGGGAACAGAATGGAGCACAGCCCAGTACGGGCCACACCAGGACCAATCAGACAGGGAGCTGAGCAGAACAGGCCCTAGCGCTCTGAATCAGTGAGCTGTGGCAGTTACCAGACTTCTCAACCCACAAACACCAAAGACAACAGAGAAGGTTAGTGGGAAAAGCTGCTGGGACAGAGTGAAAGAAGTTTGAAGTCGGCTGGGGTGGTGGAGGTGGTGCAACTCTGAGGATGCTTCCAGAGCTACAGCTGCAGTTGCTTCAGGCCCCAAGCCCACCTGGTGGGAGGAATTAAGTGGGGATTAGAGCTGGAGTGTGCAAAGCCTGCTTTGCCCTGCCTGGATCTGGGCCGCAATCCTGGTTGGCGGTTCTTGGGGGAAGAGGAGTGTCGGTGTGGCAGAGCTTGCTGTGTAGAAGTAGCTCTGAAAACAGCAGTGCAGCCCCTCAAGTTTGGGACAAAGTACTCTCTACTCTACAAACAGTCATATCCTGATAAAAAGCTCAAGGGTCAAGTACTTGGCTGGGAACATGAACAGACAGTGAAAACAAACTCAGACTCAAACTCAGACTTTGGAATCTTTTTTGGTGACAAAGAAGACCAAAACATACAGCCAGAAGAAGTCAACAAAGTCAAAGAACCTACATCAAAAGCCTCCAAGAAAAATATGAATTGAGCTCAGGCCATGGAAGAGCTCAAAAAGAATTTGGAAAAGCAAAGAGAAGTAGAGGAAAAATTGGGAAGAGAAATGAGAATGATGCAAGAAAACCATGAAAAACAAATCAATAACTTGCTAAAGGAGACACAAAAAATACTGAAGAAAATAACACCTTAAAAAATAGACTAACTCAAATGGCAAAAGAGCTCCAAAAAGCCAATGAGGAGAAGAATGCCTTGAAAGGCAGAATTAGCCAAATGGAAAAGGAGATCCAAAAGACCACTGAAGAAAATACTACCCTAAAAATTAGATTGGAACAAGTGGAAGCTAGTGACTTAATGAGAAATCAAGATATTACAAAACAGAACCAAATGAATGAAAAAGTGGAAGACAATGTGAAATATCTCATTGGAAAAACCACTGACCTGGAAAATAGATCCAGGAGAGAGAATTTAAAAATTATTGGACTACCTGAAAGCCATGATCAAAAAAAGAGCCTAGATGTTATCTTTCAAGAAATTATCAAGGAGAGCTGCCCTGATATTCTAGAGCCAGAGGGTAAAATAGAAATTGAAAGAATCCACAGATAGCCTCCTCAAAAAGATCCCAAAAAGAAAACTCCTAGGAATATTGTCATCAAATTCCAGACCTCCCAGGTCAAGCAGAAAATACTGCAAGAAGCCAGAAAGAAACAGTTTGAGTATTGTGGAAAAACAATCAGGATAACAAAAGATAGAGCAGCTTCTACATTAAGGGATTGAAGGGCTTGGAATATGATATTCCAGAGGTCAAAGGAGCTAGGATTAAAACCAAGAATCACCTACCCAGCAAAACTGAGTATCATGCTCCAAGGCAAAATATGGATTTTCAATAAAATAAAGGACTTTCAAGCTTTCTCAGTGAAAAGACCAGAGCTGAATAGAAAATTTGACTTTCAAACACAAGAATCAAGAGAATAATGAAAAGGTAAACAAGAAAGACAAATCATAAGGGGCTTACTAAAGTTGAACTGTTTGTTTACATTCCTACATGGAAAGACGATGTGTGTAATTCATGAGACCTTTCTCAGTATTAGGGTAGCTGAAGGGAACATACATACATACATACATACATACATACATATATATATATATATATATATATATATATATATATATATATATATAAACAGAGGGCACAGGGTGAGTTGAATATGAAGGGATGATATCTAAAAAAAATCAAATTAAGGGATGAGAGAAGAATATATTGACAGAGGAAGAAAGGGAGAGATAGAATGGGGTAAATTATCTCACATAAAAGAGACAAGAAAAAGCAGTTCATTGGAAGGGAAGAGGGAGCAGGTGAGGGGGAATGAGTGAATCTTGCTCTCATTGGATTTGACCTGAGTCGGGAATACCATACACACTCAATTGGGTATCTTACCCCACAGGAAAGAAGGAGGAAGGGGATAAAAAAGAGGGGATGATAGAAGGAAGGGCAGATGGGGGAAGAGGTAATCAAAAGCAAACACTTTCAAAAAGGGACAGGGTCAAGGGATAAAATTGAATAAAGGGGGACAGGATAGAAGGGTGCAAAATATAGTTAGTCTTTCACAACATGAGTGTTGTGGGCGGGTTTTGCATAATGATACACATATCACCTATGTTGAATTGCTTGCCTTCTTAGGGAGGGTGGGTGGCAAGGGAAGAGCAGAGAGAATTTGGAAGTCAAAGTTTTAAAAGCAGATGTTCAAAAAAAACCTTGTTTTTGCATGCAAGTGGGAAATAAGATATACAGGCAATGGGGCATAGAAATCTATCTTGCCCTACAAGAAAGTAAGGGAAAAGGGGATGGGGGGGAGTGGGGTGACAGAAGGGAGGGCTGACTGGGGAACAGGGCAATCAGAATATATGACATCTTGGAGTGGGGGGGAGGGTAGAAATGGGGAGAAAATTTGTAATTCAAAATCTTGTGGAAATCAATGCTGAAAACTAAAAATATTAAATAAATAATAAAATATAAAATCTTTTTTTAAAAAATAAAGTCCTTTTCACAAATATGCATTGTCAAGCAAAATAAATTCCTATATTGACCATGTCCAAAACAGTAACCCTCATCCTACACCTGGAGTCCATCGCCTCTCCATCAAGAGGCAGGTAGCATCTTCATCATCAGTCCTCTGGAATCATCTATTATAGGATCATAATTTAGAACTAGAAGAAACCTTAGAGGTGATTTTATCCAATCTCCAGGCTACTTCCTAAATCATGACTGGTCATTATGTTGATCAGCGTTCTTAAGTCTTTCAATGTTGTTTGTCTTTACGATGTTATTTTTATTGTTTAATTTATTCTCCTAAATCTTTTGTTGTTGGTGTTCAGTCATTTTGTTCATGTCCACGTCTTTGTGATCCCATTTGGGGGTTTCTTGGCAAAGAAGTGGTTTTCCTTTTCCTTCTCCAGTTCATTTTACAGATGAGGAAACTGAGGCAAACAGAGTTAAGTGACTTGCCAAGCATCACACAGCTAGTGAGTGTCTGAGGCCAGATTTAAACTCATGAAGATGAGTCTTCCTGACTCCAGGCCTGGCACTCTATTCACTATGCCACCTTCACTTCACTGTATATATTCATACATAATATATATAAATATTTATATATACATTCATGCAAGTCTTTCTAGGTTTTTCTGAAACGGTCTCTTTCATAATTTGTTCTGGTGTAATTGTATCCTATTACATTTGTATACACCACAATTTATTTATTCATTCCCCAATTGATGGATATCCTTCATATTTTACATTTTTGAGGGGGGAAGGCAGGGCAATTGGGGTTAAGTGACTTGCTCAAGGTCACACAGCTAGTAAGAGTGTCAAGTGTCTGAGGCCAAATTTGAACTCAGGTCCTCCTGACTCCAGAGCCAGTGCTCTACTCACTGTACCACCCAGCTGCCCCTATTTTACATTTTTTTGCTATAACAAAAAGGGCTGACAAATATTTTTGTATGTATGTGTGCATATATATACATATATATACGTATATATATGTATATATATATCCTTTTCCTCTTTCTTTGATCTGTTTGGGGGGGTAATAGTGATCTTCATTTCTTTGCTCATAGGAAGAACAGTTGTGAGGAAGAAAACAAATTCAAACTGTGCAATTCCTAAAACTTTTTAGTTTAGAGCAACTTTATGACTCAGAATTTCTGGATTCTCAGAGAGACTGGGGGCCCATACTTACTCAGAAGATGTTTGAATATATATTATTTATTGCTTTCATCATTACTATGCTAAGAGTAAATAATGCATACAGTATCCAAGTGCACCTATTTGTTCTATGGAGTCAACTCCAGTTTATGCTAAAGTCACATGATTAGGAGCACTGAAACAAGGGCAATTCAAGGAGGAGGTAGACTTTTGCCAGCTCATAGACATTCAAGACCTGGTTTCTGATTGGGCAAGTCCACCAATCCATATACCTCTAATAATAATTATCGTAATTATAATAATAATAGCTGGCATTTATACAGTGCTTTGAGGTTTGCAAAGCACTTTACGAATATTAGCTCATTTTATCCTCACAACCACCCTAGCAAGTAGATGCTATTATTATGCCCATTTCACAGACGGGGAAATTGACACAGAGGTTAAGTGACTTGACCAGGGTTATACAGCTAGTGAGTGTCTGAGGTCATGTTTGAACTCAGGTTTTCCTGACCCCCTACTCAGCACTCTATCCACTCCACAACTCAGCTGCCCTAGAGAATTTGTTAGCGCTACACCAAATAGAGAGCAGGAGCTGTGGATAGAAGATCACTGACTTCCTGATAACTATAAGGAAGACACACCTCCTCAATATAATGTACATACATAACTGCCCAGCTAAGCACAGATCTCCCCCAAACCAGATCCTTTTCTGCAATCAACATCAGGCAAGTGGCTAACAGTGCCACCCAGGGGCTAAATAAAGGAAGAAAGGAAAAGGATAAGGAGAATAATTTTTATTTACTATCATACAAGCGGGGGGGGGGGGGGGGCAGGGAATGCTAAGAACCGCAACTTAGTTTTTCTCTTCTCTTCTATCTTTCCATACCTAAACTTTCATTATGAATTAATATGTCAAAAGTAGTCTTCTACTATCTGAGATATTGTTCTACAAATAGCAAAAATCCTGGGACCTTTTCATAAAGAGAGACAGAGATAGAAATTGGAGAAAATCATTTGCCCTAGTGGCTTGTTTCTTTTAAAGAATTCAACAAGGCACCATGCCTCGGGAGCATTCACCAAGATGTGAAAACAGATGTCTTTTACAGACCCCTTAATTGTAACCATGATAGGTGAGATAGGATTTAACCATTTTATAGAGAAAGTGTTCTATGGTAATTGATCAAATAAGTCATGTAGAAAGATCAAAAAGAGACAATATAAGTAAGAGAATCAAAACACAGCTAACTGTCCATACAGCAGAAGTAAAATCCTAGTTTGCTTTTTCTAGTGAACTGTTTTGATGATCTAGTTTTCACACTTCTTTTGTAACCCCACACCAAACCACATTACAACACCTTGTTGGCAACCTTCAAGACAGTGTGAAGTAATATAAAGAGCCCCAAGTTTGGATTCAAAGAACTGGGATGCAAATTCTTGCTCTTCCACTTACTCTGTGTGTGACTTTAAGCAAGTCACTTGTCCTCCTTCAGCCTCATTTTTCTCACATATAAAATGAAGATGCTGGATTAAATGACTTCCAATATTCTTTTCAACTCTAGATCCTATGACTTACACAGTGGTGAGGCCTTTGGAAACCCTAGAAAAATTCTAGTTGCTTAGTGCAAGATAGATAATAGAAATTGTGTCATCATCAGACTAGACTGTCAGTCACGTCATAGAAGAACATCATCTGGGAACCTATTCTGACAGTTTCTTAAGGGGGGTTGATACATTGGACTATTCCATAAGAATATTGAACAAAGCAAAAACTCCCATCTATGTTGGTTCTAGTGAGGTTTTATTTCATACTAATTTCACTGGAATCAGTAAATAATGGCCTAGATTAAGTTTGAGGTTAGGATAAGACTTCTAACTAAGAGTAAGACATAATAAGTAAAATGTGAGCAGGAAGCAATGGAAAGAATACTAGATTTTGGAGTCAGAGGACCTGTGTTTGAATCCGGCCTCTACTTCTGTGACCTGGAGTAAATCACTTATACCCTATGGACCTCAGTTATCTCATCGGTCATCTCTAAAATGAGCAATATGGATTAGACAGCCTCTAAAATCCCTTTCAGTTCAAAATCTTACTCTTGAACTCTAAATCTTAAGAGTGACATCATCAATAGGGTTATTGCACAAAAGTTCTACTCCATGATGCAACATCACAGTTTGCAGGCAGACTAGTCAAGTAAAGGGATAGCCTTGGCAAGTACTACCACTCTGGAAAGTCTTCAGCTGTGGTTTTGAGCACTGACTGTGTTTGTCTAGAGTTTTGTCCCACTAAGCTTAGAAAGCTGGCCACCTGAATGTTTTACAACTATAGCAATTCATACAAACTATCTATTAAGGTATGGAGGACCAGCAATTTGCATCTTTGTAGGGTAGACCCACATCAGTGGAATACTGGATGTAAGTAAGCACTTAGTATAGTGCCTGGCACAAAATAGGTGCTTAGTAAATGCTTGTTGATTCATCCTAAAAACACTGAAATGCTTTGATAATGGTTCTAACTCTCTCCCTTCTAGAGAACGAGTTAAACATTTTCTTGCCCCTTTTCCTCCATATACATTTCTAAATACAACTTACTATGCGTTTTAAAAAATAATCTGACTCCTACCCAGAAATTTCAACTCAAAGACCAAATCATTCTCAGAAATAGAGGCTAAGAATAGGTTTTAAAAATGCTGGTAGATAGTGCCACCTAGTGGTCAATGATCAATAAACATTTCCTATTTTAACTACACCAAGATGTTCCAATCAACAAGTACTTCTTAAACACTTTCTATGTGCTAAGCATTGTGCTAAACAATGGGAAAGGAAAGGAAAGGAAGGAAGGGAGGAAGGAAGGAAGGAAGGAAGGAAGGAAGGAAGGAAGGAAGGAAGGAAGGAAGGAAGGAAGGAAGGAAGGAAGGAAGGAAGGAAGGAAAGAAGGAAGGAAAGAAGGAAGGAAGGAAGGAAGGAAGGGAAAGAAAGAGAGAGAGAGAGAGAGAAAGGAAGGAGGAAAGGAAGAAAGAGAGAGAGAAAGAAAGAGAAAGAGAGAGAGGAAGGAAGGAAGGAAGAGAGGGAGGAAGGGAAGAAAAAAGAAAGAGAGAGAGAGAGGGAGGAAGGGAGGGAGGGAGGGAAGGAAGGAAGACAGACAGACAGACAGAAAAAGAAAGAAAGAAAGAAAGAAAGAAAGAAAGAAAGAAAGAAAGAAAGAAAGAAAGAAAGAAAGAAAGAAAGGAAGGAAGGAAGGAAGGAAAGAAGGAAAGAAGGACCCTGCTTACACTCTAACGGAGATAGCATGCAAATAACTGTGTATATACAAGATACATACAATGAAAATAGAATGTAATCTCAGAGAAAATAAGCGGGAGAGACAAGATGGGGGGGGGGGGAGGGGGAATATTTTTTTAATTGAGTCTTGAAGGAGGCAAGGGAAGCCAGATGGTGGAATTGAGGAAGAGAAAGCATTCTGGGCATAGGGGTGAGCCAGTAAAAAGACATTGTGGTGATATGGAGTGTTATGTGGTGGGATCAGCAGGCAGGTCAGTGTAGCTGAATTGTAGAATAGGTAGAGGAGAGTCAAGTGTAAGAAGACTAGGAAGATAAGAAGGGGCTAAGTTGTGTCCACAACACAAAAACTTGGTTTTTTAAATAACACCAATGTTAAAACACCACAATCTCCAAAGAATCAAAGTTATAAGTAAGGTCAGGGCAGTACAGAGATGAATAGTGAGCACAAATAGAATACAGTATGTTTCCAATGGTGTAGACACAAGAAGTGATGTAGAATATGTCATCCAGAAAATGTATAATCAGAAAAGGAGGCTGGTCAGTAAGGGAACAAGAGTGAGGGATAAGTTATCATGCTATCAACCACATGCTATCCTGGTACCCAACAAATAAAACCATCTAGCATACTGGGTAGATCTTCTCTGTGAAGGATCTAGTCCACTAGCATTTAGTAAGTCCCTACTATGTGCCAGGCACTGTGCTAAGGATCCAGAGAAAGGCAAAAGACAGTTCCTTCCTTCAGGGAAGTCACAGTCCAATGGGAGAACATGGATGTGAATCTACAGAATGAAAAAGTATAGATAGATGGGTTATGCTCTATGTAAGGTGGAAATACCCACATTGAGGAATTCATACATCTTTCTTTCTCTATCATAACTCTATAATGAAAGGAGCTTTGTCAGTCCTCTCCCTTTTCCCTTTCCCCATTGAGATTCTTTTTTATTTCTATCGGTTCTTTGTTGGAGGCAATGAATGGTAGGGAAAAGAAAACTGCCCTGGGAGACGGAAGTCCTGGGTTCTAGTCCAAGCTCTGCAACTGTATTAGGAGGGCAGAGTTTATAATCTCAAAGAGGATCATAAACATGTCTGAAAGGTTCGGAACCGCCGGATATAAGAAACTCTCAAAGTAGAAGGCAGAAGAATCAAAACATATATTTAGGCTCCACAGTAACCAACCCATGAACCAGCATCCCCATTTTGACATATTAATGAAAAGTTTCCAGGCCCAATAAGTACGCCTTACAAGAGTAACCAGGAGGCTACAGAGAAGCATGATTGCGTAAAGCAAAATCATGCTTCCCCCTCTATGGTAAAAAGATTACCCACTGGCCTGAAGTCTTTGTTCAGCTTCCTCCTGTAGGTCAGCTCTGCTACTGGCAGCTCCTGCTTCAGCTGTGGCTGTGGCAGCCTCTGGCTCCAACGGGAGCTGCTTTTAACCATCCAGCTTCTGCAGGGGTGTAAGGTACACCGGGGAAAGCACAGGTTCTTTCCATCAGCTTAAGCAAGGGAAGCAAGGTGAAGGGGCCGACAAGCTTACTCCAGTCCAAGATACAAACAGCATTCAGTTCAGGGGAAAAAGCCAAACTAGTCAAGGGCACTTGTTGACTAAGTGCTAAGGAGCCCATTTTTGGTTGCCAATACACTCCACCCCTTGTTATAGGATACATAATCTAATCAGCCATGTATCCTAGAACATACATTGTGATCCAATTACAAAGGAAACTAAAACATATCATTCATTATAAAGCAAAACATATCATTTGGTGACATTCCTAAATATTGGTTTATGATTCAAATGTGATCCACCCCTAGGTCCCAGCAAGATAATCTCTTCAATCAATCATCCCCAAAATAATTATTAATAATTCAAATGTCCACCCCTAGATCCTTGTATCCATTACATAGGATCAATGATATCATAATAATAAAACAACATAGCAAGGATAACACAAAATAAGTAAACATAGAACACTATCATCATTCCCACCCCCCTTGAATGATTGGGGCTCAAAATCTTGGGGTGAGGGGTGAAGGTCTCATTTTCCATAGCTTCTTCATGCTGAAATTGGATGTAGAGATGGCCCTGCCCCCAAAAAGTCCCATTCCAGAGGTCAGTTCTTTAACGAGCTGGCAGGAATTCCAAGAATGCTATGTGCTTAGGCAGTCACCAGAAAGTGCAGGGTGCTTAAGCCTAAAGGAAACAAAACTAGCAACAAGGTTAGCCAAAACAAAGGACAAAAAGAGTAGACAAGTATGGACTATTATTCTTCAAATAAAATCATCTCAAGTTTGGTTGAGATTTCAGTTATGCAAAGATCCAACATCAGAGCCAAACTCAGGTGGGAAATGTTTCTTTTCAAAAGGAACATAATGAGGAAGCCAAGAGGATCCCACCCTAGATAGAGACTAAGATTGTCCTCTCAGCCTTTCCCCAGATGTACAAGGAAACACAATGGGAAAATTAAACTAAGAGGATCCCATCCTAGATAGAGACTAGGATTGTCCTCCCAGCCTTTCCCCAAATGTACAAGTTTTCATCCGTTAATCACACAAGGTTACCTTTCCTCTGAGTGGCTTGTGGGCTTGCAGGAGCAGTTCTTATTTCCCTGTTTCTCCTGTTATCAAATCCTTTATCTCTGTACATTCTGTATAATTCATTGGTTGGAATTCCATCTATCATTTCAAAACCTACCCCTGCTCTCAATAAAGCAGTAAACATTTCTTTCCTTGTTACTCTCCTTTGGCGCCAAGTTTGCTGGTTATTCACCCTTCTCTCTCGAGGAGATCTATCCCTTCCCCAGTCACCTAAGTCATGTAACTGTAAAATCTTATTTATCACTGTTGTAAGACGGCTCCCTACTTCTCCAAGTAATAAATTCAAAATTAGTTGTTTATAAGCAGGGGGAGCTGTCCTAATTATTAAATTCCTATGAGGCAGTCCCATTGGATCATTGTAATATTTGTCTGCAGTTCCTATCATAATGGCAGTCTTCATTACCTCCTCCTTTAGTCTCATGATACAATCTCTAAGTGAATACCAGGGTCTGTGCTCAGTGGGCCACATAGAATCAGTAGCATATCTCTTATTGCATCCCACAGCGGCTAACGCCAACAGAGTAGTCCTGCTATCACCATCTCCTTGCTGATGATGTTCCCTAAAAGCTTGTTGAACTAGAGGATCATGGCTGATACCTATGAATCTCATGCAGTCTGTCCTATCTACTGATATTCCACTGGCCCCTTGATCACTGAGTCTTACCATCCAAGATATCAATGGTTCTCCTATTCTTTGGCTGAATCTACTCAAAATATCTGTGACCTCTTGTGGTGAGAAATCTTCCTGAATTTCCCTTGTAACTGAATCTTCACCTCGGGTTTCTGTCTTCCTCCTTTGTATGGGTCTAGCCCTTGTCTGATCATTTAACCATCTCCTATTCTCTGTGTGAGGGACATCCTGAACCCCAGTAGTGTTTTGTGCCTCAGCCCCTAACATTGTCTCATTTTCCCCCCACTCACTTCCTCTGCCACCATGGCTAGGACGAAGCAGGCAGTCAGGCTCTTTCTGGGCTGGGTTGAAATGCACTCTAGGCTTTTTTGGTCTCCTGTTTCTCTTAGCCACATTAATAGAAAAGTTCTCATTTGAGTCAGTTTGGTCTCCTGCTATCTGAGATTCCTCTTCTTGCTGTGGGGTAGGAGTGCCCCCATGTCTTTCACTTAATCTCAATCTTTCGTATACTAGCCGGTAGGCTGATAACACTATCCAGCTTTGCCTAGATAGTGATGCCCCTGACTGAATCCCAACTTCTTGTAAACACTTTTCTAAATCCCTAGGATCTCCTCTCCGTAGCCTTGGTTCCCAGTTTTCACAGGGTCCAGCTTTTTTAGCCAATTCTTTTGCTAGGGAGGAATAAAATGGATCCTCCCATCCTGGGATATTCATCTCTTCCTCTGGAATTGTTCTACTTCTAAATAGAGATCTTATACCTAGCGATCCCATCCTCGTCGCCAAATGTATTAGGAGGGCAGAGTTTATAATCTCAAAGAGGATCATAAACATGTCTGAAAGGTTCGGAACCGCCGGATATAAGAAACTCTCAAAGTAGAAGGCAGAAGAATCAAAACATATATTTAGGCTCCACAGTAACCAACCCATGAACCAGCATCCCCATTTTGACATATTAATGAAAAGTTTCCAGGCCCAATAAGTACGCCTTACAAGAGTAACCAGGAGGCTACAGAGAAGCATGATTGCGTAAAGCAAAATCATGCTTCCCCCTCTATGGTAAAAAGATTACCCACTGGCCTGAAGTCTTTGTTCAGCTTCCTCCTGTAGGTCAGCTCTGCTACTGGCAGCTCCTGCTTCAGCTGTGGCTGTGGCTGTAGCTATAGCTGTGGCTGTGGCAGCCTCTGGCTCCAACGGGAGCTGCTTTTAACCATCCAGCTTCTGCAGGGGTGTAAGGTACACCGGGGAAAGCACAGGTTCTTTCCATCAGCTTAAGCAAGGGAAGCAAGGTGAAGGGGCCGACAAGCTTACTCCAGTCCAAGACACAAACAGCATTCAGTTCAGGGGAAAAAGCCAAACTAGTCAAGGGCACTTGTTGACTAAGTGCTAAGGAGCCCATTTTTGGTTGCCAATACAGCAACTAAAAAGGAATGCACTGGGCATTCGGCAAATATTATCTCGTTTGATCCTCATTAAAAAACTGGGGAGGCAGGTGCTATCATTAACCCCATTTACAGTTGAAGAAACAGACGCAAACCAAAATTAACTGATTTGCCCAGGGCCACACAGCTAGATGTGAGACTGAATTTGAACTCAAGCCTTCTTTCCTTCCAGGCCCAGCTCTATATCTATCCATTGCACTACCTACCTAGCTACCTCTAAGTTCTAGAGAACTCTAGCCACTACTACATAGCTTTGGTGCTTTGGACAAGCCCTTTTAAACCTCTGAATTTCGGTTTTCTCATTTGCAGAAGGAAAGAGTTGGGTTAGATGGTGTGTAAGGCCCTTTCTGTATCTAAAGCTCTACAATGCTAGGGTTACAAGTATAATGGAGAAAGAGGGTCAGTTCCTTTACCAATGTGTAGATGTTCCCTGCTTGCTTCTAATCCCACCTCATGGAAACTTTGGGGAACATGTTTCTGGTCACGATGACTCAGAGGCTGGTGCTAAGGGATGATGAAAAAAGCCTTCCACTTGGCTGCAGAGCTGGCAAAAATGGTGACTAAGAGTCCCTAAGCCAGAACTAAGAATGCACACAAAAGGGTCATCCCATCTATCACTCAGTCCCTTTCCTTTGCTCACCCTTCATTTGCTTTTACTTTTAGAGTGTGAGACAGTACTAATTTAAGCTGGAGGTGGGCGGAGCACACTGACCACAAGTCCTCACCTGGCTGCCATGTTATCAGTGAGCACATAGCACCTCTGGGGTGTGGGGGGGGGGGGGATGGGTGTGGGTAGGTGGGTGTGGGTGGGTGTGGGTGTGTGATGCATTCCTTCCTGGTTTTAGGTGGATTTAGACATCAGAATGCCCAGGTTACCTGGTGAATTTGAAAGATCCAGGGGTCTCATCAGCAACGGAGGTGACTGAGTAGCCCAACTTGAAGGTGGCAATGTCTAGGCCAAGACTTTGTAAGCATTACAAGGTCTAGAACTTTCCTGGCCCCGGGCTAGGATCGGAGCAAAGAGTACCAGCACAAGCTGAGCAGCCAATCTGGCCCAGCAGCAGGTAGAACTACCCACCCAGAAATGAACTGACCCATCGTGCTGAGATACCTTAACTTGCAAGGGGCAGAACAATTTGTCCATCACCATTGCCACACACTGCCACAAAATTCTTGGGGGCTCCAGAGAGAGAAAGACTTCCAGGGCCAAGAGTTGGAAATTATCCCCTTTTTAAACGTGTGTTCTCTATACACATGCCTCACTACCAGTGGACTTTAAATTTCAGCATACTTTTCCCAGGGATGTTACATGTACAAAAGGAGAATACACTTCTGGCTTGTGGGGACAGGGGGGAAGTTGCAGGGGGTAATAAAGAGGGGTGAACTTTTTTTTTACCAATTGTACCTTCTCAATAAATTTCTTTTACATTTCACCTGGTAGATTAATAGTGGAGAACACACAAGTTGGGACTCAGGAGGTACTAGAAATTATAGCTCCTTGAGGTTACCCTCTAGGATTCTAAAGGAAAAAGTAATCAGTCACCCCTCTGAAGACACAACCTGTTTGCACAAATGGGATTTGAGGAAGTGGTCCCAGAGGGGATGCTTGGAATGGCAACTATGGATAATGGAGATGAGAAAGCTGGGAAGTAGGTTGCTGGTTCACCTTCAGGATTTTAAAGGGCAATGCTGCATAGTGAATAGAACAACAGATAGACTTAGAAGGTTCTGGATTAAATATTGCCTCTGACATTTTATAGCTATATAACCACAGGCAAGTCACTTAACTTTTCTGAACATCAATTTTCTCAACTGTAAAGTGGAGATGATAATACCTGCATTGATGTTTTTTGAGACGCTCAAATAAAATCATGTTCTATAAAGCACTTTGCAAGCTTCGAAGCGCTATTATAATGGTAGGTATTATTACTGGGCAATGGAACAGAGTTTACTTAGACAAGTGGCCCTGTAGAACTATTTACCCCTAAATTTCAACTCCATTGAATAAACATGTTTATAACACCTCAAGCACCAGGTATCTACACGGTTGCGGAACAAGAGTAATGGCACACACTTAGGGAATAGAGGTGACCAAAGCACATGGGTTGAGGGGTAATTTACACCTCCAACACAGCAGAGCCTCAGATATTTTCTGGTTTTGTCATTGTGCTCCTAGGTTTGCTCTCTGCTGGCCTTCTGTCCTAAACAGTCTACACCGGAAAATTTGTTTCTGCTGGGTCCATAGGACCAAGGCAATCAATCAATAAACATTTATTAAGAGGCAGCTAGGTGGTGTAGTGAGTAGAGCACTGGCCCTGGAGTCAGGACCTGAGTTCAAATACGGCCTCAGACTCTTGACGCACTTACTAACTGTGTGACCTTGGGCAAGTCACTTAACCCCAATTGCCCTGACTTCCCCTCTAAAAAAAACATTTATTGAGCAGGCATTATGCCAAGTACTGGGGATACAAAGAGGAAAAAAGACAAACCCTCCCCTCAAAGACCTTACAACATGTAAACAAATATATACAAATGAAGATATATACAGGATAAATAGCAAGTAATTAGCTGAGGGAAGGCCCTAGAATTAAGAAGGATTAGGGAAGACTTCCAGTGAAAGAAAAACTTTTATTTGGGACTTAAAGGAAGATAATGAGATAATATATGTAATATATGGGGGAATAAGGGTGTAGGAGTGAGGGTGAGGGTGTGGCTTTGAGTTTCCTAAACACACCTAAAATATGGAAAGCATTGTCCAAGGTGCTAGAACTACAAAGACATAAATAATACAATCTTTTCCCTTAAGGAGCTCACTTTTTAACAGTAGGTTATTATTTTAGCACAAGGAGATAACAATGAAGGTTGTAAAGAAGAGATCTCACTCTAGGTATTTTTTGAGGGAGAGCAGTAATAAGGAAAGCTTCATGGAGAGTATGGCAACTAAGCCTTAAAGAAAAGTAAGGATTTTGAAAGGTAGCCATTGCATTGCTGACATTGCCACACAAGCCTACCTTCCCAAGTGTAGGACTGAAACTGTTTAGAAAACAGCAACAGCTGGTACATGAGATTTCAGGTACACAGACCCCATTGGCAGGTTGGTGAAGCCTAAGGCCCCCTTTACAGAATACTATTCTTAAATGCACAAAGGCTGATACTATAAGCAAACTGGGAGAGCAAGGAAAAGTTTACCTGTCAGATTTATGGAGAATGGAAGAATTTATGACCAAACAAGAGATAGAGAATGTTATGAAATGTAAAATGGATGATTTTGATTACATTAAATTTAAAATATTTTGCACAAACAAAGTCAGTGCAACCAAGATTAGGAGGAAAGCAGAAAACTGGGAAAGAATTCTTACAACCAGACAAAGGTCTCATTTCTAAAATATATAGAGAACTGAGTCAACTTTATAAGAATACAAGTCATTCCCCAATTGGTAAATGGCCAAAGGATATGAACAGGCAGTTTTCAGATGAAGAAATTAAAGCTATCTATAATCATGTGAAAAAAATGCTCTAAATCACTATTGATTAGAGAAATGCAAATCAAAACAACTCTGAGGTACTGCCTCACACCTTTCAGATTGTCTAACATGACAAAACAGGAAAATGATAAATGCTGGAGAAGATGAGGGAAAATTGGAACACTAATGCATTGTTGGTGGAGTTGTGAACTGATCCAACCATTCTGAAGAGCAATTTGGAACTATGCCCAAAGGGCTATAAAACTGTGCATACGCTTTGATCCAGCAATATTTCTAGGTCTGTATCCCAAAGAGATCATACAAATGGGAAAAGGACCCACACATACAAAAATATTTATAGCAGCTCTTTTTGCGGTGGCAAAGAATTATAAATTGAGGGGATGCTCATCAGTTGGGGAATAGCTGAACAAGCTGTGGTATGTGAATATAATGGAATATTATTGTGCTATGAGAAATGGTGAGCAGGCTGATTTCAGGAAAACCTGGAAAGACTTATATGAACTGATGCTGAGTGAAGTTACCAGAACCAGGAGAACATTGTACACAGTAACAACTACACTGTGCGATGACTAACTTTGATAGACTTACCTGTTCTTAGCAACGAAAGGATCTAAAACAACTCCAAAAGACTGATGATGGAAAATGCTGTTCACATACAGAAAAGAACTATGGAGTCTGAATGTAGATCGAAGCATGTTATTTGCTCTCTCTCTTCCTTTTGTTTGTTTCTTTTTTGTTGTTGTTACTCTCATTGATTCTAATTCTTCTTTACACATCCCATCCTATCTTGTGGGGGAGGGAAAGGAGAGAGATGGGGAGAAAATTTGGAACTCACAGTCTTATGGAAGTGAATGTTAAAAACTAAAATTAAATAAGTAATTGCTAAAATTTAAATTAAATAAATAAATATTTTTTTTTAAATTTAAATATATGAAATATTTGGGGTTACAAAGGAAATCAATTATATTAAAATATGGTCATCAAGACATTTTTCAAAAACAAGCTCACTCTAAACATTTGTTTTAGAGCAACATCACTAGCTTCTAGTGGTAAGGAGCAGATGACTGGGTATGTCATTATTTGAGACCCCTGTGTATCCTGGGCTGAAGTTATAGATATTTTCAAAAGGTGTTTTGAATTCACACTCCTTTAGGGCAGGAACTGTTTTTGCCTTTCTTGTTTATGCCAGTGCTTAGCATAGTGCCTGGCATACAGTTGGCACTTAATAAATGCTTGTTGCCTAATTGTATTTGTTATAGATTTAATGCTAATGTTGGCTAAAATAACCTAGGAATTAAAATCACTTGCCATCCAATATCATAATTAACATTTACAGTTTTATCCAGTCACACACATTAATGCTAAAAATTCCTGTCCACTGTAAATATGGGCTGCAATTGCTATTTAGCCATAACCTTTCATTTTGGTACAATTTAACAAGTACTTATTAAATGCCTACTGTTTGCCAGTCATTGTGCTTGGCCTTAGGGGTGTAAAGACACACATAAAAGACTATAGACACATATTCTGTATATTTTCTGTATATTTCATAGATATATATTATATTCTGGGCTCACTCTGCCAAACTGAGGCATGATATACCTTTCCTCTCAGTATTTTAGGGGAATGCTGAGGTATTTGTGCCGTATCTCTTCTCTCATTGTATTGAGTTCCCCCTAGCTATGCTCCTCCCCAATATTAGGTGCCAGTGACTAGGATATTTGTCCCATTTAACCTCTTAACATCAATTAGCTTTTACAAAGGGATATTTACTTCAAAAAATGTAATAAGGGGGACAGAGCCAAGATGGCAGCTTGAAAGCAGGGACTTGCTTAAGTGTTCCCCAAATCCCTCCAAACACCTGTAAAAAATGGTTCTGAACAAGTTCTACAGCTGCAGAACCCAAGAAATAGCAGAGGAAACAGGTCTCCAGCCCAGGAGAGCCTGGATGGCCGCTGGGAAGGATCTATCACACAGTGCTGAGAGTGGAGGGCAGCCCAGCATGGGCCACACTAGGACAGACTAGACCCTGAGTAAGCCAGCCGGAACAGGCCTTGCGGCCATGAAACTGTGACCTGTGGCAGTTACCAGACTTCTCAACCCACAAACGCCAAAGAGCATGTTAGGGGGAAACTTCGGGATTGAGTTCAGAGCAGTCTGGCCACCAGCTCTGGGGGTGGAAGAGGTGGCGCTGCAGTGGCTGTGGCAGCAGCAGGAAGTACCTGAGGCTGCTTCCAGAGCACCAGCACCAGCTTTCCTAGTCCCTGGCTCACATGCTGGAAGGAATCTAGCAGTGGATCAGAGTAGGAGTACAAGAAGTGCTTTGTGGGCACAAAGGCAGATTCTCTTGCTGTGCCCTGCTTAGATCTGTATTGCAGTCCTGGTTGGTGGTTCTTGGAGGAAGAGGAGCCCTGCTGTGACAGAGCCTGGGGTGACGGTGGAGTAGAAGTAGCTCTGAAAACAGCAGTGCTTGGACCCTAAAGCTTGGAACAAAGTACTCTCTACTCTACAAGCAGTCATATCCTGACAAAAAGCTCAAGGGTCAAGTAGTTGGCTGGGAACATGAACAGACAGTGAAAACAAACTCAGACTCAAACTGAGACTCAAACTCGAATTCTAGATTCCTTTTTTGGTGACAAAGAAGACCAAAACATACAACCAGAAGAAGTCAACAAAGTCAAAGAAACTCCATCAAAAGCCTCCAAGAAAAATACGAATTGAGCTCAGGCCATGGAAGAGCTCAAAAAGGATTTGGAAAAGCAAATGAGAGAAGCAGAGGAAAAATTGGGAAGAGAAATGAGGGTGATGCATGAAAACCATGAAAAACAAGTCAATGACTTGCTAAAGGAGACTCAAAAAATACTGAAGAAAATAATACCTTAAAAGATAGACTAACCCAAATGTCAAAAGAGCTCCAAAAAGTCAATGAGGAAAAGAATCCTTGAAAGGCAGAATTAGCCAAATGGAAAAGGAGGTCCAAAAGACCACTGAAGAAAACACTACCTTAAAAATTAGACTGGAGCAAGTGGAAGCAAGGGGAGAGCAGGGTGAAAGAGGGGAGGGCTGACTGGGGAACAAGGCAATCAGAATATATGCCATCTTGGAAATAGGGGGGAGGATAGAAATGCAGAGAAAATTTGTAACTCAAAATCTTGTGGAAATCAATGTTGAAAACTAAAATATTAAATAAAATCACTTATACATAAAAAATAAAAATTCAAAAAAAAATTTTAAATGTAATAAGAACAAAAATACAAATATTTCTCCCAATACCTCAGAGATATACTTATCCCTGCACCATACCAGTCTCTTGGGAGAGTATGTTCACTATTAGCTTAGGTTTTACATTACATTGTTCCCAAGAAGTTCACATTTAAACACAACAGTTTTGCCAGATGAATCCTCAAATTAGCTCCTACTGGGTCACAAAGATCATGCTTTGTGCCTTGGGACATCAACACTGAGCTGGCTACAAAACCTAGATGCTGAGATATCAGAACCCTCCTTTCTCTTCACCCGAAATGAAAAAGAACAAATGCCAAAACTGACCAAGAATGCAAAGCCACAGAGCATTGGGGGAAGAGACCTACAGATTCATCTGTCCCTGGATGTTGTTAGTGAGGAAGTGAAACCAAGTGCACAACAACTGAAAAGAAAATGGCGAGTCTGACTCTCACCCTTTTGAATGTCTCTGCAGCCAGTCAAAGAGTCTTTAATATACCCTGTGGTTAGCTGGTACATGTCTGCATACTCCCCACTCTCCCTCCAAGCCACTTCCATGGCATGGAATCATGAATCTCCCAAAGGCAGGGTCTCTATAGCCTCTGCACAGGTGGAGACACCATCAGAAGTGGTCTGTGTACAAGCCACTACCGCATTACAAGTCTCTGTCTTCAAGGAACTTATTTTCTATCAGGGGGAAAAATAAAAGATAAATATATAAACACATAAAAATACACACAGAATGAATACAAAAGAATTTTGGAGAGGGAGGGGCACAAACAACTAGAGTCATTAAGCTAGGCTTCTTGTATAGGGCAGCACTTGAACTAACCCTTGAAGTAAGCTAGCAGTGAGGAAAGTGAGAAAGTGAGGAGAGATGGTGTTCCAGGTATGAGGGACAGCCCATGCAAAGGCATGGAGGTGGAACGCCAAGTTCAGTTAAGAGCAAATAGGCAAATTTGGCTACGATACAACCTGTCCCCAACCAATACAATACAAGAAATAAACCCCAACCCTAACTTTAACCTTAACCCTAAAATGTACAAAGTTGGCTCCAATACAGAGTGTATGGAAGAGACTAACCCTAAAGCAGGGGTGGGGAACCTGCTGCCTCGAAGCCACATGTAGCCCTATAAGTCCTCAAGTGCAGCCCTTTGAATCCAAACTTCACAGAACAAATCCTGGATTCAGTCAAAGGGCCACACTTGAGGACCTAGAGGGCCACATGTGGCCTCAAGGCTGCAAGTTCCCCACCCCCGCCCTAAAACCTAACCCTAACCCTAAATACACACACCTGGAAAGATAGGCTGAAGCCAGATTGTAAAGCATTCCAAAAGTCAAAAAGAAGAATTTGCATCTTATACTAGAAACAATAAAGAGCCACTGAAGCTTCTTAAGCATGAGACTGGTATGGTCAGACTCATGAAACATGAGACTCAGGGCCTAAAATGAAACACATGTGGGCAGGAATATGGGGTGGGGAGGTGAGGGCAAAGTTGAAGTGGACAGACAGTTTTGGGTTCCAAATACCAGTTCTACTACTTCATGGTTACATGACCCTAGACAAATATTTAATCTCTCTGGGTCTCAGTTTCCTCATCTGTAAAATGAGAAGATTGGGCTAGATAATCTCTCTAAGTTCCCTTCAATTCTAAATCTCAGTCCAACATCATCAGGTATGATGGTCTTTAGGTCACTATAGGAATCAGAAGGGGAAAGAGGGATCCACTTGTTCCTTCGAAGAAACCACACACAAAATTGGCATACCCTACCCTACTATACTACCTCTCTATTACTTGGCACAGGGATTTCTGAGTTATTTTTGCCTTCACACTGTGAAATTCACTAAGATTTTTTTTTAAGTTGTAGCTTTATAGGAAGGAACTAAGTTCTGTTTCAGCACACCTGGTCAGTTTCCTTTCTCTGATATCATAAGCAGGCAGAGGCTAAGTATTTGGCCATGAATCAAATAGGATTATAAGCATTGTACGGAAATTTCCAGAAAATATCAGAATGAGGGATGTTAGGCCTTCACAACCTGTCCCCAACCAAACTTTATAGCCTTAATACATTCCTCCCTCCATAGAGTGTATACTCTATGGTCCACTCATACTAGCCTTTGGGCTATTCCTCATGCAGAACATTCCATCTTCCACTTCTTTGTACCTTTTCACTGGCTGTTCCCCCAGGCCTAAAATTCACTCCTTCCTCACCTCCATCTCTCAGAATCCCTAGTTTCCTTTAAAACTCATTCAAATACCACTCTTAAAGGAAACTCCTAGAGCTTTCTCCTCACCCCCACCAAAATTACCTCTAAGATCATTTTTCATCTACCCTTCATTGTTGTTATTGTGTTTGTCCTTTGTCCTTGAAGAGGATCATGACATCAGGGAAATGATGACATGATTTGCAGTTGACTTTGATTTGAATGAGGGAGGGCTGAGCAAGGTCACCAGCCTCACTTTCTCCTCCAGAGCCATCTGGGTCCAGTGGTACAATATTCACCAGGACGAATCTACCCAGCATAAATTGTCATGTTACTTAGTTATTTATATACTAAAATGGGAGATCCTTGTGGGCAGGGATTATTTTTACCTTTTATTCTATCCCTAGCACTTAGCTTGGCACATAGAAAGTGTTTAATAAATGCCTTTTGATTGATGGTGAAAGATTCAGCATTGTGAAATCTTTTTGCCATTCTTTATACATGCATAATCAAGCAATGCATGAAGACTAAAATTAAATTTGTCAAAATTCTGTATTGTCAACAATCCTGTCTCAAGACATTGTAGTAACTTTCCAAAGCTCAAGTGCTCTATCTCCTCTTCTAGATTTCCAATTCCTTCAGGAAAGACACCACCCTTTTTTCACTTCTGCACATTCGTTAAGTATATTTTATTGACTGACTACATAGAGCTAAAATCATCATAACTGTAGATTTATATGGGACAAGTCAAAATGCTACTGTAGTTATGTGTCAGGGTTTGTGATTGTCCAAAATGTCTAGAATTTATGGGTGTTTCTGAGACCTAGGGTCTCTCTAAGGGCAGACACCAGAAACTGGGGGAACTTGGAAAGACCTCTTTGCAGAAGGCAAGATTAGAGATGAGTATTGAAGGAAGCCAGGGAAGCCAACAGACAGAGGAAGGAGGAGGTATAGACAAGCATGGACAGCCCTGCAAAGGCATGAAGACAGAACTGCCAACTAGGCCAGAGTAGCTGTTTTATGGAGTGTGTGAGGAAGAATAAAGTGAAAGAAAATTGGAAAGACAGGAAGGGATCAGGTTGTGAAGAGCTTTCAGTGCCAGAGGATTTTATGTTTGATCACAGAAGTAACAAGGAACCACTGGAGTTTATTAAGTCAGAGAATGACATGGACAGATATAGACTTTAGGAAAACCCCTTTGGCAGTGCCAGTAAGGTGAATTTTAGTGTGTGTAAAATAGATTTTTGTTATTATTTCTTAGAGTTCAGTTTCCCAGGATCTATGGCCATAACAACCTCAATTTCCCAGGATGCGTGGCCATAACAATCCCTGTTTCCCAGGTATTAGGTATGAGTTCCCAGGCTCATGGTTCAAAACATCTCTACTACGCTTGCGCAACATTATATAAGGATAAATAATATAAATATGTGTGCTGAAACTGTAAACATCCACTGCAACTGCACACTGAGATACAGGGATGAGGTGATGTCAACTATTGCTGGCAATATGCCTTCTTTGTCTGATGCCCTGTAAAATAGGTGGGCATTAGTTAGTGAGTTGGGGAAACTTTATGGTTGAATGTACAAGCTGGAATGCTGTGTGCCTTGACTAGCCCCGACCCCCATCAAGGCTTGGGAGGGGGGAATCCATGTTTGCCTCAACTGGCCCCCATTGAGGCTTGCGGGGATTTAGGGGATGCACAAATTGTGCCTGTCTCAATCGACCGCATCGAGACATAGGGGTAGTTGCCCACCGCTTCTTGCTGGCCCCTGCAAGAAGGGTGATTAGGGAATGCTGTAGGAGTTTGTGGTGCTTCTGTTATCAGCAATGCTGTGTTAGAGGAGACTAGACTAGAATAAAGCTTATTATCAACCCCTTTGAAGCTGTCTCTTCTGTCTGACCAGATCAAGAGTGAACCTGTTAGAGGCTGGAGTCCAAAACTTCCAGTGCCTCCTATGTATTATCTGTCTAACAGACAGGTGAGTGGAAGATGGATTAAAGTGGAGAGAGATAAGTCAGGCAGACAAAATAGAAGGTTATTGCAATAATCCAGGTAAGAGGGTGGATAAGGGTGGGGCAGAGTCAAGATGACAGATTAGAGGCAACCCAGCTGAACCCTCTCAACATTACCCTCCAAACAACTTTAAAATAATGCCTCAAGTCAAATTTTGGAGAGGTAGAGCCAACAAAAGGTCAGGATGAGACATTTTTCCAGCCTAAGAAAACTTAGGAGGTTGGCAAGAGAAGTTTGTGACACTGGGACAGAAGTCTGTCCAGAGCCCACATAGGTGCTGGCAGCAACAGCAGCAGCAGCACCAGCAGCTTTGGGAGCTCTCGGCCCAGAGATGATGAGGGGCTCAGACAACTGGTCATAGGGACCCTTTGCTGGCACTGGGTAGACCTGGCACTGATTGGCAACTCAATTCCCATACACAGTTCTGGGTCAGTTTCAGGGCAGAGAGAGCATATATGATCAGTCACAAGGGAGCAGGGGACTTGGTCATAGTTTCAGGACAAAGAGAACACTAGTGTTTATGGCTGCAGGGGACCAGTGGCCCTTCCTGGGTAAAGATCAGTATACAGACCAGGAGAACAGGGCCCACACCTCTCCCTGGATCACACCACTTTGGAAGCACCAAAAACTTGCAGACCCCCCAGAACTAGCTGTGAAAATAGCAGCATAAACAAGTCTAAAGTTTGGGACAATGTCTCCTCACCCCTAGGTGAACAGAGCCCAACTTTAACATAATGTTCAAAGTCAAGGAATAGGCAAGAAAAATGAACAAACAACAACAGCAAAAAATAAGAATTTGACCATAAAAAAGCTACCATGGTGGCAGGGAAGATTAAGACATAAACAACTCAGAAGAGAACCACAATGTAAAATAGCTACAAACAAAGCCTCAAGGAAAAATGTTAATTGGACCCAAGCCCAACAGCAATTCTTAGCAGAGTTTTTTTAAAAAGAGATGCGTGACAGAGGGAAAATTGGAAAAAGAAATGAGAGTGATGCAAGAAAATTATGAAAAGAGAATTAACAGCTTGGTAAAAGAAGAACAAAAAAAAATACTGAAGAAAATACCTTAAAAAATAGAATTGGCCTAATGGTAGAAGAGGCACAAAAATACGCTGAAGAAAAGAACTCTTTAAAAAAGCAAAATAGGCCAAATGGAAAAGGAGGTATAACAATCCACTGAAGAAGAGAACTTCTTAAAAAACAGTATTGACCAAATAGAAAAAAGAGGTACAAAAGCTCATTGAGGAAAATAGTTGCTTAAAAATTAGACTTGGGCAAGTGGAAGCTAATGATCCCATGAAACATCAAGAAATAGTAAAACAAAGTCAAAAGAATGAAAAAAATAGAAGAATACAAAAAAAAAAAAAGAACTGACCTGGAAAATAGATCAAGGAGAGATTAATTTAATAATTATTGGACTATCTGAAAGCCATGATCAAATAAAAAAGTAGGTATCATATTTCAAGAAATTATCAAGAAAAACTGACCCAAATATCTTAGATACAAAGGGTAAAATAGAAATTGAAAGAATCCACTGATCACCTCCTGAAAGAGATTCCCAAAATGAAAACTTTCAGGAATATTATAGCCAAATTCCAGAGTCCCCAGGTCAAAGAAAAAATACTATAAGCAGCTGGGAGGAGAGGGGGAGAAGGCAATTCAGAAAAACATGGCAAGACCTATATGAACTGATACAAAATGAAGTGAGAAGAACCAGGATATGATTGTGCACAGTAACACTTGGCTACTCTGATCAATACAATGATCCAAAACTATGCCAAAGGACTCATGAGAAAAAATGCTGTCTACCTCCAGAGAGATAACTAATGAACTGAGTGCAAATTGAAGTATAATTTTTTCACTTTCTTTATTTTTCTTGCTTTTCAAAAAAAAAAAATGGCTAACATGGAAATGTGTTTTACAAGGTTTCATATGTATAATTGATATCATATTACTTGTCTTCTCAGTTGGTGGGGGACAGATGGAGGAAGAGGTTGGAGGGAGGGAGAGAATTTGGTACTCAAAATTCTAAAAGAAAAGAATGCTTGAAATAAATAATAAATTTTTAAAAATAAAAAAGAGGGGATGAGGGTTGTAATGGCAAGCAAAGTGGGACTTTTTGTTGTCTTTGTTTTAGAGTGCTTCTCAGCACTAAGGCAATCAAGTGCCTTTGATTGAGTCTTGCCTTTCTTTGAAGGAAGGCCCACAACCTTTTGCTAATTAGGTCATGAGAGGTGTGAAGCCCTCCAGAGGTGTGAAGCATTTGGGTTAGCATTTTGCTTGGGGTTCACTCATTGGAAGAGTGTTGGTGTGGAGACTCTGGGTAGTCATTAAGGAACCCCCTCTCCTACCCCCCCCCCACTGGCTTTGAAAACCCAGATATTGGTGCCTCTCTCTCTGGTAACTATGTATGTATAGCTTTGGTCAGACAGCTAGAAGCCTGTCTGTTGATTTGTGTTATTTGCTCTGTTTATATACTTTCTGCTTGTAATTTCTGTTTGTGTTTTCTCTGAAGTTCAGGGCACTGACTTCTTCCCCTGAACTAAGTGAATAATATATGTATGTTTAATTAAAATGAGATTGTAAACCTCTTAAAGTTGCTTTCCTTAGAAAAGCTGATCAAAGAACGTGTGCTAGCAGCCCTCCTGTGTTCTGGTATCATTGGTTTTACACAGCTACAGCAGCAGCAAGTAGCATTGTTGTTACAAGGGCCTAAACGAAGGTGGTTATATAAGTGGAGAAAATGGAATGTATACAAGATATGCTACAAATGTAAGGAAAAGATTTGATAAGGGAATGGCTATATGGGGTGAATAAAAGAGAGGAGTCAAGGGTGACACCAGGGTTGCCAACCTGAGTTACTGAGAAGATAGTAGTGTCCTCGACAGTAATAGGGAAAGTTTGGAAGAGAGGGTTTGAGTAGAAAGAAAATTAGCTCTTTTTTGGACATTACTGACTTTGAGATGCCTACAGGGACTAGATTCAGATAGGACTGAAAATTTTCTGATCTATAAATACAATCAAAAAGTCTGCAAAATCAAAAAAAAAACCTACTAGTCCCTCTGGGGGGAAATATGTCTGCCTTCAAGTTATGTTGACAAGAAAAGATTTCCTGAAATGAACCTCTTCAGCAGTGAAGACATAAAATACACCAACACATGGGGTAAATTTATTGCAATTTCTAACAGGTTCCTTAGAAAACCAGGTTGTCAAACAAAGCACAAAAGAATTCATCTGTCAAGTTCAAATTTCTCACTAGAAAAAGTCTGTACGTACTGAGAGAGCATGTTATTAAACTTTTTAATTATTCTCGTTCTCACTTATAGCCCTTCAAAGCATAGAGATAAAAGTCTCTAGGCCAGTCCTGCACAACCTGCAGCCCTGGCTGCTAGTAGCAGGCCAAAGGATTTCAGGCTGCCAGTGAAAAATGTAGAGGAAAACATCCTTTGTATGTAGAGGAAATCCTTTGGCCTGCAGGCCACAGGTTGTATAGGCCTGCTCTAGACTTTCCCCTCTTCCCACTGCCTCACCTCTCTCCTCCCCAAAAGAAACTTCTAAGGTACTTTTATATCAGAGGAAATAAAAAGCATACATGTGTATATGTGTGTGTGTATGCATATGTGTATGCATGTATATGTGTATGCGTGTCTTTAAAGATTAGCATTCAGAGACAGAAGTCTCTTAAACCCACTGTGATCATAATAACTCATATTTGTGCCTGGAATGGTATCACTAGTAAATGTTTAACATCCAGTTTTCCCCCCAAAAAATTATGTAGGAAGTATTTTAAGTTTAATCTAAATTATAAGCATTTTTCCATCACTTTTTTAAGTCTAGAGACAATCAATAAAATAGTAAAGCAAGCCCTGATTTGTAACTTTTTTCCAATATCAGAGACAGAGAAAAAAGAAGAAAACTAAAAACTGACACACATAGACTCAAACCTGGTATAGTACCACTAACCATGTCTTCAGATGGCAGTCAGTTTCCTATTTGTAGAGTAAGAAGAGATGAAGAGGGACCAGACCAAGAAGGGAAAGCTATAGAAGATATTAAGAGAGAGGAATAGACCTTGATAAGGACATGCCATGGGGTATGTTGGGAAGAATGCTAAGAAATTGGATCTTCTCTCCTAATAGGACATTTGCTTAGGGTTCCTAGAGTTACCCTCCCAGGCCCCTGTTTCTAAAAGAAGGTCTAGCTTTCCATCCCCCCACCCCAGGCCTGGTCTTCAGAGCTAGGGAAAGTGAAAGAAAAAGAGGTGATGGCCACGCATTAGCTTGGTATTGGGGAGGGTCATAGGCAGAGGCTTCAGAGATTGTCTTATGACCCCCAGAAAAAGGGGGACCCACCCCTCTCAGGGCAAAGCCCCAAACACATCCCACAATGGATTAGGTCACAGACTGCCTTTTCCTGGGTTCATTTTCTGGGTTCATTTTCATCCTTGCTCAAAGATAACCAAGCAGTGATCACAAGATGGACATATCTATCACTAGAGATTATCTTTTGAATTTGAGAGGTATGTAGATTCTGGAGCCTTTGGTCAGAGTCAGCTGTCAGCAGGGGGAGTTTCTGGACCAAAGAGGGTAACCGCCCACAGAGGGAGGAGCTTAACTCCCTAAGCAAGATTGACAGAAAATACAGACCTGGAAGGAATTGTTTAGACCACACATGAATTGAGGTAAAATATAAAATGCTTCTTCAACAGTCCTACAAATGGTATCCTGTCTTGATATTTTAAGTATCAACCTGTCAGGAGAGTGTAACAGCAGTCATATGTTACTGTATCCTGTTTTAAGTCTTTTGTCAATGTACACTTCTGCGTCCTATATGTGTTAAGCAACTCTTTTGCATAGAGGAAATAAATAGCTCTTCTATACCCGGTCTACATTGTACATCGAGTACCTTTCCATACTACCTCTTTTTGGGGAGACCTCAGACATGAGTCAAAAACCTAAGTTTTAGGTAATTTTCCCCTGAAGCTTCAGGATGAGGGGGTAGAGAAATAAAGACTGGAAGAAAGTGCCTGACCCTCCTTAAGGTTGTAGGATCATAAATTTAGACACAGAAGGGTCTTACCAGACACTGAGTCCAGTCTTATTAATTTACTGACGATGAGACCGAGGCTCTCAGAGGTTAAATGACTTTCCTATGGTCACACAACTGGTAAGTATTTGAGATGGAATTTGAATTCAGCTCTTCCTTGCTCCAAGAGCAGCACTCTATGCTCCATTCCACTCTATCAGTCTAGCATTTTTTAGATGGTCAGGTTCCACCAGGAATGAACTTGGTCCCCATGTATGGGAAGTGATTGAGAGAAGTCCCTTAGTAGAAAGGAAGAGGGCATAGTGCTTCAGTAACTCCATGGGGTGGACGCCAATTCAATCTTCTCATGCACACAGACACACATACACAAAAATACATATGAATGACAACTGAATGCTGTTCTGTAAAATTAATAATGGACAAGACAGAACCTGGAGGGCAATCTGTCTGGCCCCAATAAAAAAAAATGTCCAGCCTATGGCTAGTTTTAACTGATTGGAAGTATCTATACCAAGATGGTCTATCACAATTATAAAATATTGTTTATATCATACTACTGTTAACAGGATTTTACTGAGCCAGTCTCTAACCTGAGAATGTTCAGAGCTGTACAAAGAAGGCCTAGAGATGGGAGTGCCAGTAATCAAGCAGTGGTTTAATTAATCAATTTCCGAGTGAGGAATGTTCTCTAAGCTGAAGTAAAAGCACAGCTTATATACATAAATCACAGGTGGGGAAGGAGGAGGGTGGGGAAAGTGTATTACAAACAATCATTTCCCATGACCTGAGTGGTTTGCCACAGACAAGCTCATGAGTAAACAATACAATTCGGCAGTCAAGTCTTTGGGGGTCCTGTCGTGACCAACCCCACCACCCCACCACCCCACCCAGGGCACAGAACCAGAGTTCTGTGATGGGAACAGGTTCTACAATCTTTGATTTTCACTTAAGGTACACAGGCACAAGAATGCAGTGATTGTGAGAGCACTGTCAACGGTTTGATTGATCATTTCAAGTTGCATTCATTTTAAGTATGACTCCCAAGCCAGAGGCAGCTCTTGAGAAATCTAAATTATTTGTACATTCATTACACGTATTATATCAATTATCATGAAAATCACAATTCCATTCGCACTACATATATTGATTTCTGTTTATCGTAAACCACCTCTTTCTCTCTCTGGTCCAGTCTCAGTAAGAATTCTGAACATGGAAGTAGCAAAGACTTGGGTTCAAATGAGACCTCCCCTATTTACCAGTTATGTGAACAAGTCAGTTAGCCAGTTTCCTTATCTGTAAAATGACAATGATAATACTCATGGTACTTACCTTGAAGAATTAGGGAGATATAGATATATTAGAGATAAAAACACACTGACATGTATATCTACATATCAAAAAATAGGTATTGTCTATATATCCATCTATGTCATGTATATTATTTATATAACAAGATGTCCCAAAATTTAGTGCAGTTTTGTGTTTTAGTGGCTGAAGACTATACTAAGACTTCCAGAACACTCTATCACGTATACAATTAGGTCCTGATTAGCGTGCATAATGAATCCCCAAAAGTGGCCACATGTATTCAGATGTACCCTATTCGAAGTTGTAATTATGTAGAATAGGGTCATTGGTTCCAGCCTAATAGAAAAATGCAATACAAATTCAAATACAGTGACCACTTCAGGAAATTGGGGGACAATATGTAGTACTTTAAAGTCTGCACAATGATTGTCTGTTTATCCATATGTCAGTTTGTGAGTGTTGTTTTTCTTTTCAGTCTGGATTTGTAATTTCATTGATTCAAGGAACTTTTGGTGAGGAAATTCCATCTAAGGATGTGGACCTATAACTATGCTACAAAGGAAAGTGTTAGGGAGATACCTGGGCACTGAGAGGTTCAGTGATTTGCCCAGGGTCAGTATGTGTCAGAGTTGAGACTTGAACCCAGAGATGTTTGATGTGGGGACTAGATTTCTAATCATTAAATCACACTATCCCTCATATGTCTATCATTATCACTATTATTATTAAATTTCTAAGGCTCTGTGGGGTTACTCAGGAAAAAAAAAAGAAGAATGATTATTTACGCGGCATCTCTACAAATACTTTTAGGGTTCCCAACGGTGCCTCGGGTATTATTACATAATGATTCCTCTTCTCCAAAACTGGATGTTCTAGTTTCTGTTTTACTCATATTGAATACAGAAAATCAAGCTACAGAATCAGTAGATAGCCATCTGACCCTTCCTGGCCATCTACATAGATATTCTGGAAACTGACAGTCAGTGACCAGGCCTGCTTCTGGCATTTAGGAAGGACCTAGCAGCACACTTATCCCATTAAGTGACTTTACCACACCCCCTACCTCTGGCCCCAAGTAAATCACTAGAGATTGTCCAACTTGTTCTCTTCTCTCTTGGAACAGAAATCAAATAAGCCCCCCCACCACCACCATTTGTTTGGTGACCTCTCAATGAGATTAGTGGTCAAGGAATTTAGTTTTTGCCTCAGGATATGGGGTAAATTGTCAGCCAGATAGGGAATGTGGCTGTCATAATTAATTAATTTGCCTTAAGTAGTGATCATTTCACTAGACCCTTTACTTTTCCTGTAATGTTCACTACTTTTATTGATACTCCTCTCTGTAAGCTGACTAGAAACCTTAACTATCCAGAAAGGTGCCCATTATAGTAGGAATAGCAACCAACAAGGTCAAACCTCCCATTGGGGAGCTAGAGAAATAATAATTACCATCTTAAAAAAAATTCCAAGGGGCATTGCACTTGCAACGTCTCTGTTTCGTAAATACAGGAGAAAAAGAAAACACTCCAATGATCTGGGGTGGACCAGTGAAATATCTGATTACCTACCACGTGATCAGCCCTGTGAAAGATTCAGAAGAATAAAGAATTACTACTGCCTTCAAGAAACTTACAATGTAATTGGCAAACTCAATGCAAATAAAAAAGGAGTGAAACATACAAAATGGTATATAATCAAATGCCACATTGTTTGGTTCAGATTATGAATATCATAAGAATATAGAAAAAGGAAGATCAATGGGAAAACTTGTGGTGGTAAGGGGAAGGCTTATTAGAGAAAGGAAGATTTGATCTGGGTAGCACTTCAATAGGTAGAAAGAAAAAAGGAAAGGTATTCTGAACATGGACAAAGATACTGAAGAATGAATGCCACCCTTGTGGGACAGTGAAAACAGCCTGAGTAGAAGCAAATGTGTTGAGGAAATCAGATGGGATGGAGAGTAAGAGATAGAAAGCTAGCCTTGGAGTCACGTAAACTCAAGTTCTAGTATTTCCTCTGACATACCAGCTACATAATCATAAGAAGGTCCTTTACCCTTCCTGTGCCCAAGGCACCTCTCCGAAGCTTTAAGGTATAGACAGCTGTTAACCTTCATCATTAAGAGGAGTTTCTTTGCTGGAATTTTCCTACACAGACGAAATCACAGTTCTAGAAAACTGACAAAAACGATTTGAACATAGTATATCTTTTTAATACCAATATTCTTCTGATGGTATTGTGTGGTTGAGTCACAGAAAATTACTCTCTCTGAAGAATTGAATTTGAAAATCACCCATAGGCAAAGGTAAGCTGGAGTCAGCATAAACCACCTCATGAGAACCAATTAAATTTTCAGTGTGAGTGTGAGTATTTCTACCTCAGAAATCAGCAAACCTATGAATCAGGGCTTCTTTTAGTGTTCTGTTGATTTTTAGATTTAAGAAAAAATATTAATAAGGCAGGTTAAACTGACAAGTGCATCCTGCACACATTTGGTGGTGAGGGGAGAGAGTTAAACATTTGCCAGCATACTTCTGCCCACAGAGCAATAGTACGAAGAAAGAAATTTGAAGAAGTGGAGTAGAAGAGTTAAGGATGACATGAAAAAAATAATAGTGTATGAGTGGAAAAAAGCTGGTCAAATGACAAAGCCAGAAGGTCTGTATATTCTATCAGTATCCCCATAGATATTGGGAGAAATAAATGAAAACCCTAGTACATTGGAATAATGCCCTGTGGTGAATTTACAGTAAGACATGGACAAGACGAATACATAACCAGTGGCATAGTTGGAGGAATGCCCACATCGATAAGATTACCTCTCCATAGGAGTATTTGATTTTGTACTTGATAAATATTTGATTAATAATTTTCCCAAATTTTCTTTTCTTAAAAAAATTATGGACTTGACAAAAATCAACAAACATGAACACTTCCACATACAAAGAACAACAACAAAAGAATTATACAGGTAATAAACTTTGGGCTTACTCTCAACTCCCACTGGCAGCTTGGGTTCCAGAGCAAAGGTACTGCTCCCCTCGGAGTTCTAAGAATAAACCCTAAGGATCAGGGGTGTCTTTCTCTAACACCACTAGTCATGAGCCCCAATCCAGTGTGTGCTCCCTAATTGCATACACTTAGTTCATTTTTTCCCCAAGGAGGTGGAGAACCTGAAACTGGAGCTTTTGAGATGTGCCTTGGGCACAGGAATGGTAAAGGACTTTCTTATGATTATGTATCTAGTATGTCAGAGGAAGTACTAGAACCTGAGTTTGCCTGACTCCAAGGCTAGCTTTCTATCTCTTACTCTCCATCCCATCTGATTTCCTCAACACATTTGCTTCTACTCAAGCCACAACAAGCCTGGAGTCAGGATTCTAGGCTGGATGTTGCTGATGCCCCAGCAGAGAACCCCTGAGAAGCCAGAGGACTTGGAACTTGGTGGGACCAAATTTAGGAACTGAGTAAAGCTATCAACCTAATTCCTCTCCCATCCCCAGATTGAGGTGGTATAAGGGAGCATTATGTCCCTAGGTGTTGGGGTTTTATGTTTGTTCTTGCTATACCTTTGACGTGAACTAAAGGATTCTTTGTGAGAGCTAAACTGATTGTTTAAGGTTTAAATGGAACTGGAGTGCCGGGAATCCCTAAAATCAGTCAAAAACCATTTAGTAAACACCTATGTGCCAGGCGCTGTACTAAGCTGGAGATACAATACAAGCAAAAAAAAAAACAATCCATGACCTCACATTGCTGATAATCTAATGGGGGAAAACAATACACAAAAGGAACCCGAAAATGGAAAAGGAGGAATCAGAGGTTACAAGGTTGCAGTGACATTATATTCATGGAGTTGAAACCAAGCAGAGGAGCTGATGGTAAATGAAGTTAGCTGGAAAATTCTGAACCCTCAAAAAAGGGAGCCCCTGGGTTATTGCTCAGCCTTTGAGGCCTTCAATCAGAGAGGATGCAGACAAGGTGTTGTGTATCAAAGCTGAATCAATCTCCAAAATGATGAAATTTTAGGTGATGAATTTATCCTGGCGGAGGCATGGAAATGGAATGCAGGGAATCCCTAAATTTGGGAGAATATCAATGATGGGGGCTTGAGCCAATGACAGAGAGACTCGACAGCCCCATACACCTTAAGAGAAGGGTGTGTGTGACATACTTGACCTTCAAGCACAGTGGGGTAGGGTAAGCACTGTTGAATATATATTAAATACTGTAGTACCAACATTGTCCTGTTTGTTTGTGTCTCCTTCTGAACTTCCTTCTGCTTTCTTCTGAGTATTTAAAAAAATGTTTTATTTATATTTTTCTATTCTTTTTTTTCTTTGCATCTCTGCCACTAGCCACCACCCACCCCAACTCTCCCTCCAAATAATAAAAACCCTCTCTTGTAACAAGTAAGTATAGTCAAGCAAAATAATGATAAATGATTGCTGGTGAAGGTGGTGCCATGATGAAAATAATTAAGAAAGATTAGGAGGATGCAAAATGAATTGAGGGTTGAGCAGAGTTCTGGAGACAGAAAGGCAAGGTAGGAGAGTGCCAGTGGGAGAAAAAGATAGCTATCAGATGTTCTAAAAGAAAAACTGACTGGGATGTGGTGATTCACTGTATATTAGAGATGGATGAGTCAGTGACCCCTCCACGGTTTCAAGTCTAGGTGTCTGGGATGATGATGACACAGAAAGGAAAACTGGGGGAAGTAGTGAGATCAATTTTGAATATATTGGATTTGAAATGTGGTTGAGACAACCAAGAAAAAAGAGGTCATAGGGACTCAGAAATGGGATCTAGAGTTCAGGTGAGAGAGAATAGGTCTAAAGATAGGTTTTTGGAAGTGACCACTGTTGAGAGAATAATTGAAACCATGAACTTGGATAAGCTCTTAATCAGTCATCAAACATTTAAGTGCTTGGTATCACATGTTGGGGATACAATAAATCAATCAACAAGCATTTATTAAAAGTTTACTACATTCCTGGTGGTCCATGCCCTTAGAAGCTTACATACTATTGGGACAGGGATAAGAGAATAAGAATACACAAAATATATATGTATGCATGTACATGTGTATGTATGCCCATACACATGCACGTAGGTGTGTACGTGTACATATAAAACAGAAATACAAATAATTTAGGGGAGGAGAGCAGTAGCAATTTGGAGGATCAGGAAAGACTTCACGTAGAAGGTAATACCTGGGCTGAATGTTGGAGGAAAAAAGATTCTAAGAGGCAGACATGAAGAAAAAAAAATGCATTCCATGCATGGGGGGATAGTCTGTGCAAAAGCTGTTGATGGAGTGTTGTGTGGAAGAAACAATAAAACAGCCATTTTGGTTGGTCTGTAGAATGTGGGAAGGTGAATAATATATAAGGCTGGAAGGGTAAGTTGGGACCCTCCAACAAAGAAAGGGATATATATTTGATCCTAGAAGCAACAGCCATTGGAGTTTATTCAGTAGGGAAAACATGGCCTAGAAAAACCACTAAAACAGTAGCTGAGTTGAGGACAGAATGGATGGGAAGACACTTGAGGCAGGAAGACCACTCTCAGAAGAGAGTGTAAAGAGAACAAAGGTGGTTGGAGAATTAGGGAGGGAACCAGGAATGCATTGTCTTAGAGGACAAGAGAGAGAACTTCAGCGTTTTCAACATCAAATGCTTTCAAGGAGAATAACTGAGAAAAGGCCATTAAATCTAACAAAAAGGTCTTTGGAAATAATTTCTGTTGAATGGTAAGGATAAAGGGGAGGTGACAAGTGAATAGGATGGTAAGAAAGGCTTTAGAGAAGTTGGTTGAAGGGGGAGTGGGTGAGAAGCAATTAGGTTTAGAGAGAGTACCATTCTTTAGAAGTCTGACTAGCCAAGAGTGGAAAGGATTCTTAAGGACACCCTCATTTTACAGTTAATCAATTAACAAGCATTTATTAAGCACCTACAACACTGGAGACATTCTGCATAGTCTGGAAATATAATACCAATGATAATAACTAGCATTTATACAGCACTTTGAGGTTTGCAAAGGGCTCTACAAACATCTTTTTTGATTCTCACAAATCTGGGGGTAGAAGCTATTCTTATCCCCATTTTATAGATGAGGAAACTGAGGCTGAAACTAAGTCCTTTGCCTTGGGTCACACAGCATTAAGTGCCTAAGGCCATATTTAAACTCAGGCCTTCCTGATCCCAGGTCCAGCACTGGATTCACTGCACCACCACCTTGCTGCCTCAGCGACAAAAGTGAAAGTGTTCCTGGCCTAAACAAGTTTATATTCTGCCCACGTACATATACAAGTATATACATGAAATCTGAGCTCCAAAGCCCATTGGTACCGGATTCTCCTCATTGGGGAGGTCAATATCCCACACCTTTGTGGAGTGGGAAAGGGTAGCTGATCTCTTGAGTCTCTTTAGGGATCTTCTGACTTCCAACCTCAAGAGAAAAGATGAACAATGTCCATGCCACTTCAGGTTACTAAAGGGAAAAAAAATGCTCTGGGGAAGAAGCCTACTTGTACAACTTTGATCATGTCCCTATTCACCACTTGCTACATTAGAGACTTCAGGGAATTTCCCTTTGGGAAATCTAGGACTCTTTCTCCTGGTTGAGCTGGCATACTTTCCAATGGGAGAGCTCCTTAAATCTGTATTGTCTGGTATATATTCTCATATGAATAGTTTTTCTGATTTCTGTTTTGCTATCTACTTGGATTAATGCATCTTTGCTACTTGTTGTGTTCATGGTGGAACTGGTATTTGGAAGGAAGTAAAGCCCTGGATATAAAGCTTAGGGCTTTCCCCTTTAAGAAATAACTATGAATCTGAAAAGTACGTCCTCTAGTCTAACAATATTTAAGGGAGCAGGTAGGATATTACTCAAACCCTCTATACATATCTCTACGAGGACAGCACAGTAGTTGCCAACTTCTGACTGCAACCTCCTCCCAGCTGGAACTGAAATATCTCATGGAAAAGTGTGGAAGCAGGAGAATCGAGATATATTTATTCTGATCTCCTTGTCTCTCTCTCACACTCACTCACAAACACACCCCCAGTCCCCTGATAAATGTGAGAGTCAGCTATACCACATAAAGAATATACACAAAATGAATATAATTTTGGGAGCCCAGGCATGAGCAGCTGAGAGGAGTTCAGGGCTCCTAGGTGAGCGGCAGTTTCATGTGCAGAAGATGGCATGAATTCCAGTTTTAAAGGAAAGCGGGGATTGGGGTGGGGGAGAGCCATTATCTGTTGAAGATTACATCGGGAAGTCACCCTCCCAGTGATGCAAGCAATCTTGATGAACTAGGATGACAAGAGAACCAAAGTAAAAGCCGGGGTCAACCATTCAGAGTATCATTAAGCCAAGCTGTAAACACTCCAAAGTTAGATCATCACCAGGACCGGGTCCAAGAGATGCTGGCTGCTCACCCCAGGTCAACCCCGGCTGATGGACAAAGCAGACTTTCCATCTCAGACAGGGCAACCTTGTTTGGGCTCAGCGGAGTGTCCACGACGAATCCCGGGGTGGGGGGCTGGAGTTGGGGTGTGTGTGAAATCTACCAAGTTCACCACTACTTGGAAATTAGACTTGTGGATGGGGGGGGGGGGCAACCACGTGTCTCAGAGAGGATGAGGACCCGCAGCTTCTCCACTCTGGCTGCGGGTGCAAACCACACCTCTGACGCCCCCAAGGTACCAACACCCCGTTCCTGCGGATGCCAACGCAGCTCGGCGTTTGAATGTTCCCGGGGTACGGCGGACAGTTCTCTTTCCACGTCGGGAGCCGTGTGTCCCTCCGCCGGGGTCAGTTGGACAGAGCTGCCCTAGAGTCCACCGCTTTTCCTCCTGGGAAGAGACTGGGGAGGGAGAAAAGTGGGTAGGGTAGAGCTGCCTTAAAGAACCATAACCTCGGAGGAATTCCCTTTCTACCGTTTTTTCGGCCCGCTGGGTGACAAACAAACGGTCCTTCCCTTCCCCAGCAGGCTGAGCCTACGGGGTTAGCGCGGCGGATGCCGCAACCACCTTCCCGCTTCCCCTCCCCCGTCGTAGTCTGGTGTGGGCCCGGGGGCTCCCGAAGCCGCTCGGCAAGTTCCGCCTCGGGAGCCGCGAGGCGGGGCCACTCGGGCGTCTCCGGCCGAGTTCGGGCGTTTCCGTGCGCGGCCGCCGCTGCGCACTCGGCACTGGGCGGCGCTGGCTGGCTCCCTGGCTGCGGCTCCTCAGTCGGCGGCGGCTGCTGCTGCCTGTGGCCCGGGCGGCTGGGAGAAGCGGAGTGTTGGTGAGTGACGCGGCGGAGGTGTAGTTTGACGCGGTGTGTTACGTGGGGGAGAGAATAAAACTCCAGCGAGATCCGGGCCGCGAACGAAAGCAGTGACGGAGGAGCCAGTACCACCGGTAAGAGGAGCAGGAGGAGGAGGCAGGAGCCCGAGAGAGCCGGGGGGACGGAGGGGGGACGGGGAGGCGCCGGACACCCGCGCTCGGGGCCTTCCCCTCGCAGGAGGGGCCGCGTTAAAGATGGAGCCTCCGCCCGAGCCCGACCACATCGCCGCCGCTCTCAGCGAACAAAGAATAATGGCGGCGGACTGGAGCCAGCGGCGGCCGGGGCGGCAGCGACTCTGCCTGCAGCCAGCGGCGGCGCTCCTGGCGGGGGGCAAGCTTGCGGGCGGGGGGCCCGGGGGCACCCGGGGAGGGGCGCTGCGGGGGAGGGGGCGGCGGGAGCGGGACCCCCGCATCCCCGCGGCCCCGGCGCGCCGCGGAGGGGTGAGGGGCGCCCGCGGCGGGGAGCCCGAGCCCTGCTTCTCCCGCGGGGGGGAGGGGGGGGGGATGTGCGGGAAACCACCGCCGAGCCCCCCCTTCCCCCCCGCGGAACCCCTCTCCCTCCCACCCCGTGCGCTTCTCGCCTGCTTCTCCTCCTGCACCGCCGGGTCACAGGGAAAGAAGCGGCTTCAGGCCCCGGGAGTTTTTGTTGTTTTCATCCTTATTAATTTTTTTTTTTTGAGGAGTGAGGAAAAGGAAGTTTTGGGGGCAGAAAGTGTTGGCGAAGGGGTTCGCTTCCGGAAAAACCCCTCTACCACACCAGTTTCGGGGGGGGTGCAAAAAAAAAGGCAACGTTTAACCTGCTGTCTTTCTCTCTTTGCTCTTTTGTGCAATAAAGTTCCGAACCAAAGGCGTTTTTCGTATCGTATTTTTATTGCTGCACTTTTTTACTCACCCCGTGTCCAGCCACCCCCTTTGGGGAAATTGTGGAGGTTTTTTTTCCTGCGCAGTTGTGATGAGAGTTAATGTTGCAGTTCATTTTAGTTGACTTTCCCTCCTTTTTAAGAAGGGGGCCGGGGGCGGGGGGTGCAGAGCCCGGTGTTCATTGACCTAAGTCTGTCCGTCTCTCTCTTTTTTTTTTTTTAACAACGAAGAAACTCTTTTTAGTTTAAAAAAAAAAAACTATTTTGTAAAAGGGAAGCCACGGCTCCTGGGGCAGTTTCGGATTTAACCCTTTGAGGTAAAAGTCATTTGCACCGTTTCATTCTGAAACTTGTCTTTAAAAAAAAAAAAAAACCGTTTTTCTGAGTCTTTATGGGGGTGATGAACATCGCTGTTTTCTTCCAAACCTTGCAAAGTGTTATGTAGGTTTCCATCTCTCTTCTCCACATTCCCCTGACCCCCAAATTAATGTTCTTGACAAAATTTAACTGTCGGAAGTGGTGGCAACTTAGCAAAGCCCTGAAGTTGTGTGGTTTTTTTTAAAATAGTATGTATTTCCTCCTATAGCACAGTGTAACCTTCATCGTGGAGTAAAAGGCAACTTTTGTTTACACATTTTTGGTTTTTCCCTATATAACACATACCCTTCATCATGGAGTAAAAAAGCAACTTTTGTTTACACATTTTTATTTCTCTTAATTGGGGGCAAGAAAAATGTCTTAAGTTCATTGGCACATTGGCTATCAGAAAAAAAATTTTTTTTTTGGTAACTTTGAGTATGATTTGTTTCAGTTACCTGTATTTCATCACACCATTGAATTAGGATTTCAGATGAGAATAATTGCATGCAAGCTTCTAACATGTTTTTAGTTTAGAATATATCTGACCCTGCAATTAAATTTTTTCTACATACACCTCAGTTTCTTGTTTTAAAATTCTCTTCCTTAGACTTATCTGGCGAAAAAATGTATCTCTAAGTCTTTATAATTTGAAGGAACTATCAAACTTGACAAAGGCATTTTGTTTGTCAAGATAAAACTACATTGTTTACCCATCAGTAGAATAATTGATGAACATTATGATCTGTAGCTAGAATTAGAGACTTAACAAAGTTGTGGTAACTACCTTTTGCAAAATGTCAGAGCCTCAGTTTCCTCATCTGTAAAATAGGTGATACTATCTGCAGTACCTGTCTCACAGGGATGTTGTGATGATCAAATGAGAGCGTGTGTAAGTGCTTTTTAAATCTTAAAATGCTACATAAAAATCAGATATTTTTATGTGACAGCTAGACAGCCCTCCCAACCACACACACATATACATACATATACACACACATATGTGTATGTTTACAATTCCGTGTTCTCAGTTTGTCATCTTTGGGACAATTTATTTCAGCATTGGTTTTATTAACAGGAAACTTGATAAGGAAATTGCTCATAAAACATTATAGTGCACAAACATTGTACTAGCCTGACCAGCAAATGTTAGTACTTTTTCCCCTTGTAGAAACTAAGAACAGACTCTAATACGTAAGCATTTTATTGCTCTTAGATTATTTTTCTTGTAGCCCCACTTGAGTAATAGGTAAGTTCTTAATTTGTAGTTCTTGGAATTGTCTGAATAATATTTGAATGCACTTATAGTGCTGAATTGAAATGATTTCGTATCTTCCCAAGTGTCTGTTTTTAAACAATTGATTTCTACCTATTGAAAGTGGCAGAGCAAATGTACTATAAGCAAAAAAGACAGGGAGAGGGAAGTGTTGTAATTGGAAGTATTCCAATAGCAATTCCATTTAAATCCAAAGCTTTACTTAGTTTATGCCTTTGGATTTTCCAGTAGTGGATTTTTTTTTGCTTGTATTTTTGTTTGTTTTTAATCTAGATTTAGGGATAACATGCTGTTAGAAATTTCGTCAGTGTAACCTAAATAAAATTTAGTAATAATATGATAATCAACTTAGACAATTTTAATTTTACTATTGGGATAATTCATATGCTGCGAGTGACTTTCCTTCATCTTCACTTGATTCTTTAATCTTTCTGGCATGCCAGTTTTGATTAGTTCTGAATATTGTGAAACATCATAGGCCCTTTGAATAGGTAGAGAAACAGTAACTAGTTTTCTTAAACAAGTATACATTATTTCTGTTTTTGCTTTGATAAGTTAAACCACAGCTACAGGAAAAAAAGTAAATTTTATCTTTCCATCTCCTAATTGTAATTTCATGTTGGAGCATTTATCTAAACAAAAATTGACTCATTTGTAATTTATACATGACATGTATCATTGTATGTACACATCCAGCCAACTGTGTATGTGTGTGTATTCTTGGAAAATTACTTGTTGGCACATTTGAAACAGCAGTTCAATTCTTTGAAAGGTAAGGTTCAGATCTGTTATGTACACCTACCTAACGACTGAAAAATATTAAGTTTTTTTTTTCCTGCCCTCATGGTGCCTGTTACAGTTAGTTGTATGCCCCAAGATAACAAGAATAGGAACTTAAGTTTCCAGAGCTTTTACTTATAGCAAAGGGATTCACACACATTATGTACATACACATCTGGATTTTTAGGCAGTATATCTTGTGTAAGGATGAGAGATTTCATTAAAAACTTTGAACAGCAGAAAATCAGTTGATGTAAAACAACTGATTTTCTGAATTAAAAGAAACCTTACTTTCCACAGAAAAGTTAATACAACTGTGGATAAACATGGGAAGTTGGGAGTACCACCATTTTCCATTCAAATTCACACTATAGTAAGCAGAACTGTTTCCCTAAACTAGTTGATATTTTTGGCTTACCTGCTTTTTCTGTGGGATTTTTTTCTCTCTTATAGTTGCACATAATACTTAACTCCTATAGTGGTAAGAAATACTGTCATAAAAGTTCCTCAAACATAGTTTCTCAGCATTTTTATGTTTAGTGATCATTCCTCAGATGGCCTTTGCACATCAGATTTCTTGATGATTTACCAGTATTTCTGTGTTTCAGAAAGAGATATTAATGTGGTTTTTAACTTTGGTTCCCAAACAAACTGAAATTTTAACTTTTTTTGATATGTAAAGCTCTACCGTATACAAGGTTTTTTCATCCAAGTATTTATTTTGGAAATCCGTCTATGTCATACAGTGTATATGACTCAATTAAGAGACAAAAGCCATTTATCCATGTTATACTTTAGCAGTCCTGTGAACATTTTTTTAATCCAAGGTGTCACATACTTATGGTGCTCTTTTGGATCCATTACTTCTTTTCTGAATTTAATAATGATTTTTATAAGTAACTTACCAAGAAACAACAATGTATTCGTTTCCAGTTCTAAAATGGTTTTTCAATGTGTATGGTAGAAAGAGTGCTGAATTTGTGGTCAGGAGACCTGAATCAAATGTCAACTATTATACTTAGTAGCTATGTGACCATGGGCAACTGAGGAGGAACTCTCTGGGGCCTTAATTTACGTATTTGTAAAATAGATTGGATTAATTGCTAATGCCTCTTTCATCTCTAAGTCCTGTGATCTTTTAAGTGCAACTACCTTAATGCTGGAGTTGTCATTTGTACGCTGAAATTACATATGTTGAAAATTCAGATTCTTTTAGCTTTATATCTATTTTTATTTTAGCTGATGATCTGTGATTTTTATTATTTAAAATGATACCCTATACTAAAGGTGATTTTTTTTTGAGCATATTGTAATTTTTGCCTTTTGTAACATCTGCAAGCACAAACATTTTTATAGGTTTTCTGATATATTTAAATGTTTTTTTCACCAGTGAAAGCAACCGAAGGCTCCCTTTGGAGCTATTTTCATTTAACCTATAAAGGGGGCTTTACAGGGTTATCTTGATAAGAAGAATCAGTCAAAATTTGTTTATTAAGCACCTGCTACCAGCCCGACGAGATAATAGATAATAAGAATATAAAAGTGAGACAGTTCCCCTTAAGAAGCCTACCATACACCAGCAATCCTGTTACGTTTTCCTTCATACTTTTATCACCTTAGACTTACAATGTTAGTTTTTGCCTACTTCTAGCCTAAAATATGATAGTTGTGTGTTTACTACTGTTAATCCATAACATTGATGCCACATAGCAACATAAGTCAAATATTGAAAATACTCCTCCTTCATTCTAGTATTTGACTTATTTTTTTTCTTTTTGCTTCTGCCAGCCACTTCAAGGTATCAGTGTAGCAATGACATTGATGCTTAGTGTTAGAAACTGACCTAGTTTAAAAAGAACCCCTCTCCTTTTTATTTTATGTAAATTTAGTGGTATTTAATTGAACAGTCCAGTAATTGATCGTACTATGCTTTGTATTTTAGGCAGGGACAAATCACCTAGAAACATTGACATTTGGTTTTCTTCTTTTTGAAAATCATTATTCCATAATAAATTTTAAAAATTCAGATAGTATCTTTTATCAGTGTCCAGCTTGGATGGAGAAATATAATAAGCACTGTTGGAACGTAAGTGAGAGTAAGGATACCAAATTTTTTTTAAAGGCAGTTGGTGTTAAGTAACCGGCCTGAATTTAACTCAGGTCTTTATGGCTCTAGGGCCCATGTACTCTGCCACCTAACTGCCCCAGGATACTTACTTTAAAAAAGAAAAAAGCTTTCAGTATCTTAAATAGTCAAAACTGTCTTGACCATTAACCTGAAGCCATTTGTCACCATTTCTTATACTCTGGTTCTAGGTGGTGTGTGTGTCCTTAGGACCAGGAAGTAATACCAGTAGGCTAAGCAATTGCAATTTAGAATTAGAAGACTTAGTTGTCAACTGTAAGGATTGATATAGGAGAAAAGGCTAATAAAAGAGACTGATTAAATTATTTTTTAAGTCTCAGGAAGGGAACTTTCACCAAGTTTTGAAAGTTGCTACCAAAGGTAAAAATGAAACTCTTTCTGGCTGAACATGTAGAGCAATATTTTGTGTTTGTGTAATCCTTTTGATTTAAAAGTGGGAAAAGGAACATGTCAGCAAAACTAATTCACACATCAACCAGGTGTGGCCTAAGGTGCAGTGTTAAACACCCCATGAGTCCCTCATAATAAATAAAGCAACTTATGCATTTCATTTGATCCTCACAATAGTAAAATAAGACAAGCCAGTATTTTTCCCTATCATGAATTTTGTTTTTTTAAATGGGCTCTGGAGAGGTGAAAGGATGTACCAAACTCCAAAACTGTAGATAGTGGTGGAGCTGAGGCTAGAACTGAGGTCTTCTGTCTCCTAATTTGGTGCTTTCGTTTCTCTACTGTGTGTTTCAACAATTTTATTTAATGAGCTAGCGATGGGCCTATTAGTATTTGATTTTAACTGTGACATTGTAGCTCTAGCTAAAAAAAGTTTGATCTAGACTGAAGTAATTTTTCTTACCTGTTGTAATATGGGTAATGTGCCACTGGAGGTTTAAAAAAAACTATTTTAAGTTGTTTAATAATAATTCACATGTATATGGTGTCTCAGTTATTTCAGACTATTCAGTCATCCTGAAAGGCATTGTTCATTCAGATCTACTTGTACTCTTAAATGAACACTACTTTCAAATAAGTAACAATTATTTCTAGGAACAGTCTGAGCTAATGGACAAAATACCAGACTCGGCATTAGGAAGACCAGGCAGGGTTGAATCTCCCTTTTGATACTTACTAGCTATATGGCCAAGGATAAGTTCCTTAATCTCTCTGAGTCCCAGACAACTCTCCAAAATGCTTAAATTGTAGACTTAGGTGTGGTATAGTAGAAGAAGAATGGCCTTGAGTCTAGGACTTGGGCACAGATTCTCTTCTTACTCTCACCTTCCATCTCCTGCTATTGGTGTTTCCTAAAAGAAGGCAGGAGGGGGTCCACAGCTTAAATCCTTCCCCCTCAGAGAAGACTTCTACTTCCTGCTCCACCTAGCTCATCTGCAGCTTCAGGTGAGAAGAATAACCTTTTATCTCCTGCTGCTTGTGTCCCGTTGGGGAGGTGGCATGGTCTAGGGTTTGACTTCCATCTGCACTAGTGAGGGACAGTTTCTGTCTCATGCCAGCGTGGTGTCCTGTGTCCTGCGGTGAGGAGAGCTTCTGGATTCAAAGAGGAGTAACCTTTCTGACCTGGAGTCTTCTATCTCCCACTACAGCAAAGACATTGGGAAGCAGGATTTCATTCTGCTGTGCCATCTTCTGCCTGTTCTTCAGCCTTCAGAGGAAAGAGAAAATGTGAATCCCATCTTATTGTATGCCTTCTGTCTGGTGCCTGTGTCTCTTGCTTGATCTTTATTCTCCTCTAGGAAGAAGAGCAGTGGCACTTAATGTTTAACCTACACTTGGTCATAACCCACACATCTCAGTGATACTGAATCCAAACCCTTTTCCCCAGCATCCAATTCCTTATTCCTATCCACTCTTTTCACTTATTTTCCATCTCTCCCTCATCTGGATCTTTATCTACTGCCTATAAACATGCCTATGCCTACTCCATCCTCAGAAAACCATCACTTAATCCTTCTAATATCTCTTCTGCCCTTTGTGGCTAAACTTCTTGAGAAGACCATCTACAATAGATACCTCCCCTTCCACAAACAATTCCATCCTCCCTTCTAATATGAAAAGGTAAGATCAATCATTGATGACCCATTCTGCTGGAGCATTACAAATTACAGAGCCAAGCCTGATGGTGTAATGCCTGTAATCCCTCCTGCTGGGGAAGCTGAAGTTGGTGGAACTCTTGAAGTCAAGAGTCTAAACTTCAGTGAGACTCAACCAATTAGATGTCCCCACTAAATTTGATGTGGTGAGCCCTGCAAGGGTGGGAGAGGGTAGGGGCAACCTCCCAGAGGCCTAAGGAGGGATGGATCAGCCCAGGTTGAAGGGCCAATCAGAGTGGGTTCAGGCCTGTCAGTAACCCTTGTACTTCTGGCCTATGGGAGGACCCAGAATAGAACCACACATACACAAATGACAGACCACTAGTGAGATCTTGTATTTCAGCATCTATCTTCTGGGGCCAAGATAGCAGTAACAGTTGATCAAAGTGCCATTTTTATTTACATTATATATATATAATAGGATATAAGCTTCTTGAGGGCGGGAACTACTTCATTTTTGTCTTTGTATCTCCAGTGCCTGGCCTACATGGATGCTTAATAATTATAGTCATTATGCAGATTTTGCCTCATTGTTTATACGTGTTTTCCTCATGTTCATACATGTCTTCCTATAGAGGCATTTAGAGCTAATGGGATAGGGAATAAATATATTTTTAGAGGTAAAACCTGTTTCAAGAATAAAGGTATTAGGATACAGCCAGTCGTCTTAATTCTGCCAGCTACAGACCAACCTGGCTACATGGTACAATAGAAAGAGAACTGACTCTGGAGTCAGAGGCCCTGAATCCAAATCCCAGTTAGTTATTTCATATACTTCGATATGCCCTCATGAAACTTGTAGGGTATATCCTGCCTTAGAACCTATAACATTGTTTCATTTTTGCATGTTGCTATATAGTTTTACAAAGTGCTTTCTTTACAAAAATCATATGAAGTAGCAATCAGCAAGTGCCAGGCTCTGTGCTAAGTGACAGGGATACAATGACAGTGAAAAGTTATGTTAATTTTTTTCTCAAGGAGCTTATATTCTAATGGGAGAAACATGTGTATATGCATGTGTATGTGTACACACACACACATGAGACAAATACAAGCGATATTATCCCCATTTTAACAATCAGGAGGCATAATTTAGACCTGGGAAAAGGGTCGTTAAAGAGTTTAGGTCGCTTAGACTACGAATCATAAAGTGACTTACAGTCACAGCTGGTGCACCTGGGACTCTTAAGTTAGTAATACTGTTTCACTAAGTACAAAAAATGTCTGAAAGTTATACTGGTTCTGTAAATTGTCCAGTCAGGATAACTTTTATGTGGGATTATTTTATATCCTGCTACTTTGCTAAGTTATTGTTTCAACTAGCTTTTTAGTTGACTCTAGGATTTTCCAAGTGTATCATCATATCATCTGCAAAAAGAGATAGTTTTGTTACCTCATTGCCCTTCTGATTCCTTCAATTTCTTTTTCCTCTCAATGCTATTGCTAATATTTTTAGTATGATAGTGAATATTGGTAATAATGGGCATCCTTATTTCACTCCTGATCTTATTGGGAAGACTTCTAGCTTATCCCATTACAGATAAGCTCATGGTTTTAGGTAGATACTAATTACCATTTCAAGGGAAAAAATCTTTATACCTATGCTTTCAAATATTTTTAATAGGAATGAGTATTGTATTTTGTCAGAAGCTTTTTAGACATCTATTGACATAATCATGAATGTTGCTACTTTTATTAACAATCAGAAAAACTTTGAGGCTAGTAGTTAAAAAAAAGTTCATTTCTTTTATTATACATACATTACTGTAGACTAGTTTAAAAGTGCTTCGAGCTGGCAAAATTGTTACCACTTATTTAGAAAACACTTAGATAATGTTTAATGTGATAAATTGCTAAGTCAGGTCTAATACTCATAAGTTTTTGATATATGCATAGGATAATGGAGACATGCATGTAAATATCAGTTCAAAATTCATAACACTGGATTAGAATAGTGTTTTGGCTTAAAAAACTAAATGTACCTGCCATAATGTCTGTATTCCGGTCATTTTAGGAAAGTATTATCACACCCTTTATGATATGCATGCAGTGTAAAAGTTAAGTGGCATTCTCTGTTTGAATGGAAATTTCCTCTATTATGAATTTCCAGTAACTCAAATGCTTTATTAACTTAACATTATCTTCATCTCTGAAATGTATGCAATATTACAATTAATAAAATAATGAAAGTTAAGCTACCAGGAGCCTCTATAGATTAAAAGAAAGAGTTCCTCATTCCCTGATTAAGTCAGGAATATAGATTTGAAAATGTTCTTATACTCCAGCATTTTTTTAGACTTAATTTCCCTGTGCCACTTTCCTACACTTCCACCCCTGTACTTTATTAGCAGTAAAGAATATATAGAAAAAATAAATTTTCTGTGTAGATTAACTTTATGGGTTATCTATGGTCAATTCTCTTTTAAATTGACCCTTCCCTCCCCACACTAAGTATGATCTTGGGGCATTTTCTCTTTCTATTCAACATACACCTAGCCAAAGCCAACTATGCTATTAAGATAATTAGTAAGGTAACTTGGTAAACTTTTAATAATATCTATTCTTTTAGGTAATTGAGGCAATACAGAAATCTCTACAGCCAGGTTGAAAACCAAGGGTTTTTAGTTCTGGCTATAGCACAAATAACTTTGAATTTATACAAGTCACTTAATGATTACTCTGTTTTCTTATCTTTAAATTGGAAATAATAAGATATCCTACTTAACACATAGGCATTGACTGAGACAGAGTATATGTGAATATACTTACTGACACAGTGGAAAGAACACACTGGATTTTGAATTGAGTTTTCATCTCAGCTATATTACTTTCTATGTGACCCCTGAGACAAATCTCTCAGATCTCCTGAGTATTTCAATTCTGTGCTTTTCATATTGCCTCCTCAAGGAAACCAATATTTTTCACTTTCCTAGGGCCATTTTGTAAGAAACTAACCAAGGGAAAAATTTTTTTCTAAAGCCAAATTCTAAAGTATATTATTAAATTCCGTGGAACAAACTATCATTTTATGGTCTATGTAGGACAATAATTAAATAAATATTTACATTCAGTAGTACTTTTTTGGTTCATTCTTAATTTTACCAGACCTGGTAGGACTTATTTTGAAAAACCTTATTCTTTTTAGTGGATACAAAAATTGCTGTGCATTTACCTTCCTTTTTTTTTTTTAAATGTACTTCACCTCTTTCCAGAATCCATTGAAAAATAATGAACACAGACAATAAAACGAAACTTTCTTTTTCTTCTGTGGGAGCCATGGCTAAAGTTCATAGACACTTGTCTTCATTATTATTTGTGATCATTTACTAAGTTTTGTGTGTATTTATTGTATGTCCATAAAGTTTAAGTTACTTTACAAAGATCATTTATAGTGAACATTCCTTGTAAATTATGACAAATACCTGTGGTGATACAAAGATAAAAATGGCACAGTCCCATTATAAAGGAGTATTCAGGGGAATCAAAATATACAAAATTAACAGGTATCCTAGTAACTAGAGTAATCATAAAAGGCTTTAGGTAAAAGGTGGCACTTGAGCAGAGTTTAGAAGTAAACATAAGATGCAGAAGTATATGAGAAATACATTTCATTTATGGGTGACAGCCAGTGCAAAGGCTCAGAGAGAGCTGGGGTGTCATGTGTGAGAAACAAGAAGTCCATTTCATCTGGATGGAGTACAGGAATGGAAGCAATGAGTAATAAACTTGGAAAAGATAGGTTGGGCCAGGTTGAAAGGATTTTAAAAGCTAAACAGAGGTGTTTATATTTGATCCTAAAGGCAACAGAGACCCCTAGAGTTTATTGAGTAGGGAAGTTACATAGTCATTCTTGAACTTGTGGGAAATATGGCATCTGTGTGGAAGATGGATTGGAGAAGGGAGAGATTTGAGGTAGGGACACTAATTAGGTTATTGTGGTAGTCCAGGCAAAAGGTGATGTGCCTGAACTGGGGTAGACACCAGGAAGGACATAGCTGCTAGAGAGATTGTGAAGGTAGAAATTACAAGGTTTGGCAACTGATTAGCTATGTGGGGTGAAGAATTAGGTATTTGAGGGCTATACTGAGCGAACCTAGGTGAATGAAAGGTTAATAGTACCCTTGATAAAAACAGGGAAATCAGAAGATGGTGAGTTTCAGGGGAAAGCTAATGAGTTACGTGTTTGACATGTCGAGCTTGAAATAGCCATGGGACATCCAGTTTGAAATACCCTGTAATTGCCCAAATGAATGCTCGGGAGAGACTAGAGCTGCATATATAGAGTTGGGAGCCACCTGCATAAAGATGGTAATCTTGGGAAGCTGTTGAAGTTGCTGAATGACAGAATGTAGAGTGAATAGATGAGGCCCTGGACATACTCTTGGACTGTGAGCCAACAAAGGAGACTGAGGTGGAGTAAGAGAATCAAGCAAAAATATGAAGAGAGACTAGGAGAGGGTGGTTATTAGTGTCAAAATGTTGTCCAGAAGGATAAGAATTGAGAAAAGGCCATCAGATTTAACAGAATCTTGGAGAAAACAGTTTTGGTTAAGTAAACAAGGTCAGAAGCCAAGGGTTAAGAAGTGAGAGGAGAGGAGATACAAGCAAGAAGTGCAGACAACCTTTTTATTATTATTATTCCTAAGGATTTGGACTATGAAAGTAAGATCGCTAGAAAGGGATGGTAGGGTCTAGTGAGAATGTTATTCCATATTGAAAAGATTTGTGCCTTTTGTAAGCATCATGGAAGGAACCAGCAGATAGGGAAAGTTTAAGAGTTATAGAGTACTTTATTATGGTGGTAATCTGGGAATGGGATCAAGGGTACAAGTAGAGAGGTTGTCCTTTATGAAAAAGAACACAGAATCATCAGAGACTGGAGTAAAGGAGGAAAGAAATGAGAGATTGATGACACATCAAAGATTGATGATCTCTTAGTAATGAAATGTGGTCCTCAGCTTAGAGGAAAGGGTAAGGGATGAAGCAGGATGGGATGAGAAAAGACAGGGCAGGTTGGGATGAGTTGGTCAGTATCAAAAAAAAAATAAAAGGGATGAAAGGTAGGGAAGGACCTTCAGAAAGCAGATGATCAACTTAAAAAAAAAAACAGTTGCTTTTACAGCTCTGCAAAACATTTCACCTTTTTTTTTATTAGTAAATTTTTTTGTATGTGAAAAAGGATTCACTTCATTTTCCAAAGGAACCTGGAAAAGTAGATAGAAAAATAACTATGACATTTTAGTTTCAGTTCATTGGGAAATTAGAACAAGGCGATGAAACTTTTCTGCAGAAGAGACATGCAGATTTTTAAATTTCATTTTATGAAATAAATGTCAACAAAAGCTTTAAACACATCCCAGAGGTAGAAAGGATTTCAGAAATCATCTAGTCTAGAGGTTTCCAAACTTATTTGACCTAACCCACCTTTTCAAAAAAAAAAATTTACTCAGCACTCCCTTGGAAAACTACTTTCTTTAACCCTTTAACAATTTTTTTCTTGAAATATGCATCATTTAAAAAAAAATTAATGACATCTTAAATTTAGTCTATTGTAAATTTGTGGGGTTTTTTTTTCTGATTTGAAATTTTGATGATGCAGTATTGCGTCATGTAACCATATAGTGTATTGTAAACAAGTCATTACACACACGTGTTGCTGCCAATGCATGCTGGACTTCTAGACAGCAGTATACTTGCTTGCCAACAGTTGCTTGTTAAGACCTATTGGCAAGTCTGATAGGTTATAACTTGCATTTTGTGTGGTTTTTTGGAAAATAATGTAATCACTATGACTTACACAACAACTGAAATGTGTACCAACAGTTTTTTAAAATTATCTTCTCTTCTTTCCTTGTGCTTCCATAGCTCCCTTATTTTTATTCAATGCCCCCCAATTGCACCTGAGGCTATTACCACACCCAGAATCTGTCCAGTGGTCCCTAAGGGGCAGTATTGCCCATTTTGGGAATCTGTGATCTAGTCTAATTCTTTCATTTTACAGATGAGGAAACTGGGACCCAAAGAAAGGTAAAAAGATTTACCCAAGGCTATCAAATTTAATTAATGACAGATCTGGAATTAAAATCCAAACCTCTTGATTCTTGCTCTAAATGATTTTCTTCGGAAAAAAATTCTAGGCTTCAGAATATAAGAATCCTATTAATTCACCCCAAAATTGTAACATTCTGGTGATAATTCAGGACCCCAATATATCACAAAATATACTATTACAAAAATTTTTGTAATTATATCCAAGCAAATACAAAAAAATTAAATTTTCAGTGATTAAATATTTTATGCCATCCTCTATGTATATTAAACTAGAGTTATGAATTATTACAATTTTTTTCAACCAATTACAAGCATAAATAATTGGCAAGAAAACAATTGAATATAGTTTTCCCTAGAGCATTGCAAATATTTTCATAAAGTAGAGTTGCTTTGTGATTTATCTCATACACAATTTCCCCACACGATTCCCTTTTTTTTTTTTTTTTTTGGGAGGAAGGAAGGGCAATTGGGGTTAAGTGATTTGCCTAAAGTCACACAGCTAGTAAGTGTCTGAGGTTGGATTTGAACTCAGGTCCTCCTGATTTTAGGGCGAGTGCTCTACTCACTGTGCCACCTAGCTGCCTACCCCCACTCCATTCTTTGCTTTATCTTTGTTTACTTTATCCCAGATCTAACTTCCAGAGGGAGCTAGATTTGTGAATTTGATTTAAATGGGAGACTGAGGCATTCACAAAGCAAATATTGCTTCAGTGTCAAAAATTCATTTGTCTTGATGAGACTTACCAAAATTATTCTAGTTGTTGATGAGAGTGCCTCCAGTATGTTCCCTCAGTGATGTACTGTGAATGACAAAGATCTTAAGTTTAGACATATTAGCCTAACATCTTGGCTATATATTTGGGACTTGAACCTGCTGTAAATGTTCTGTCTGGCTTTTGGAATAATAGGTGATAATAGCACCAAGGTCCTGGAGTACAGCTAACATATTAGTATTGAAATCATACTCTTCAATTTTGCTAGATTGGTGGTGAATGACAAGTATTTTTAAATATAGGTAGTGAACTGAAGAAAGGCAGCAACAAAATAAGTACAGGAAAAAGCCAGAGATCTTTTTGATTGCATTTAACTTTCCACAAGGTTATAATTCATTACTCAGTATTACCTAGTGCACTATCCTGGAGAGAGTTGTTTTTCATGGACCTAGATTTTTAGAGATTCCAATGAAGTAGAACTGACTGGATGTCCCCTGCTTGTTCCTGGCTTTCAAACTCAAAATATTGAGTCATACAGCATACGTCTTCTCTTAACAGCTCTTGGGGCAAAAGCTGGAGTGTTACAGATTTTGCTTGATCACAATTTGGTTTAAAGTGTTTAAACTTGCAAATTTACAAAAACCTATAAAATTTTCTTAGCAATATGATTATATTTAATTCTCCTTCAAAGTATTTGCATATCAATATTTCATTATGAACAGAATGTTTTCAGTTACCGCATAACATAATTTATGGCTAGCTACAACGAATAATATGAATAATAAATATTGATAAAACTAATGAAAATGTTGGGAGTTCAAAGATGAGCCTATTCTTTGCTCTTAGGAAGCAGCAGATTCTCCCAGGACACTTGGCAACATAATATAGTAACAGACTTGTTGATATATCTTGCTTTTTTTAGACTTTACAACTATCACTTTACATAGATATAATGTTGTAAAGGACCTTAGAGAAGTCCAACTGAATCACAAGAGAGGTTGTGAGTTGCTCAGGGTTATACAACTATTAAGTGTCTAAGGCAGAATTCTTTCTAACCAAAGTCTTCCTGACTCAGAATCCACTGCTCTACTTGATACTTTGTTCATCTATTTAAGTGTCTACTAGGTCCTGTATCCTTGGGAATTGCAGAAATAAGTAAGATAAAGCTCTTGTCCTCAGAACTTGTCTAAGTGTCTAAGGCAGAATTCTTTCTAACCAAAGTCTTCCTGATTCAGAATCCACTGCTCTACTTGATACTTTGTTCATCTATTTATTAAGTGTCTACTAGGTCCTATATATCCTTGGGAATTGCAGAAATAAGTAAGATAAAGCTCTTGTCCTCAGAACTTGTCACATATGTTTTAAAGAACAGCAGACCCTAAATTCAGATTTGTGGGATTGCTGCTATTAGTAGGCTTTTCTAGCCGTTCCATTATACAGAGTACCAACCTTCTTTCTCATAGTTCCAATGTGAGAAAACCTACTCTGGCCACATGTTCACTTACCCCATGCTGTAACAATACTGTTTTTCTAATCCTGCAGTGTTTCTTTCCCTTTCCCCCTCTGCTTCATCCAAGAATAATCATAGCTCCCATTTATATGGTGCTTTAAGATTTACAGAGTTTCTTCACATATGAATATGAAATATTCACACATAATATGAAATACTGTAAGTATTTTCCCCACTTCATGAGTAAGGAAACTAAGGCTAAAAATGGTGACCACTGAAGCCAGAAGTGATTTTTGTCTATTATGAACTCTTAGAGTACTTATTGACTGTCATTTTATAGTGTACTTGACAATACAAGACAGTAAATGATATTTTATTCTTAGTATGGCTTAGCTCCCCAACTAAATCATAAACCACCTGAATAAATCTGTTTATTTCCATGGAATCTAGCATACTACCTTGTGAACCTAGTATTTTCTCCATATAAATCGTAATGACTGAACTGCTTCAACCAGCTGTTCTCCAACAGTAATTATTTTACTTGTATCAGCAAGCACCATTTTAGTATGCAAAAGGCTCCTAAAGAGAACTTTAGCTTTATCTTAATAAACATTTAGGTTGGTATTGTTCTGCACAAACTCTGTTTTATTTTACCTATTGTTATATGCTGGTCACCACTCTTTCTAAAAGATAATGGCTTACATATGGCAAGTTTGCAAGCCCTTCACGTCTATTTTCTCATTCAGCAAATGCTGGGGTAAGTGGGCCTCCGTGGTAAAATAAGTTGGTGTTTGTTTTACTTTGGTATTCTGCTTTCTTACAGAATGTTGCTCTTAGAGTTGAGGAAACCAGGGCTCAGAAAGGTCAAATAATTTACTTCCGGGTGGGGAATCCACAGTACCATACTAGACTGACCCTTCTATAAAGAAAGAAGGTACTACCAGGTAGAGGGTTAAAAAAAGGGATTAGTGAATAAAAATAGAAAAGTTCAATTTTGTTTTATCTTGATAATATACATTTTAAAATATTAATGATTTTTGTTTAAAAGATCAAGTTGCTGGTGCTTCTAGGATTACCACCTCAAGTCAAAATCTGAAAGCAGGAGAAAGCAAATGATGATGCCAGTTTCTTGTATTGGATGTTTGCTTTGGGGGAGTTTGTGGCTTATTTTTAGTAAATCTTGGGATACTGTTTGTCATTCAGAATTTGTTTATGCGAAAGTGTTTTCCCCTTCTATATTATTTCAGAGGATTTGTTCTATTCTTATGGATACTTATATTCTTTAAGTACTTATCTCTTATTCTAGCTATGGGCTTGGGGTTGAGGGAGCAGACCCAAGATAGTCCATAATGAGGTAAGGATCAAACTAGGATTCATTGAACAGGAATTCAGTGCAATATTTATTAAGCATTTACTATATACAGTATACTATGATAGATCCTGAAAAACTGTTTCATCCCTTCCCTCAAGGGAATTTTAATCTAATGGGGGAGGACAAAACTGCACAAATAGGCATGATACAAGGTAGTAACAACACCTGACATTTATATAGCACTATATAGACATTATCTTATTTGATCCTCACAGCCCTGTTAGGTATTATTTTCTCTTTTTTATAGATTAGCAAATGAAGGATCAGAAAGATTAAATGATTTTTTAATACCTTAAACACTAATAATTAGCAGAGATGGGATTCTAATTCAAGTCTCTCCTGACTTTTGTTGTAGTACTCTTTCCTTATACTGACTGTGCTTTCCCTAGTTAAAATGTAATAAGGGCAAAGGAGAGATTTGTCAAAAGTGCCACTGAAAATTTGAGAGTGAAATTACTTTCAGGAAGAGGAAAACAGGAATGAATGGTTTGGTTGGAAAGGTGCTGCTTATGTTGGTCCTTGAAGGATTTCAAAGAGGAGGGATAATGAGGAATTGTGTTCCCACTCTGTACCAGAGCCTGGATGAACACACAAAGGCGGGAAAGGATATATAATCTTGGAAAATTCATAATCATCCTTCTTGGTCTGTGGTTTGGATAAAAGCATTGCCTCTCAAGTTCACAAGCGATTTTGCTTGTCAAAGATGGTTAATACAGAGGTTAATAAAATCCCAAATGCTGTTGGCAAGCTAGAACATTTGGCCAAATAAAGCAGGTTGAAAGTGGATTAAGTATAAATGTACAGGGTGACTGAGCAGTTATAAAATGACAGAGACATGAGGAGACAAAAGTTTGAAAATAATTGAGTTTTGTAATGGACAATAAGTCCAACATAAGTGAATGAATGACATGACAGCTCAAAAGGCTCATCCAATCTCCCTCATTGAGAGGGAGGCATACCTTCCTGGAAAAGAGTGATATGAAAGTCCTCTGTAGTCTTTCCTGGTCAAACCACAACTAGGCTATCATATTCATTTGGGGTACTACAGCTTATTCAGGGTATTTCTAACCTGGACAGTATTCTGGAAAAGGTAATTGGAATTGGGAGAAACCTCAAGTTTATGCCATATGAGGATTGGTGGAAGCCTTAGGGGAGACATCTATTTGTTTTAAAGGGATATTATGTAGAAGAGAGACTTTGCTGTTTGGTTTCTCTAAACTGGAATGAGTGATAGTGGGTGGAAATTCTAAATAGACAAACTTAGGTTTGTTGTATCTATATGATGAACTGTAGGCAAACTTAGATTTGCTGTATCTAAAGAATGAACTATTTCAAGAAGTTGGAAGTCTTCACGCAAAGGCTATTTTTCACACTTACTGGGTTTGTTGTAGTGGAGAGTCTCTATCGACTATGGGTTGGACTAGATGGCCTCTGAACTTACATTTTCAGCTGCAATTGTGATGATTCTGAAGTTGTGTTTTATGGTTTCATAGATTGAAAGTTCAAAGGACCCATAGAAGCCTTTTAGTCCAGTCCCCTCAGTTTACAGATTTAGGGATTTATAGATTTGGGACCCCCAAAAAGGTTATGTTTCGCTCACTATCTGTCCCTATTTTTCCACTTCCACTTTGTCATTTTCCTTTTCTGTCATGTTACACAATCTGATAGGTCTGAGGTAGTTCCTTAGAGATGTTTTAATTTGCATTTCTCTAATCAATAGTGATTTAAAGCACTTTTTTCACAACTATAGCTTTGATTTCCTCTTCTGAAAACAACCTTTTCATATCCTTTGACTATCAATTGGGGAACGGCTCTTATTTTTATAAATTTTACTCAGTTCCCTAAATATATTTGAGAAATGAGACTCTATTAAAGAAACTTAATGTAAAAAATCTCCTCACACCATTTCCTGCTTTCCTTTTAATTTCGGCTGCATTGGTTTTGTTTGTGAACAACTTTAAGGATTTGGATGCTCTGCCATTTGGTGCCATTATGTTTAGTATTGATACTACTTCGTTTTCTCTGGTACCTTGTAGCGTAATATAGTTTTCCCTGATTATCTTCTTTAATTAGATCTGTTTTTGCTGCCCTTTCCTTTTTTACCTCAGCTAAAACATAACAGATTGTGCTCCTGCTCTTTATTTTAACTCTGTGTGCCTTTCTCTTTAAAGTGTGTTTCTTTAAACAAAATATTGTTAGATTCTGGTTTCTAATCCATTCTGCTGTCTGCTTCCATCTTATGGGTGAGTTCATTCCATTCACATTTACAGCTATGGTTACTGTGTTCCATAGTTATTTTTACTTGCATTTCTCTTGTTAGTATTTTAGGGTATTTTTTCCCTAGGAATGCCAATAGCTTTGTTTTCTCATGAAAATTTCCTTTTCATATCCTATGACCACTACCTACAAGGGAATGACTCTTTTTCTTATATATTTGACATAATTCTTTTTCTACCAAGTTTTTGTTATAAAAACAGTCAGTAAACATGTGTTAAGCATCTCCTATGTGCCAGGCAAAGCTTATGTTAACAGTAGCTTAGAAATTATTTTTAATGTTTTTCCTTTGGACTAATTATTAAGCACCCATTCTTCCAGTCATTATGCTATCAAATACTGACAACACAAGGGCATTTAAAAGCCCCCAGGGAAATCATATTTTACTTACAATACAGCATCCATACAGATAAATATAAGTGTAGGGAGTGAAAAGGGAAAGAAGAGATCATAATGGTTTTAGGAATAGTTGAGGAGATAGAACACACTATTAGCTGAGGGAAGTGTAGTTAGGATCATAAAAGATTTCACAAGGGAAGGGGCACTGTAAGGATTCTGAAAAGCACAAGTGAACTCACTTGGGGAAAAAAGTGGGAGGGGGACAGATGTAACTGGTACCTGGATGAGTGTAGAAAGGAGTGAGATAACACGTTGAGTTCAGGAAAACAGCTAGTACTCTAACTTGTCCAGAACACAGAGTACATGAACTGAAATAAGATGAAATGAGGCTAGAGATGTAGGTTGGAGTTATATTGGGATCAGGAATTTGTGTTTTATTGTAGAGGCAATATGGAGCCACTGCAGGTTTTTTGATCAATGGAATGAGTTGATTTGGATCTGTGCCTTTTATTAGTATATTTTAATAATGTCTTGTTATCTATTATTGTTTGTAAATATGCTACTCGTTAATGAGTAAGTTATTCATTTGGAATGTTTTTCCAGTGGTGGATGTGAAAATGTACTGACTTGTCTGTACTTGTAAGGTCTTAGATACGGACGTATGTGTGTGTACATAACACACATTTGTTAGATAGTTTGTGATGGAGTTGTGGAGGCAGTCTTTGATCATGAAACTTTGTTCCTTATCTCAGTGCTGCATTCTAACCAACTGAATTAAGTAACCAACAAAAAATAGAATAGTTAAAACACTTGAAGGGTTTTTTTAATAATAGAATTGGGAACCCTTTTTTCCTATTTAAGGCTACTAACCTGTCAAAAAATTCAATTTGATTTTTCTCACAATGAGAGAATGAGATAAGTCTCATAATTTTTTTAAAAAGGCATTGCTATTATTTTCAGATTTATTTATATGTCCCTTATTTCCCCATGTATAAGACACACCCTTTTTTAAAAAATTTGGGGTCTATAAACTGGGTTCATCTTATACATGGTTGTAGATTTTTTTTTTACTTGCATTTCCCGCTTTTTCACTCTTGTTGTCTTTGCGCTTATTGTTTCGCATTTGTTACTGGTACGTTAGGTTACATTTTGCCACGTTCTGCCCAGAAATGACTCAGAAAAGACTGTCGTACAGGTCTTAATTCAAGTTAAAAGTGATCCAGTTTGCAAAAGTGAATGGAAATCGTGCTGCCGAACGTAAGTTTGGTCCTCCTCCAAGTGAGAAAACAAGCCGAGACTGGCTACAGGAAGAGGAAACCCTACTGAAAACGCCACAGGAGAAGAAGGCCATGAGAGGCAAGTCAGCAAAATGGCCTGATTTAGGGAGGGGATTGAAGAGCAAAGGGCAATTGGAATTTCCGTGTCCACAAAGATGGTGCAGCAGGAGGCAAGAAGAGTTGCTGATGAAAAAGAATTTACTGATTTCAAAGGAGGACACAAATGGTGCTTCAGGGTCACCAGACTTGCCCAAAAGATGCCTGAAAGCTATGAGCAGATAAATGAAACTTGAGTTCGATAACTTTATGTAATACATTTTTTTTTCAAATTTTGGGCCCCAAAATTAATGTGCGTCTTATACATGGGAGTGTCTTAATACCTGGGGAAGTATGGTATATGTGTGTGTGTGTGTATGTGTTTACATACATATATCACATTTATTTTTTTTCTTGAGATACGCTTTAGTAAATACTTTCTCACATATGGTAATACATTTCATTTTCATAAATGTTAGGAAAGTAGGAAAATAGATATGCCTAAAATAGCAAGAAATATTTGACTTACCACTCTGTGCTAAGTACTTTACTAGGATTAGAGGAGTATTTAAAAATGTTATGGCTTCTTTCCTTAAAAAAATTTACCAGAAAACTGGGCAAGTCACTTAACAACTCAGTACCCTAACACAACTCTTTTTTTTTCCCAGATTAATTTTCCTTTTAATTAGAAAAAATAGCTTTTTATTTTCTGATTCAAGTTTGAATTTGGCAAATGTCCAAATAATAAGAGTTACAGAATTACACATGTAGATCTTGAAGCAATTTTAGGGATCAGGCAGAATATGTATCCTCATTTCATATGTGGGTAAGGAAACTGAGGCACAATGAGTTTAAATGACTCATCCAAGGTAATACAAGTAGTACGTGGCAGATCAAAATTCATCAAACCCAGATCTTAACTCAAAGTCTAGTACTCTTTTTTTTTATTTAATTTATTTAATATATTTAGTTTTCAGCATTGATTTTCACAAGAGTTTGAATTACGAATTTTCTCCCCATTTCTGCCCTCCCGCCCACTCCAAGATGGCATATATTCTGGTTGCCCCGTTCCCCAGTGAGCCCTCCCTTCTGTCACCCCACTCCCTTCCCATCCCCTTTTTCCTTCCTTTCTTGTAGGGCAAGATAAATTCCTACACCCCATTGCTGGTATATCTTATTTCCTAGATATATGCAAAAACTTTTTTTGTTTTTGAGCATCTGTTTTTAAAACTTTGAATTCCATATTCTCTCCCCTCTTCCCTCCCCACCCACCCTCCCTAAGAAGGCAAGCAATTCAACCTAGGCCACATGTGTATCATTATGTAAAACCCTTCCGCAATACTCATGTTGTGAAAGACTAACTATATTTTGCTCCTTCCTGTCGTATCTCCCTTTATTGACTTTTCTCCCTTGACCCTGACCCTTTTCGAAAATATTTGTTTTTGATTACCTCCTCCCCCTATCTGCCCTCCCTTCTATCATCCCCCCCTTTTTTATCTTCTTCCTCCTTCTTTCCTGTGGAGTAAGATGACCAATTGAGTATGTATGGTATTCCCTCCTCAGGTCAAATCCAATGAGAGCAAGATTCACTCATTCCCCCTCACCTGCCCCCTCTTCCCTTCCTACAGAACTGCTTTTTCTTGCCACTGTTATGCAAGATAATTTAACCCACTCTATCTCTCCCTTTCTCCCTCTCTCATCCCTATATTTGATTTTACTTTTTTAGATATCATTCCTTCATATTTAATATTCAACTCACCCTGTACCCTCTATACACACACACACACACACACACACACACACACACACATATACATACATATGCATATTCCCTTCAGCTACCCTAGTACTGAGGTCTCATGAATCATACACATCATCTTTCCAAGTAAGGATGTAAACCAAACAGTTCAACTTTAGTAAGTCCCTTATGATTTCTCTTTCTTGTTTACCTTTTCATGCTTCTCTTGATTGTTGTGTTTGAAAGTCAGATTTTCTATTCAGTTCTGGTCTTTTCACTGAGAAAGCTTAAAAGTCCTCTATTTTATTGAAAGTCCATATTTTGCCTGGGAGCATGATACTCAGTTTTGCTGGGTAGGTGATTCTTGGTTTCAATCCTAGTTCCATTGACCTCCAGAATATCGTACTCCAAACCCTTCAGTCCCTTAATGTAGAAGCTGCTAGATCTTGGGTTATTCTGATTGTTTTTCCACAATACCCAAATTGTTTCTTTCTGGCTGCTTGTAGTATTTTCTCCTTGATCTGGGAGCTCTGGAATTTGGTGACAATATTCCTAGGAGTTTTCTTTTTGGAATCTTTTTGAGGAGGCGATCTGTGGATTCTTTCAATTTCTATTTTACTCTCTGGCTCTAGAATATCAGGGCAGTTCTCCTTGATAATTTCTTGGAAGATGATGTCTAGGCTCTTTTTTTGATGATGGCTTTCAGGTAGTCCAATAATTTTTAAATGATCTCTCTTGGATCTATTTTCCAGGTCAGTGGTTTTTCCAATGAGATATTTCACATTGTCTTAAACTTTTCCATTCCTTTGTTTCTGTTTTATAATATCTTGATTTCTCATCAAGTCACTAGCTTCCACTTGCTCCAATCTAATTTTTAAGGTGGTATTTTCTTCAGTGGTCTTTTGGACTTCCTTTTCCATTTGGCTAATTCTGCCTTTCAAGGCATTCTTCCTCATTGGCTTTTTGGAGCTCTTTTGTCATTTGACTTAGTCTATTTTTTAAGTTGATGTTTTCTTCAGTATTTTTTTCCATATTTTTTTGATTCTCCTTTAGCAAGTCATTGACTTGTTTTTCATGGTTTTCTCGCATCATTCTCATTTCTCTTCCCAATTTTTCCTCTACTTCTCTAACTTGCTTTTCCAAATCCTTTTTGAGCTCTTCCATGGCCTGAGACAAGTTCATGTTTTTCTTGGAGGCTTTTGATGTAGGCTCTTTGACTTTGTTGACTTCTTCTGGCTGAATATGTTTTGGTCGTCTTTGTCCCCAAAGAAAGATTCCAAAGTCTGGGACTGAATCTGAGTATGTTTTTACTGCCTGGCCATGTTCTCAACCAACTTAATTGACCCTTGAATTTTTTGTTGGGATATGACTGCTTGTAGAGTAAAGAGTACTTTGTTCCAAGCTTGCAGGGATGTGCTGTTGTTTTCAGAGCTATTTCTATACAGCCAGCTCTGCCACACCAGCATTCCTCCTTCCCCAAGAACCACCAGCCTGGACCTGACTGAGATCTTAAGCAGGCTCTGCACTCCTGCTCTGATCCACCACTTAATTCCTCCCACCAGGTGGACCTGGGGCCTGAAGCAACTGCAGCTGTAATTCTGTAGCTGCACCACCCCCTCCACCAGGGTGGGGGGGAGGGCTGAACCGCAAACTCCTTCTACTTTGTCCCCCCGCAGCTTTTCCCACTAACCTTCTCTGTTGTCTTTGGTGTTTGTGGGTTGAGAAGTCTGGTAACTGCCACAGCTCACTGATTCAGGGCGCTAGGGCCTGTTCTGCTCCTGGTCTGGTTGGTCCTGCCGCAGCCCACACTGAGCTCTGCTTCCAGCTCTGTGTGCGATAGACCTCACCCAGCGACTATCCAGGTTGTCCTGGGCTGGATCCCTGCTTCTCTCTGCTATTTTGTGGGTTCTGTAGTTCTAGAATTTGTTCAGAGCCATTTTTTATAGGTTTTTGGAGGGACCTGGCAGGAAGCTCATGCAAGTCCCTGCTTTCCAGCCACCATCTTGACTCCACCTAACACAACTCTTAAGAGTATTAGTTGCTTCAGAGAAGCATCCTAATGGTTAGAGAGAGAGACTTAGAGTCAGAAAACCCATATTCAAGTTCTATCTCGATGACTTTGAATGAGTCACATAATCTCTCAAAGCATCTCTCTCTTTGTGGAGACTGACTATAGTTACAGATTTAAATGCTGATCAGAATGTAGAGGGATTTTCCTCATTTGAGAATACCCTATATTCGTGAAATGACAGGTCCGATTCCCCCAAAATAACAAAACCCCTAGCCTATGTAAAGCTTATTTGTAGGTGAATGTAAAATGCAAGAATTTGTGATGACAGTTTGCCACAAGTCAAATGTTATTTTAGTGATAATTGCTCATAAAAATATCCGGTTAATAAGCTATCAGAATTATGGTTTGAAATTTATTCTTGATGCTTTGAATTTCTTAAGCATTGGAGGTGATATGAGATATTCTTGGTTGACATATGACTCATTTTACTCTCAAAATACTTATATTCATTTCTGCAAGTAGAAATATTTCCATTTCCATTTTAATTAGTTGCCATAAAATGTTACTTCCATTGCTAGAAACAGGTATAGTAGTCTTTAAGATAAGTATAATACTGAAGAGCAAGCAGTACATCGTGGTGGTGTAAAGTGCTGAGCACAATTATTTAGTTACTAATTCATATGTACATAAGTGTAAGTGATCCTCTCATGCCCTTTCCTCTTGGCCTTAGTTTCCTCATCTCTAAAATGGAGATAATAGCTGCACTCACAGGACTTGTGAAAACCAAGTGCTGTAATGCATGTAAAAAAGCACTTTGCAAATGTTAAAGCACTGCTAAACACCAGCTGTCAGAAATACCTGGAAAAGAAACAATCCCTCCTTGGAAAGAGGCACGGTGTTTCCCTGGATGTAGGTGGGCTTTTAATGAATGTTTGTGAAGTGATTGGTTCTTTTGCTCATTAGATCTATTTCAGGTCTGAAAAACATTTGACTTAGCATAGTGTTGTCGATACATATTGTACCTGAATTTCAACAGGACTTAGGATATTATGTGAATTTCTAAGCAGGTTGAAAAGTCAAAGAATATTTATTAATATTTGTTCATTTAAATTGAAGTACACAAGTGAGTTATTAACTGAGTCTTTAGTCCAGAACCATTCATATTACAGATAATTTGAATAAAGACACATAAAGCCATGCCTTTCATATTTGAAAGTTACACAAAGCTGAAGAAATAAGCTGGAATATAGAGTCAAGATTCAGAAAAATCACTGGAATGATAGGGTAAAATCAATAAAACGTTGCTTGATTGAGATACATATAAAATTTTGTCTTAAGTTCCAGAAATTAGTTGTACAAGTACAGGATTTGAAAGATAGTTTGATGTCAATTCTTGTGGGAAAAACTTGACTACAAGCTATGCTACATATAGACTATAGTGTGGTATAACTGCCTAAAAAACTGATAAAGTTAAGCAGCATCAACAGAAGTATACTGTCCAGATTAAAGCAGTTTATAGTCCCACTAAATTCCACACTGGTCTAAATGGATCTTAAATATTACATTCAGTTGTAGGAACCCCATTTTAAGAGGAACCAATAACAAAAAGCAACATGCTTATAGCATGTTTTAGAAAAAGGTAGCCAGTGGTGCAGTGGCGGTTTGAAAAACCCTATATTTGGAGTCAGAAGAACTGGGTTTAAGCCCAGACTTAGCCATTTTGCTAGCTGTGAGCCAGGCAAGTCACTTACCTTATCAGATTCCAAGTTTCAGAATTGTTGTGAGGGAAACACTTTATAAAACTGTATAGTAGTATAATATGCTAGACTTAGTAAGGTCCTTGAGCATAAGAATTGTTGTTTTTCATCTTTCAGCACAATACCTTAAATGTATAGATGGTTAATAATTGAATTGAATTCGTTGAATGTTACATGAGGAACAGTTATAAGAACAGGGGGAAATGATGCCTGCAATAATTGTCTTCAAATATTTTTTCCTCATAAAAAAGAAAAATAGATTTACTTTGTGTAACTGTAGAAAAAAGAACGTAACTCATGGAGTGGAGAAGGATGAGTGGCCTTGTTACTGAGTTTTCCTCATCGGCAGATTGTTTAAGCAGGAGCTATGTTATCAATCATCTGGCCAGAGATGTTTGTAGAGGATATTCTTGCATTTGGTGAGAGATAGTAGATTGGACATCAGGGTCCTTTTTAAACCCTCTGACTTGCCCATCCCATTCCTTCTCTCTACTACCACTGCTTCTAGGCATTAATTTCCTTCCCCCAAGTGACATCAGTCATGGCACTCAGATTCTTAAGCACCCCTATTCATGGCGGTGTGAGCCTCTGTGCCCTTTCCATCTCTTATGAGAGCTCTTTGTCTACTATTTACCCTCCTCCCACCCCCAGAACTCCCACCTGCTTCACATATCATCAAAATATTTTCTGTGCTTCAGTTCTAAGATGAGGAGTGAAGGAAGAGAAAGAGTTTCTTCAGATGTCTAGGTCTAGCAGGAAAATTGTATTCCTGGCATCCCTACTTCCCAGTTGCAACTCCAAACCTATTTTTATATAACAATAATTAGAAACTGCATGGTACTTTTGCAATATTTCATGAAGTAGGGTATTTGAGATCGCTGGGAACTTAAACACAATTATTAGAGCCTCACTAGTCAGAGCTCTAGACAACTTTTTACAAATGCTTTTTGAAATATGACCCATTCATGAGTCAGGAAATGCTTATAGAACCATTAAAAAGGCACATCAATATTTAAGAATATATTTCACTATGATTATAGGTAACTAAATGACAATGGAATCTGGTGCAGAGACCCAACAGAGTGGCGATGCAGCTGTAACGGAGGCAGAAAATCAACAGATGGCTGTACAAACACAACCACAGATTGCAACATTAGCACAGGTATAAGATAATTTTGAAATTTTCATTAAGCTGTATAATTGTGTGTTTTGAATTAAAACAAAATTTCTATTATAGTGGAATAACTAGAATGAATGGAGAAACACAATTTTAAAAATTATTTTCCTTTAGATAAACATAATTCTTGTAAACTGCTATTCACATAACAAAACTGAAACGTACCCATTGTTATACAAAGTTTAATAATTCTACAGTTATGATTTTTAAATATTCTTTTTTCCTAATACTTAGAAAGTGTTGTCTGTTTAGAGGAAAACATTCTTTTTTCATTATTTCTGTTTCTCTGGAGTGCTGTTTGTTTATAACCCAGAAGACAGGACAAGTAATAAATAACTTCATTACTTTATTCAAACATGTAAGTTTCCAAAATAGTAGTTTCATATCTTTTGTCTACAAACAGAAAACAATATAATATGATAGATAGTGGAGTAGTCATAGTAGGAAGGCTTAGATTAAAATTTCATCTCTGATGGTAGCCTAGGTGAACATAGGCATGACATTTAGTTCGTGCGAACCAGTTTCCTTGTTTGTATGATGATGATGATATAGCTAGCATTTATATAGTATTTTAAGGTTTGCAAAGCGCTTTACCAATAATATCTCACTTGATCCTCACAACAACCCTAGGAAGTATCGGTGCTGGTATTATCACCTTTTTATGGATGAGGAAATAGAGGTGGTCATAAGTTAGGTAACTTGCTAAGGATCACACAGCTAGTAAGAGTCTGAGGCTGGATTTGTTCTCAAGTCTTTTTGATTCCAGTTCTTTCACTGTCTACTGTACCATCCACCTGCCTCTGATAATCACCATATAGTATCCTCCTCATATAATTGTTAAGAGGTGTGGATGAGGGAATGGACATAAAACATTTTGCAAACTTGAGGCACTATATAAATCAATTATTATTAAAACACATTTTAACATAACAAACTTAAAGAGACATAAGAAAGTGGCATATGAATAAAGGGCCAGCCTTGGAGACAGAAGGTCAAGGGTTGGTGCCTTCTTACCACCTACCTCTTCTGTATACTAGCTGGCTGTGAACCTGAGTGAGGCACTTAAACTTGCAATGACCTAGCCAGTTCTCTAAGCTTGAAAGTTGCAAACAATTGCCCCTTCATATTGGTAGGAGTTTCTTAAGCTTCTGTTGAAGGGGGGTTTAATTGTTCCATAGCAATTAAATCACAAGTCAAGACCAAAAAATAATCCCCTATAAAGTATTGTCTTTTCTTTGACTTTGTCCTGGCTACTTATATTTGCCATTCTACCTATGAAATTATATCTTCATAGGCCTATTAAGATATATTCATTATTTATTTCCTAAATATGAAGTATCACCTTTTTCATTCACCCCTCGAGGTTTTTAAACATGTGTATTCTGTGTTGACATCAGTTTCCTCCTTATGTTTCTGGTCGTTGTTATTCTTTAATATCAAGAAAAAACTATTAATATATTTTGAGCATTATTTACACATATAAAGAGACTTTAATATAAACTCATGAATTAAAGATACATGAAAAGCATTGTGTCTAGGTAGAAATTCACCCATTTCCCTTGTAGCTCTGTAGGTTATATCAACTTACTCTCTGAAACCAAGTAGAAAAAAGAATCTCGTATTTATATGTGTTAATCCCAGACTAACAAAGGACTTTTAACATGGGTTTATTCCCACACTGTCTACTGATCTACAAGGGAGAAGTATTGGACTCATTTGTAATAGAATATTTTTTACATTAATTAAATGATTAACAATTTATTTGTAAGTTACATATATAACTTAACTAAATCTTTTGTTGTAAATTTGTTTTAGAAACATTTAACCTCCCTTTGAGAGTATCTTTGTTTATTACAACTTTACAAAATAATGTTTAATAGTATAAAAAATTAATTCTTACATTTCAGTTACTTCTAACATTGATAATGGAGATGTCATTTTAAAGCTAAATCCAAAGTTTGAAACTATGCAAAGTGCTTCATTTTGTTCCTGCAGGGTCTTCTGTAGATCAAATAATAGAAGAAGAAGAAACAAGTATATTTAGTAATTTTTTAAAAATGACATTTCATAACTGTTTTCTTGTATGTAGTAAAATATTTCTCAATTGATATCATATTTTTATTGTTGAAAATAATTTTAGTTTTGAAAATGATTGGTACAGAGGGAAGAATTTTAAAGTTTTAGGACCTACTGATCTTTTCCACTTCTGTGATTCAAGGAAAATCACTTAATCTTGGTAAAATAAGGGTATTAGTGCTTGGCACTTAATAAGCTCATGAGTTGTTGTGAAAATAGTACACAGAATCAGAATTTCCAAATTGGAAGGAACCTTAAAGGCCATCTTGTTCAAACCATTTCTGAAAACAGAATCTGATAGGGAGTAGTCAATCCCTTGCTTGATGACCTTCAGCAAAGGGGAACCAAGGTAGCATATTCATTCTACCTTTGTACAGCTTTACTGAGATTATTAGAAGATTTTTCTTTACATCAAACCTAAATTAACTTTACAACTTATATCCATTGTTCCTATTCTTGCCCTTTGAGGCCAAGAAGAACATTTCTGATTCCTCTTCCATGTGACAGCCTTTCAAATCCTGTTGTTTCCCTTAATTATTTTCTTCTCCAGCCTAAACATCTCCAGTCCATTTATTCTTCATGTGGCATAAACTTGAGGCCCTTCATCATCCTGTTTGTTCTACATCATATTGCTACCCTTCCTAACTCTGGAGTCTGAACTAAACACAGTTCTCCAGATATGCTTTAAGCAGAGCAGAATACAAGGGGACTACATTCATTCATTCATTCACTCCATAAACATTTATGAAGCACTATGTGAATTAAGTGCTATGTGAGAAGCACTGGGCTAAGACCTGGGTTACTGCGCCACTCATAATGCAGTCTATAATACCATTAGCTTTTTTTTTGCTTCTGTATCATACTGTTGGCTTATTGAGCCTGTAAAATTCACTAAAACTCTTAAATTTTGTCACGTGAACTGCTATCTAATAAAGGGCTACGTGATTTTGAGCTACTATTATTAGCCCTAATGTATCTGTTATAACATTTTCTCTATTTTTGTAGGTTTCTATGCCAGCAGCTCATGCAACTTCATCTGCTCCAACAGTGACCTTAGTGCAGCTCCCTAATGGGCAAACTGTTCAAGTCCATGGAGTTATTCAGGCAGCCCAGCCATCAGTTATTCAGTCTCCACAAGTCCAAACTGTTCAGGTATGCATATGAAGGAGTTTTCGGTCTGCACAGGTATAAGCTGCAATACAACCTTACTGATCTCCTTTTTTAAAAACCAGTGACAATTCAAACATACATGGTGGTGTGATCTTATCTTAGAGTAAACACTTGTTTCCTGTGCCTACCCCTCCTTGCTGTGATTTTTTTTCCTTTTTTCTTTTGGTCAGTATCTATTCTCTTGTATCTACCATACTTCCCAAATAATGTAGAGACAGAATCAGACTGTATTATTCTACCAGGCATTTCAGCTCTCAGCATTTGGCTTGGTTAAGGTATTGAAGGGACAGCTATTATGGTATTAAATATGGTATTAAATTTTGATTCAAACTTTGACTGACTTCAACCACTCCTCTAAAGTGAAATGTCCCTGCTTCAATTAGATGGGGTAGCAGAAAAACTTTTAGCCGAGAATGAGAATCTCAGGGACCATGCTCATAGATATCTAATTAGTTTGAGTATTTAACATCCTGACAAGATGCAAAAAAAAAAAAAAAGTACCATTGAATACCCATCAACTGGGGGAATGGCTAAACAAGTTGTGGTATATGATTGTGATAGAATACTGTTGTATAGTATTGCACAGATGAACAGGATGCTTTCAGAAAAATACTTACATGAACTGACGCAAGAAGAAATGAGCAGAACCAGGAGAATATCGTACATAGTAACAGCAGTATTATACGGTGATCATCTGTGAATAACGTAGCTATTTTCAGCAATACAATGATTTTAAGACAATTCACAAGGACTTAAAGATGAAAAATGCAATCCATCTCTAAAGAAAGAACTGATGGAGTATGAATGCAGATCAAAGCACGCTTTTTTTAACTTTATTTTCCTTTGTGTTTTTTGTCTGTTTTCTTTCACAAAATGACTAATATGGAAATGTGTTTTGCATGACATAACAGGTATAATCTATATCAAATTGCTTGCCTTCTGAAGGAGGGAGGGAGAGAATTTGGAACTTAAAATTTAAAAAAACATGTTAAGAATTGTTTTTACATGTAATTGGGGGGAAAATAAATATCAAATAAAAAAGATTTTTAAAATATTAGAAAAACACACGCACAAATTTTTAAGTACTGTTTTTTCCTCTCAGACTCAAAACACGTTAGCCCTGCCAAAGGCAGCATTTGCTTTAATAGTCATTGACTTAAGTACAAAAATGAGGAAAAAAGGAAACATTGAAAATGATTTTGAAAGATAAGGTTCAGAATGAAGAAATTAGGGGTCAAATGCTGCTAAGACTGTTCTCACTGATATATCATTAATATTTTTTTTTAAACAACAAAATCATTAAAAATATCAAACATCGAACAACATCACAAAATAAATGAAATTGACTATATCTTAACATACAGGAAGGGACTTATAATGATTCACATGAATCCATTTCACTCTTGGCTCTTTTCATGCAGCCAGAACATAAAGTGATTAGAGCAAAAGTCAAATTCATTAACAAGCGAATATGAAGCCACTGATGCTCAATTACAGAAACTCCCATCTGATCAGTTTTGTGGTGTTGACTCAAAAAACTGTGAAAGTGGCTAAGGTAAAGATATTAACTCTGATTATCACTATTTCTTAAGGAAGTTTAACCAATATGAAGTGGTTGCCTAAATGAGGAGACCAAAAGAGCCTAGAAACTCACCAACTACTTTTATCTTCTGCCTAAGCAGAGAGACATAGCAGCCAAGATCAACACTAGCTTAGAGTATAAACTCTTTTGCAAAACATTATCAGGGAAGAGAAAGGAAAATTACAAACAGTATCGTTGCATCAAACAGCAAGAAATTGTCAAATTCAAAAAAGCTTTACGTAAATGCTAGCTAAGGTAAATATTTTCAGGGAACATTTACGTATGAAAATAAAAGGATCTAAGATGCCTGTCTGAATAAGAGGTATAGACTTCCCAGTTCCCACATAATGTGCTTCCAATGAAATTTGCACTATACTGAATATTGGTTAAGAAACTACAGTAAGTGACTTCTTATACCCTAAAATAGCATAAAATGTCAGCCAGAAAGAGTCCTGTGAGCAAGATAAGATAAGCAAGATCATAAGAAAGCCACCAGCAAAGCCAGTCCCTATGCAGGCAAATAAATCCTGCTTCTCAACATGATCAGTACCGCAGAAACCTTTAAGAGTATGTCCAGAGGTATTAAAAGTGAAGAGTCCCCTGAGAAAGCTCCAGGTTTGAGACCTTAGCTGCCCCAGAGAGTGATAGCTCATTGACTGGGAAAACCCAAGCATCTAGGGGTTTGGCAGTTTCTAGCACTGTATCCTGCAACACCACAGAGGGCACTGCAGGTCCAGCATTCTGAATCTCAAAGATCATAAGGACCTAACCCTAGGAAATAAAAGTCAGTGCAGAAACCCCAGGGGACCCAGGGCACCACCCAAAAGCACTATTTCAAGATCTAAAGCTAGAGAGATGAAAAAAATCAATAAAATACCTAGCAATATAAAAAAATTATTGTAGAGATAGAGATCTCTCAAAAGGAGTGTGTAGCTACCTAGCAACTGCAAGCAGTAACTCAGAAGACAGTTTTTCTACAAGGACTATCTGAACATCTAGAAGAAATTAATCAAAGAATTAGAAGAAGAGTAAAGAGCTTTGAAGAGAAAGTGGTAAGCCTTACCCAAGTAACCACCTCCCTTAAAACTAGAATAGACCAAACAGAAAACAATGATTCCAAAGGACAAAATGAACAAATGTAAACATACCTGACATCAAAAACAAACCTGGAAAACTGGTCAGGGAGAGATAATTAAAAGAATGGTTTAACTCCCCCAAAATCATCCCCTCCTCCTATCCCCAACCAAGTCAGCCCTCAACTAAAAACCAGGAGAAATTTTAAAAGGAAAAGGCAGGGAAAACAAGTTTGTAACAAATAAGCATACTCAAGCAAAATGAATACACACAGTGGTCTTGTCCAAAAAATATGTCTCCTTCTGCACCTTGAGTCTATTGGCAAAGAGGCTACAGAGGAGAGGAATCAAAGAGAAGAGAATGAAATAAAGCATGACTGAAGATATCTTAAAATCATGGTTATAAATCTTTAAATGACTTAGAAAGGTTTCTGGCACAGATGTATTCTCAGTACAGGATCTATAGAATGATACAGGCAACGAATATTCAGGATGAGAGGCAACAGATTTGAGTGTGATGTATACTGGTAGAAGCAGTATGTATGCTAATGAGATGTGGTTTTGTTAAATCAGGGTAATGAATAATATTACAAGTGTAGAACACTTCACAGTGTTAGCATAGTAACTATAGAAGAGCCTAATAGAGTTGTAGAAAGGAAGAAAGTGAGCAGGTGAAGTTGTTTTCTGATTACATTACCTTATCATTTATTACCAGTATGTGTAAACAACAAAGAGAAGATTTATGAAAGTCTGTGGTCAGGCATTGCACTGGATAAAACAACATGGGTCATTTGTGATCTTGCACCAATAGACGGAATTACTGATGCCAGTGAGATCCCAAATCTGTTAAAATAATTATAACTGGCCACTTGAAGAAAGACAACCCATTCCACTGTATAAATGCACGTAACTTCAATTTTTAATAAACACTTAACATGTCGTGCAGTGACTTTATTATCCCTATATAGGATAAACTAAAATTTTATTTTCAAATGAAGTACCTTGAAATAATTGTAAAGCTATAAATTGAGCTAAAGAGCCCTTTGGCATGGACACGGGTTAAATAAAGCATTGGGGATAGGAAAAGGTAGTTGTAAGCAAAAATTTGGTGGAGGCTGTCATGGGACCCCTTAGACACCTTAAGAGACTATATGAAAATCATAAAGTAAAACTACCTGGATAGCATAGAACCAGAGTACAAAATAGAATTGTAAGAATCTGCCAGGCACCTCCTGAAAGAAATCCCAAAATGAAAATTCCTAGGAATATGACAGCCAAATTTCAGAACTCCCAGGTCATGAAGAAAATTCTGCAGGCAACTAGAAAGAAAGAATTCAAACACCATGGACCCATAGGATCACAAAAGATTTAATATCCACCATAATAAAGGAGCAGAGGGTTTGGAATATGATATTCCAAATAGCAGAAGAGTTAGGATTTCAACCAAGTATACCTACCCAGCAAAACTGAATATAATCCTACAGGGGGTGTAAATGTATGTTTAATGAAATGGAGGACTTGCAAGCATTCTTGATGAAAAGAACAGAACTAAATAAAAAAATGTGAAATTTAAATACAAGAAACTTAAAAAGGTAACCTTGAATGAAAAATTATGAAAAACTTATTAAAGATTAAAGTGTTTACATTTCTATATAGGAGGGTGATACATGTAACTCTTAAAAACTTAAAAAACTTTAAAAAAAAAGGTAGAAGGAGACAGAAGGCATAGGTATGAGTCTATTATGTTGGGATGATTTAAAAAAAGGAATGAAAGGTTGAGAAAAAAAGATGTGTTGGCAGAAGGGGGAAAGGAGAAGAATGGGGAAATTTTTTTCACATTAAAGAGGTGCACAAGGAAGAGTTTTTACAATGGAGGGGAAAATGAGAGGGAACAGGCAACACTTGAACCTCACTCTAATCTAAAGAATCTATATACACAGACAGTGGGTTATAGATATTTATCTTATCCAACAGAGAAGCAGAAAGAGCTAAAGGGGCGGGGGGAGGAGGGAGAAGGGAATGCAAGGGGTGGGTAAATTAAGGGAGTCAGTGATCAGAAGCTAAACAGATTTTTTAAAGCAGAGGACAGGGTTAAAGAAAATAGAAGAGAATAGGATAGAGGGAAATGCACAGTTAGCAATCATAACTGAATTTGAATGGAATTGACCCACCCATAAAGGCCAAGAAAGTAGTAGAATGGATTAAAAACCAAAATCCACTAATATGTTGTTTACTAAAGATACACTTGAAACAGAAAAGCATACACAGTTAGATAAGGGACTGGAGCAGAGTCTAGTATGCTTTAACTGAAGTTAAAAAAAAAAAAGCAGGGGTACCAATCATGACCTCAGACAAAGCAAAAGCAAAAATAGACCTAATTAGAAAAGATAAACGGAGTTTGCTGAAATGTACCATAGACAAGTAAATAGCAAGACTAAACATATATGCAACAAATGACATAGTATCCACATTCTTAAAAGGAAAAGTTAAATGAATTACAGGAGGAAATAGATAGTAAAACTATACTAGTGAGGGACCCCAACCTAACCCTCTCAGACTTAGACAGTCCAACCGTAAAAAAATAAGAAAGAAATCAAGGTGATAAATAGAATTTTAGAAAAGTTACATATGATACAACTCTGGGGAAAAAATGAGTGGGAATAGATAGGAGTATACCTTTTTTTCCAGCTCTACATGCCCCACTCACAAAAATTGACCATGTATTAGGATATAAAAACCTCACAAACACAGAAATATTAGATGCACACTTTGGGGGCCATAATGCAATAAAAACTCAATAAAGGCCCTTAGAAGCATGGACTAAAAATTAACTGGAAAGTAAATAATCCTAAGAAATGACTGGGTCAGAACAAATCATAGAAACAATTTCATTAAAGATAATGACAACAATGAGACAACATAACAAAATTTGTTGTGGGATGCGGCCAAAGCAGTACAAAAGGAAAAATTTATATCTCTAAATACTTAAATCAGCAAGAGAAAGTAGATCAATGAATTAGGCATGCGACTAAAAAATTAGAAAAAGAAAAAAATCCGCATCTAAACGCCAGAATAGAAATCATGGAAATCAAAGGAAAGATTAATAAAATTGAAAGTTTAAAAAAAAATTGAACTAATCCAAATAGGAGATAGTTTTATGGGGGTAAAAAGACAATAAAATAAACCATTAATTTTATTTTAAAAAATAAAATACCATTTTATTTTAAAAAATAAGAAAACCAAATTACCAGTATCAAAAATGAAAAGGTTGATTGCACCACCAATGAAGAAGAAATTAAAGCAATTATCAGGAATTATTTTACCCTAAGCTTAAATGCTAGCAAAACTGACCATCTAATTGAAATGGATGAGTATTTATAAAAATATTAAATTGCCCAGATTAACAGAAAAGGAACTAGAATACTTTAATAGCTGTCTTAGAAAAACAAATTCAGCAGCCATCAATGAGCTCCCTAAGAAAAGATCTCCAGGACCAGATGGACTTACAAGTGAATTCTACCAAACACGTAAGGAACAATTGATCCTAGTACTATATAAAGTATTTGAAAAAATAGGTAAAGTGTACAAGAAATTTGGTAAAGTGTACAAAGAAATTTCCACAAAATTTCTACCAAATTCCATTTATGATGCAAATATGATTTTGATACTTAAACCAGGGAAAGCAAAAACAGACAACTATAACCCAGTTTGTCCAATGAATATAATGAACATTGATACAAATAAACTTTAAAATTTTAAAATATTAACTACAAGTATTAAATAAAATATTAGCAAAGAGATTACAATATATCACAAAGATCACATACTATGACCAGGTTCTATTTATATCAGGAATTCAGGCCTGATTGAATATTAGGAAAACTTCAAGCACAATTGGCCAGTATCAATAACAAAAACAACAAAAATCATGATTATATTAATAGATGAGAAAAAGCTTTTGACAAAATACCACACCCATTCCTGTTTGAAAAAAAAAAAAACATTAGAAAGCATAGGAATGAATGGAGATTTTCTTAAAACGATAAGTACAATATATCTGTAGCCATTATCTGTAATGGAGATAAAGTAAAAACCTTTCCATTTAGATTAGGCTGAAACAAGGATGCCCATTATCACCATTATTACTTGGTGTTATATTAGAAATGCTATCACCATGAGACAAGAAAAAGAAATAGGCAACAAGGAAATAAAGTGTAGAATTCTTTGTAGATGATATAGTGAGAACCCTAAAAGAATGAAGAATCTTAAAAGAACCCTAAGAGAATTCAGCTAAACTAGTCGAAATAACAACTTAAGTGAAATTACAGAATATAAAGTAAACCTACTACTTCCAGGGGTGGAGCCAAAATGGCGGCTGGAAAGCAGGGACTTGCCTGAGCTCCCCACCACGTCCCTCCAAAAACCTATAAAAAATATCTCTAAACAAATTCTAGAACTGCAGAACCCACAAAATAGCACAGGGAAGCAGGGATCCAGGCCAGGACAGCCTGGATTGTCGCTGGATGGGGTCTATCACACATGGAGGGGAGGGGAGAGGAGCTCAGCATGGGAGGCAGCAGGACCAGCCAGACCAGGAGCCGGGCAGTACAGGCCCTACCACCCTGAATCAGTGAGCTATGGCAGTTACCAGACTCCTCAACCCACAAACACCAAAGACAACAGAGAAGGTTAGTGGGAAAAGCTGCAGGGGACAGAGTTCGAGGTTCGGCCACCGCCTCAGGGGCAGTGAGGGAGGTGCAGCTACAGAACTACAGCTGCAGTTACTTCCGGCCCCAGGCCCACGTGGCGGGAGGAATTAAGTGGTGAATCAGAGCAGGAGTGCAGAGCCTGCTTAAGGTCTGAGTCAGGTTCAGATTAGTGGTTCTTGAGGAAGGAGGAGTGCTGGTGTGGCAGAGCTGGATGTATAGAAATGGCTCTGAAATCAACAGCACATCCCCTCAAGCTCAGAACAAAGTACTCTTTACAAGCGGTCACACCCTGACAAAAAACTCAAGGGTCGAGTAAGTTGGCTGGGAACATGGCCAGGCAGCGAAAATGCACCCAGATTCAGTCTCAGACTTTGGAATCTTTCTTTGGTGACAAAGAAGACCAAAACATACACCCTGAAGAAGTCAACGAAGTCCAAGAGCCTACACCAAAAGCCTCCAAGAAAAACATGAACTGGTTCCAGGCCGTGGAAGAGCTCAAAAAGGAGTTGGAAAACCAAGTTAGAGAAGTAGAGGAAAAATTGGGACGAGAAATGAGAAGGATGCAAGAAAACCATGAAAAACAAGTCAATGACTTGCTAAAGGAGACCCAAAAGAAAACAACACCTTAAAAAATAGACTAAGTAAAATGACAAAAGAGCTCCAAAAAGCCAATGAGGAAGAAGAATGCCTTGAAAGGCAGAATTAGCCAAATGGAAAAGGATGTCCAAAAGACCACTGAAGAAAATACTACCTTAAAAATGAGATTGGAGCAAGTGGAAGCTAGTGACTTTATGACAAATCAAGATTTATATAACAGAACCAAAGGAATGAGAAAATGAAAGACAATGTCAACTATCTCATTGGAAAAACCACTGACCTAGAAAAGAGATCTAGGAGAGATAATTTAAAAAATATTGGACTGCCTGAAAGCCATGATCAAAAAAAGAGCCTAGATATCATCTTTCAAGAAATTATCAAGGAGAATTGCCCTGACATTCTAGAGCCAGAGGGTAAAATACAAATTAAAAGAATCCAGAGGTCGCCTCCTCAAATAGATCCCAAAAAGAAAACTCCTGGGAACATTGCGCCAAATTCTAGAGCTTCCAGGCCAAGGAGAAAATACTGCAAGCAGCCAGAAAGAAACAATTTGAATATTGCGGAAAAACAATCAGGATAACACAGGATCTGGCAGCTTCCACATTAAGGGCCCAAAGGGCTTGGAATATGATATTCCAGAGGTCAGTGGAGCTAGGATTAAAACCAAGAATCACCTACCCAGCAAAACTGAGTATCATGCTCCAAGGCAAAATATGGACTTTCAATAAAATAGAGTACTGTGAAAAGACCAAAGCTGAATAGAAAATTTGACTTTCAAACACAAGAATCAAGAGAAGCATGAAAAGGTAAACAAGAAAGAGAAATCGTAAGGGACTTAGTAAAGTTGAACTGTTTTGTTTACACTCCTACATGGAAAGATGATGTATATGATTGATGAGACCTCAATATCATAGTAGCTGAAAGGAATATGCGCATATATATGTGTGTGTATACATATATATACACATATGTGTGTGTCTATGTATGTATATGTATAGGTATATATGCGTATACATGTGTGTATATGTAAACACAAAGGGCACAGGGTGAGTTGAATATGAAGGGATGATGTCTAAAACAATAAAATCAATTTAAGGGATAAGAGAGGAATATGTTGAGAGAGGGAGAAAGGGAGAGATAGAATGGGGTAAATTATCTCGCATAAAAGTGGCAAGAAAAAGTGGTTCTGTAGGAAGGGAAGAGGCGGCAGGTGAGGGGGAATGAGTGAATCTTGCTCTCATCGGATTTGACCTGAGGAGGGAATACCATACACACTCAATTGGGTATCTTACCCCACAGGAAAGAAGGAGGAAGAAGATAAAAAAGGGGGGATGATAGAAGGGAGGGTAGACAGGGGGGAGGAGGTAATCAAAAACAAACATTTTTGAAAAGGGACAGGGTCAAGGGAGAAAATTCAATAAAGGGGGATAGGTTAGGAAGGAGCAAAACATAGTTAATCTTTCACAACATGAGTATTGTGGAAGGGTTTTATGTAATGATACGCATGTGGCCTGTGTTGAATTGCTTGTCTTCTTAGGGAGGGTCGGTAGGGAGAGAAGAGGGAAGAGAATTTGGAACTCAAAGTTTTAAAAACAGATGTTCAAAAACAACAACAACAAAAAAAGTTTTTTCATGCAACTAGGAAATAAGATACAAAGGCAATGGGGCATAGAAATTTATCTAGCCCTACAAGAGAAGAAGGGAAAGGGGGATGGGAGGGGAGTGGGGTGACAGATGGGAGGGTTGACTGGGGAACAGGGCAACCAGAATATGTGCCATCTTGGAGTGGGGGGAGGGTAGAAATGGGGAAAAATTTGTAATTCAAACTTTGGTGAAAATACATGCTGAAAACTAAATATATTAAATAAATTTTTAAAAAAAGAAAAAAAATTAAACCTACGTCACTGTTTCTTTGTATTACCAACAAATTCCAGCAGCAAGAGATAACAGAAATTCCATTTAAAATAACTACACACACTATAAAATACTTGGGAATCTACCTACCAAAAGACAGAAACTCTGTGAACACAATTACAAAACACTTCACACAAATAAAGACAGATATAAACAATTAGAGAAATATTAATTGCTCATGGGTAGGCAAAACCAATATAATAAAGATAACAATACTACCCTAACTTACTTATTTAGTACCATCCCAGTCAGACTTCCAAAGAATTAGTTTATAGAGCTAGAAAAGGTAATTTTTAAAAATTCATCCAGAGAAACAAAAGTTCAGGAATATCAGCGTCATCAATTTAAAAAAAAGGAAAGGAAGGTAGGCTAGCAATACCAGACCTCAAACTGTACCATAAAATAGTAACCATCCAAACAGTCTAGTGCTGGCTAAGAAGCAGAGTGTTTAAGCATGTAATATCAATTGTACAATATACAAAAGTAAATGACCATAGTAATCTAGTGTTTGATAAGCCCAAAGATCCAAACTGTTGCCCTGAGAACTCACTGTTTCACAAGAAAGGCTGGGAAAAATACAAAGCAGTTTGGTAGAAACTATCTATAGACCAATATCTCATAATATATATCAAGATAAGCTCAAAGTGGGCCCATGGTTTAGACATAAAGGGGGATGTAATAAGCAAATTAGGGGACATGGAGGGAAATGACCTAGCAGATCTATTGATAAGAGAAGAAAGACTTCATAACCAACTAAGAGATAGAATCATGGGAGATAAAATGGGTCATTTTGGTTATACGAAGTTTTTGTACAAACAAAATCAAATGCAGCCAAAATTAGAAGGAAAGCAGGAAACTGGGAGGGAGATGTGGAATTTATAGCAAGTATTTACAGAGATCTTTTTCTCAAATATATATGGAACTGAGTCAAATTTATAAAAACAAGAGCCATTTCCCCAATTGATAAATAATCAAAGGATATGAACAGGCAATTTTCAGAATAAAAAAAATCAGTTATTAATAGTCACATGAAAAATACTCAGTCTCTACTGATTAGAGAAATGCAGATTAAAACTATTTTGATGTACCATCTCATACCTATCAGAATAATTAATATCACAAAAGGAAAATGATAAATGCTGGGGATAATGTTAATTGGCAGAGCTTTGAATAGGTCCAGCTGTTCTAGAGAACAATTGAGAACTATGCCCAACAGACTATAACACTAGGCACACCCTTTGACCCAGCAATACTAGATCTGTAACCCAAAGAGAACAAAGAAGGATGAAAAGGACTCATTTGTACAAAAATAGTTATAGCAGCACTTTTTGTAGTGGCAAAGTTTTGAAAATTGAGGGGATGCCTATCAGTTGGGGAATGGCAGAACAAGTTATGATGGATTATTATTGTGATATAAGAAATAATGGAGATAGTTTTGGAAAAAACAGGGAAGACCTATATAAATTGATGGAAAGTGAAGTGAACAGATCTAAGAGAACATTGTACTAAGCAACAGCAATAGTATAGTAATTAACAACTGTGAACGATTCAGCTACCCTCATCAGTTCAATAATCCACAACAAATTCCAAAAGACTCCTGATGAAAAAATGCTCCTCACCTCCAGAAAGGTGGATATGGACTCTTGAGTGCAACTCAAAGCATATTTTTACTTTGCTTCCTGCCCTCACAAAAATGGCTAATGTGGAAATGTTTTGCATGATTTCATATGTGTAGTAGGTATCATATCTCATGCCTTCTGATGAGAGGGGGAGAGGTGTTGACGGGAATGGGTGGAGGGAGAGAATTTGGAACTAAAAATAAGAAAAATTGTAGGATTTTTTATTGGGTTTTTTTTTTTCTAATTAAATTAGACCAGACATGGTGACAAACATTTGTAATCTCTGCTATTAGGGAGGCTGAGGCTGGTGGAGCTCATCTGTATTCACATATCTTTCAAAGGAGTTTCAAAGGAGGCCTACCCAAATGTCAACTTTTACTCTTCTGTGATGGTTGCACTTAAAACTATGTATTAAGAGAGTACATTCTTAAAAATTTGACTTTAGAGCAAATTTCTATAAAGGAATCAAAATTAAACTAATGTACCACATCATTTGGGTGGAGAACCTCCACTACATCCTTGACTTGATCTGATCAGACTTTGGAGTACTTATGCATGGTTTAATGCCAAGGCCGGCCAGGGAATAGCTTTGTCTAGTTCAGCTGCTGAGACCGTCAGCATTCAAGGTTTAATCTCAGCAGATTAGATTTAAGGATGAAGAAGTATTGAAGACTGAAGTGGATAGTTTAACTAGCATTTCAGAGGTCAGGTTTTTTTTGTTTGTTTGTTTTTAAAGCAAAAATATAAAATTATTGACCACTTCCAATATTTACAGTAAAGTAAATATTATACAGTTGTATAACATTCCGATGACTATGAAGTCTTGTTCTTGCTTGACTCCTGCGGGTTAAGTGACCCCAATACTAAAAAGGCTGGTCCTGCATGTTTAAGGGATAATTTGGGATAAAGAAGAAAAAACATGCATGATAGTGGTATTGAAGACTACAAAACATAGGTGAGTGTACTTAACTGTTTATGCCTATGCTCACAGAAAGTTCTAGCACGTGGGGATGTTATTACATGATTAAGAGTGGACTTTTTGGTTAGTAAAACAAAGTGAAACACCTCCACTTTCCAAAGTGAAAAGTCATCTTCTTCTCTTTGGAAATCAAGACCAAAATGTTCTAGTTTTAACTTTACCTAAACATTCAAATAAGTTCTGGCAGCATTTAGTCCATGCTTCTAACCTAAAATTAAGCACTTTCAAAAAAGGGCAACATAAATAAGCAAGATCCCAGACTCAGCTCCAGGCAGCAGTTGATGTATCAAGGTTGGTTTACCTTGGCCCAGTCCTGGAGCCTGCTGAGCCTCTCCCCTCCTCCCATTTCTGCATCTCTGTTCACCCACCCTTGCCAGCTTTCCCTCATCCATGTATAGCATGAGATTGAAGTGTATCCATAAGTACTTGACATATCGAAGTACAACATACAGTATCCTCCAAACCAGGCAGGACTAGCCGAGCCAAGGGTCTAGCCTTGCCATTGACTTTATGCTGCCTGCGAAATATGGAAACAAACCTTACACCCTCAGCTTCATTTTCCTCTTTCGTAAAACAGAAAAATCCCTGATACACCAGCCTCAAAAAGGCATTACATAGATTTACAATGCATGTGGAAGCTGTTTTTTCAACTGTTACATAAAATTTGGGAATCACTAGCTTCCAGTCCTGCCCCTGATAATTCCTTTGTGACCTTGGACTAGTCACCCTTTTTCCTGGACCTCAGTTTTCTCATCTCTAAAGTGAAAGAATGGTACCAAGTGGATCTTAAGATCTCTCCAACTTTAGACATAGCTTCTAGTATGTGTCCTTGACCACTCTATCGGATCATCTTGTGAAGATAATTATGGATTTTAGATATTACATCACTAGAGCATAAGTTTTGCCAGGCTGAAAAGGCTTAGCATATAGGCTCAATGACAAGCTGTGCCTGCTGTTCAAGGACAAGCTTAGTAAGTTTGGAGAGGCTTTCCCCCATATTGGCTGCTGAGTGATGATTTTTTTTTTTTTTTGGCCACTGCAGTTTTCAAAGAACATTTTACAAAAGAGTTGTGATCTGTGTTGGTGGAGGGGGGTGCCTCCCTTACCAAAATCATGGATCCTTGGAAGTATTAGAGCTGAAATATTATGCAACACAAATTGAGTTTACTTGCTAAGACTACTTTCCAGAACATGACATGACTGTTCCTATTTTTATCAGCAGCTGTCAATATCCATTAGTACATGGTACAATTCCTGTTACAAACAAGGAAGTTTACGTGATAAGTAGGCTTATTATGATCAGGTATAGAGCTATGCTTTATTTTATTCTATTTATTGATTTGTTTCCTTTAAATGAAATTGAATGTTATAAATTTTAAAAAGCATTTATTAAACTTTTTACCAAGAACTCTGCCAAAAGCTTAGGATACAAATACAAAAAACTAGCATGTCTTCAAGAAGATTACATTCTGATAAAGGGAGACAACACATATAAGAGAAGTATTGGCCAGAGATGGGTATTTTGGTTTGAAAAGTTCCAGGCGTTGTGAATGGATCTATAGGAGAGTAGGTTGACGTACCCTTTCCAGTAGCAATGGCATAATTAAGTTTATTATGGTTTGAGAACTAGACATCTAGCTTGGAGGTAAAGAGGAGGGTATACATGGTAACTGGCAGGAAGAACTCTGGAAGTCAAATGAAACGTGGCGGTAGCCTGATTAGGGAAAACTGGCGTCTTGACATACCCACCAACCGGAACAGTGAAATTCTGTCCTCCCCTCAACCCCCATGGGAGTTCTGGAGCTAGAAAAGGTCTACCTTTAAAGCCATGGTCTTAGTGGCCAGAAAGTAAAATGTAAACAGATACAAAGAGAAATTGATCCATTTAGAGCTAAAAGGAATCATAGCTTCCAGAGCCATTCATTTTGCAGATGAGGAAACTGGAACACCCAAAATTAAATGACTAGTTTACTCGAGATTAACTTCCTTCAGTACTTCTTTTGTTTGACTGTGAACGTTGAATTTAGGTACATCCTAACGTTGACAAATTGTTATAGGTCTTCTAAGTTATTTGGTAATATTTACCCTCTACATGGTGAGAGACTGAGGCAAAAGGAATCAGTGTTGATCTTTTTCATGGAATCCTTTATTCCTTCTGACGCATGTTGTTCATGTTCTTGACTTCCTCTTTTATGTAAAGTAACTGTGAACTGAACTCAGTTGAAGCAGTACAATTTTGTTTCTTTTCAGATTTCTACTATTGCAGAGAGTGAAGATTCACAGGAATCAGTAGATAGTGTCACAGATTCTCAAAAAAGAAGAGAAATTCTTTCAAGGCGGCCCTCCTACAGGTACAGAAATTCAAACAAGTAGTTACTAAGTCTCCACTATGTATAAAGCCCTGTGTGTTCTCCTGGAAATAATGGACACCATCTTTAGAATTAAAGGGTTTAAAGGTGTAAAGGTAACTCAGTTAGTAGCATACCAGTCTAGGGCTCTTTTTAACTACTTTCCTATATAAATACTACTTCTGGCCCTTAGCGGCCTTTGATCTGTGAGGATCCCCCTTGCTCAAACTGTAAAAGAAGGGAAATTCCACAAATTCCCTTGCTAAAATTGACAGTGGTGATAATCTTTCTACTTTTTGTTTTTGTTTTCTGTCGTGTAGGGGATAGACCTGGACCTGTGTTTTCAGCCTGAAAAAAACCCCAGTGGAAAAATTTTCTCTAGCATTGTTGATCAGCATCATTTGTTCAACTTAGAATCTTAGAAAATTGTGTTAAGTGACTTACCTGTGGTCCCACAACTGTTATGTGTCAGTGGCAGAACTTGAATCCAGGCCTTCCTGACTTCAAAACCAGCTCTGTCCACTATGCCACATTGCTTCTCATTACCCTATCTATCTAACATTATTGGTCATCTCATCCATGTGTGTTTCTCTGTGTTCTTTTAAGGAACTGGAGAATACCTGTTGCATCTTATTTGTAGTCTTTTTTTTTTAATTTGCCTAAAGACAAATTAGTTCAGTTCATTTCTTTAGAGCCAAATTCAGGTTCCTAAATCTGTATTTATAAACCAATATTGAAGCCTTCAGGAATTTTGCTTAACCGAATTCACTCTCTTCTTGAACCAGGTATATTTTTACCGGTTTATAGTCAGTCTCCCTTTTTTTTTCCTGTAGGATATATCAACTTAGCATTATAACTTAAATTTTTATTTGTTTCATAAGGTCAGGTTATACTACATTTTTTAACATGAAGCAAATTAAAACAAGCAATAAGAGCAAGCCACATATATTTTTTCTCTCTAGCAATAAGACTTACTTTAAATTACAAATTCTTTACCACCCCATTCTCTCTTTAATTTCCTGAAATCTGGTATTCCCACTTTGAACAAAGCTCCTTTTTCACACATCATTTTGTGAAATCTAATGGCTCTTTCTGAGGTTTTATTCTCCTCTCAGGCTATCAACTACCCATTTTTTCTTAGAACTTTTTTCTAAAAACAAATACTAGATTTGGAGTCGAAGGGCCTGAGTTAAATTTCATCTCTTTTGTTATACTGACTCCCTGGGCCTCAGTTTCGTAGTCTTTAAAAAGGTTCAGAGTTATATATATGCTCAAGGCAGGTAGGTGGCACAGTGGATAGAGTATGAGGCCTGGAGTCAGGAAGATTCATCTTTCTGAGTTCAAATCTAGCCTGAGACACTTAACTAATAACTATGTGACCCTGGGCAAGTCATTTACGTCTCTTTGCTTCAGTTTCCTCATCTATAAAATGAACTGGAGATCTTTACCAAGAAAACTGCAAATGGGGTCAAAAAGAGTCAAACACAACTGAAAAGCAACTGAACAACAAATACATGTTCAGTAACTTCATAGATCCCTTTCTGTCATCCTGCCTGAATTCCATGATACTGTACTAAACTACTACTCTTACTTTTCCAGTTGCTTTTTCTCTTTCCCTGCCTTATTATTCCTCTTGCTTGGATGTTCCATAAGGTTTATACACCATTGTTGTTCAGTCTCTCAGTTCTGGCGACCTCATGGACTATACCAAGCCAGAACCTTTTATCCTCCCCTATTTCTTGAAGTCTCTCCAAGTTCATGTTCATTGTTTCCATGATACTATCTATCCATTTCATCTTTTTCTATCCCCTTTTCCTTTTGCCATCAATCTTTCCCAACATGAGGGTCTTCTCATTATTTTTCCAAAGTATTTAAGCTTCAGTTCAGTATTTGACCTTCCAGTGAATAGCCTCAATTAATTGCTATAAGTGTTGACTGATTGACATCCTTCCTATCCAAGGAACTCTCAAAAGTCTTCTCAAGCACCACAATTCAAAATCATCAATTCTTTAGTGCTCAACTTTCCTTATAGTCCTACTCTCACAGCCATACATTGCTCTTGAAAAGACCGCAGCTCTGACTGTATGGACCTTTGGTGACAAGGTGATGTCTGCTTTTCAATATGCTCTCCAGATTTTCCATAGCTTTCCTTCCAAAGAACAAGCATCTTTTAATTTCATGGCTGCAGTGACCTTTGAGCCCAAGAATATAAAAGCTCACACTGCTTCCATTTCTTCTCCCTCTGTTTTCCAGGGAGCCATAGGACTAGTTACCAGGATCTTAGCTTTTTTGATACTAAGCTTCAAGCCAGCCTTTATACTCTTCTCTTTCACCCTCATCAAAAGGCTTCTTAATTCCTCTTCACTTTCTGGAAGATGTTTCTTCCTGACTCCAGGCCCAGTGCTCTATCCATTGTGCCACCTGCCTGTCCTATGCTTCTATGCCGTCAGTCATCTTCTGTGTATTCTCATCCTCAGAAAACTCCTAACTTTTAGTTTCCCCTATCAGTAATTATTCAAATTTATGTCACTATTCAGCATGTAACTTTTAAAACAATCCTGCTTGTCTGTGTTTCCTTTTGGCCTTTTTGTTCTCTTTCCGTTTTTTAAATGACAGAGCCAATATTAGAACCCACATGTTTTAACTTCAAAGCCAGGACACTTTCCACTGCATCAGGCTGTCTCCTCCTCAAAATAGTTACTTTCTTGACACAAACTATGAGGCCTTTTTCTTTGATCTAGAATTAGCCAATGTATTAACTCTTAACAATTCTTATTTGTTTGGGAGTTTTTTGTAAAATGTATTGTTTAGTTACTAAATCTCCAGATTCCCAAATGTGTAATCAGTCATAACCACTAGCAACTTTTTGTTATACTCTTTTTTTTTCTTTTTTATCACTTTGTGTTTATCTAGGGCACTTTGTTTTACTTTTATATTGATTTGTTTGGCTTACTATATTTCTAGGAAAATTTTGAATGACTTATCCTCAGATGCACCTGGAGTGCCAAGGATTGAAGAAGAAAAATCTGAAGAGGAGACATCAGCACCAGCCATTACGACTGTGACGGTGCCAACTCCAATCTACCAGACTAGCAGTGGGCAATACAGTAAGTAATACACTTTATATCTGGAGAAGCTAAGAGAGGAGTGAATGACTAAATTCTTCTTGAGTTTATAAAATGTATGCAGTCTAATTTTCCAGTCTAGCTGTTTACATTTCCCTTGCCATTGTCTTCTGTATAAAGGGCTCTTCTGGGGGCAACTATGTGACAGCCTGAAGTCAGGAAGACCTAAGTTCAGATATGGCCTCTGATACTTACTAGTTGTGTGGCCCTGGGCAAGTCACTTAACCCTGTTTGCCTCAGTTACCTCATCTGTAAAATGAACTGGAGAAGGAAATAGCAAAGTAAATACACTACAGCATTTTTGCCAAGAAAGACCCAAATGGGCTTATGAAGAGTTAGACACAACCGAACAAGAACAACCTGTTTTCTGAAAGTGTATAGTGTAACTAAAACGTGTAGTCTTTTTTTTTTTAAAGGTGGGCCTCTCCTTAAGTGTAGTTAGTAATTCATTTCAACAAAAATTAACACCTACTACGTGCTACGTTATGAAGATTCATAGATGAACAAAATAACCCCTATTTTCTACTCTTACAGTACAAAGAATTTGTTCACATAAAGGAAACTTATTTTGAATACATTTAAGACTTGAAAGCAACCCTTCCCACCTTTCCTCTCTAAAAATGAATTCTTTCCCTGAAGTGTAGTTTTGGAAAGGACTCCATCTCAGAATTTTTACAGTTGCATGCTGTGGCTTGCCATATTCAAATCTATCCCTAGTGTCAAGTAACGTTTGATATAGTTATGTTGGCCCAAACATAGAAAAAATATTGAGAGGACCTGCTTTTTGCTTCTCAGAGATAAAATTCCTCTTAAAAAATTCAGAGAGTCCCTTTCACAGTGGTTATATTTCTGTTGTCCATTTCTCTCACTCAGATCCCTTCAGCTCCTGTACCTTTTATATAAAACTCAGTGCTGCCCATTATTTAGCTTCCTGGCTCTGCTTTCGAGAATCTCTAAAGTAAATTTACATTTGATTTTTATGCATGTCCCAAACTCTGTGTAGCTCAGTTGTTTGGAACAGTTTTTGTGTCTCAACAATGAATAGAAGTTCGCAGCTCCCCTGGCTCAAAGTCATGTTTTCAGCCCAGGTACTATTAGTTGTCTAGTATCTCTGATTTTAAAAATTGCCACTCTTTAAAGGAGTAATCTTCAAAGTGCTCCCCTTCCACACTGAGGCCTTATTGCTTTAAGAACTTACTTCGCCTTTCCTAATTGAAATTTTTCACAAGGTAAAAGGAACAGAGTTTTAAAGTATCTTTAATATGAAAAAGAAACATTTCCACTTATCCATTACCTAAATTTTAGATCGAAAAGGAAAAGAATTTTGGAGAAGGGAAATGAAGAGGACATTTTAAAAATAAAGTACTGCCCTTTTTTTCAGAACAGTTTTATAATATGTAATCATAGCAATAATATACTGTGATTACATCCATTATAATCTATGTCATAACTGCCTTGGTAATTAAATTGGAAGAAAGTTAAGTGAAGGTAAGTTGATTAACAGGTGGGGGGGGGGCTTATGGGGGGAACTGTTAAATAATGGATGGGGATATAATGGGAAGTTTATTCGTGTTCTTTTTTTTTTTTTTTTTTTAAGGCAGGGGAAAAATACCAGTCAAAAAGGGAATAGGGAACTGTTAGAAGACTGATTGACCAAGGAGGGAAAAATAACAGAGAACTTATTATACCTTATGTCTTTGTAGACCTTTATACTTTGCAATGTGTTGTCACATCCCCCGTTCTTTCAGCCCAACTAGGTTAGGTGACTTGCTCAGAGTTATACAAGTATTAAGTGTCAGAGGCAGGATTTGTACCCACATCCTCTTGGCTCCAAAGTTAGTAGATTTAGAACTAGAAAAGACCTTAGAGCCATCAGTCTAACCGCTTCATTTTAGAAACTGAAACTCAGAGAGGTTTAAGGACACACAGCTAGTAAAGTGTCTGATACAGGGTTAAAACTTTGCCTCTCATGTAGAGTTGGAAAGGGGCAGGGGCACTGGCATAAGGGCTACTCACTGAGACTGGGCAAAAGAATGTTTGTCTATTTGAGCCCGTAGTCACAGAAGTGAAGGCTTATTATGACCCCAGCACCTCTGTGATCAACCAGTTGTAGGGTGAGAGATGGGGCATATCCTATTTACCCTGCAACAGCCAGTCAGTCTTGTGTCCAACATAATATGGCTACACATTGTCATCCAATACTTCCTTATTCCCTCCTCTCCCATCACTGGCAGTTAAAACTTAACCACTATCCAGGCAGCTTAATTCCCTATCTGTATACTGTCTCCCCCTCACCCCACCCCCCTTTAAAAAAAATTTCTCCTTTTAAAGTTTTATAATATACATAAATATAAACATATAATACTTGTATATAATTTATGCATAAATAAATATTCATATTAGTGCTGCATATTCAAATTTTTTTACTGATGAGATAGATGACCAAAAAACTCGGAAACCACTTATTTAGAGATTTGTCTTAAAGCTTGAAGTTAGGTAGAAGTCCTAAGTATTTCCCTTGTAAGAAACAAATCAATATCAGTAATCTATATATATTGTCTCTGCTGTTTGGTTAAATTTTAATCCTATCTTAAAAGTGGTGTTGTCTGATATTCGTTTTGTGACTTCTGTCCCTTAGGAAGAAGGACTTCAGAGGATCATTTAAGATTAGTAGTTTAGTTTATCCCTCCCAAAACCCTCTTATTTTGTATTTATGCTGGGTGTGGGTGTGGGTATTATATACACCTGTTTTCTTCTCCAATAGAATGTAAGCTCAATGAGAGGAGACTTTATTTTTGTTTTTGCCTTTCAGTGCCTAACATGATGGCTGACACATAGTAGATACTTAACAAATGCTTGTTGATTAATTTATTGGTTAATATTTAGCCTCTCGAGGTCTTCAGTGTTGATTTCTAAAGAATATCTTCGCAATTTTCCCAAAAAACATTGTTTTACATTGCTACTCTAGTCATTTTTTGACATATAGTAACAAATTATTTTGGTTTTTTCATTGAATCGATTAAGTGCTTAATTTTATGAAGTAATGCTATAAAGTTGAATCACCATAGCAGCACTTTTCAGTATCACTACAGCTTTATAAAATATTTACCTTAGAAGAGCCCAGTGAGATAGCTAGTACAAGTATTTTTTCTCTGTTATAGTAATAACAATAAAGATAGTGACACACCTACGTATACCTTTAAAGGTCTTGTATACTTACTACAGATGAATAGTTATCTTAGTTTTCTTTTTGAATAACATAGATGTGATTACATTATTTTCCATCAGATAAGTGATAGTTAATAATTACATTAACAATGAAATAATGAGTATGGATTGACACCTTTGTGAGAACTGTTCCATATGTGATTCAGAAGTGATAGAATGTTTCTTTTGACATCTCATTTGCTGGGATAAGGTTTTAGTTACAATAAATATTTGGTGTTTTTTGGTTTTTGCTTTGTTTGTAAATACATGTATATTGTAGTCTTTTATGGCTCTTATTTTTATTTGTAACAGTAAAATTCTTTGGGTTTTAGTTGCCATTACCCAGGGAGGAGCAATACAGTTGGCTAACAATGGCACAGACGGGGTACAGGGCCTGCAGACATTAACTATGACAAATGCAGCTGCCACTCAGGCCAGCACTACCATCCTGCAGTATGCTCAGACCACTGATGGGCAACAGATCCTCGTACCTAGCAACCAAGTTGTTGTTCAAGGTAAGAGAATTTTTCAATGTGTTGGGATTATTCCAGAAGATTGTAACTTGACAAACTATAGCAGCAAAAGTAAGTACAGTGTAAATCACTGTTGGAAAGAATGCTCCAAGTTTAAACATTTATTTTTATTCATTATAGAGACTATAATATTCTTTCTAAAATGTTTCAACATTTCTATTGGACCAGGATATCATGGCACAGAAAACAAATATTTCCAGGCTTTAAAATGTGGTCTTGCTTTCTTACTGTTTGAGCATATTCAGGGATGAGATGTCATGTTATATCATGTCATGAAATGTTCACTGAATGAAATTACCTTCCCCTTGATTTGCTGTGTGACTTAGGCAAGTTGTCCTTCTATTCTGTGTATCACCTTCCATTGTAAAATGAGGAAGTTGAACTAGATGATTTTTAAGGTTTCTTTCTGCCTTAAAATTTTCTTATTTTTCCCTGAAAGGATTTTACCACCTCTTCTGTTTAATTAATGTTCAGGAATTGCTTCCTAAAAAATACTTTTTTAAACTGAAAAATCTTATACATTTGTGCCAAGATTATGGTAAAAGTATGAGTTTCGTTTCCATGATTCTCTAATGGTAATATTTAACTTTGTTCATTTTGAGGACGAATGTAGTTTCATCACGAGGAAATTGCATTCTATGAACTTCAGGTTTGAAAAAAGCCTGTTTCTCTCTATTTTGGTTCTAGAATTCTTATAAAGAAAAATTGGTTGTTTTGTTTTTGTTTTTTAGCCATATGGGTCTTTCAAGAATACTAATTCATGCCACACTGAAAATATAAATAATGGACAATAGATTTTAGATTTAATTTGTCATTTTAAAAGTAGAGTTTATAAGTTAGAATAATAGATACTAGATCTATCACTTATTTCCTTAAAAATGTTCCATTGCAGATATAATCCTTTAATCCTCATGTCAGGCAGTAACTATTTTACCTTTTCAACTTGGATATTTTCCTTTTGAATAATCCTCAAAAATCACATACATATTTTTTTAATTTACTTAAAGAGCCTAGGAGGTTTACAGAACATATCCTGTTACTAAAAAGAATAACGTTTTGAAAAACAATATACTGCATATTAATGGGAATAAAACACCTTTTCACTTTACATGCAGGTACTCAAAAAATGTAAAGCAGGATGTCAGTGAATTTGAATTCTGAACGTCAGTTTGAAGATGGTAACATGTCTTAGTATATAAATCTTAACTTTTCTCCCCCAAACTACACATTTTAATTGGTACTGATAAGGTGGTGGTAGGTCTGGGAGCAAATATGAATAATTTATGAAAACTTCGGAATTCTTTGAAATTTCTTTAAATTTCTTTTCTTTGGGAGTATAGATACTGAGCCTAGTTGGAAAGAATATTGGTTGTGTTTCTTTCCATAGTCACTGGATATTTTGGTTAGTAAAACCCAACTTGAATTTATTTACCAATTAAAACAGTGTCTGCGTGAATAATTTAGTTGTCTCAAAACAACGATACTTTTTGGTAGTGTAAGTTTTGTTTCATTTTAAAAATTGTAACAGTTGACCATAATGCTTTAGTTTGCTACGTTTGAAAAGTCTTGGTTGTTTTTATATCCTGTCAAGAGATTCTGCTTGAAATATTAAAATATGAATTTACCTATATCAAAAGAAGGCATTGAGGACAATACTCACTGTCTCAGAAGATCATCCAAGCTATTTCCTACTTACCTTTTAGATCTAAAGTTGGTAAACCTGTTAACTCAATAGAACTGTCCTTCAGTGAAAGAAAAATGATAATACATAGCAGTACAGGTCAGCTCCTTTTCCATTCAAGTGGCTTTACTCATTGATACATTAAATTAGGAATTAGTTTCCATTGATGACCCAAACAATGCCAGAGTCCTCTAATCCTCTGATCCCATTTTTGTCCTTTGTCATGTTTATAGTGATGCTAGTTTAACAGTTGAATATTGCAGTGCCTTAAAGTCTCATGCCTTACATCCCAATTTTTTTATTTCTTTTCAGCTGCCTCTGGAGATGTACAAACGTACCAGATTCGAACAGCACCCACCAGTACCATTGCACCTGGTGTTGTGATGGCATCATCCCCGGCACTTCCCACCCAACCTGCAGAAGAGGCAGCACGAAAGAGAGAAGTTCGTCTAATGAAGAATAGGTATGTATAATGCATTAACTTAGATTTAGTTGAAAACCAGTTAAATCTTAAATGTGCTATCCTTTGTGAATGATGATGCACACTGTGTCTTTTTGGAAATATATGCTTAGCTGTTTAACTCACTTCTTTCTGCCTGTCCTCACTTGTGACCAACAGCATGGATTTTTTAGATAACTTTCTTTGCATGCAGTGTACATGCAGAGTTTTCATTTTTCTATAGGTACTGTTCGAGGAATCGGATGTATAGACTTTATCTCATTAGCACTATGCTCTAACCAGATGGACTAACTGAAAGTCTTTTCTTTTTAAAAATTGGAAGACATCAAGGTGATTTGTGTGTTTTGTTTTCCCTGCTAAATGTATTAACTTTACAGATATATCACTTTATGACTGGCATATAGATACAAGGTCTTATACCATGATCATTTTACCATCATTGATGCTAATTCAAGTAACAACGCTGGTTCTATGCATGTACAATGTCTAATCCCTATTTGTATGATCCTGAGGCATATAATGAGATGCATATCACAACCCCTTGGTCCATGCTTTCTTATTCTGTGCTCGTATCTTTAAAAAAAATCCTCCTGAGGAATGCCATCCAGCGTCCTAGGTAGTCCCTTCTGATTCTCTTAATATCCTTGGGGTTCCGGTTACATCACTCGGGCTTTCCCTCCATCTGTTGATTGTTGTTCTTGCCGTAAGACCACAGTATAAGCTGGACACTTATTTCTCAGACGTACGTACTCTTTTTTTAATGTTCGTTTTGCTGCTTCTTGTTGTTCTTTGGCAGTGTGCTCAAATTCCATTTATACCTGTTTGCGTCTTTGCATTACTCTGTGTTATTTTTAAGTTGGATGTTTTTGAGATTACAATATCCCATAATTCACAACCAGGTATTAGTAATAGTACCTTACATAGTGCTTAAAAGTTTACAGAGTTTATAATCACAGTAACCCTATCAGATAGACTATACAGATATTACTATACCATCTTACAGATGAATAAAACTTAGGTCAGAGAGTGCCCTGCCTGTGTTTAAAGCTAGCAAATATTGGAGGTGGCATTTGAACTGAGTCCTTTGACTCCAAATCGAGTTCTCTTTCCTCTGCAACACAGTGTCACCGGGGGAATTTTGGCATTGAAGAGATGGGCTTTTATAGCAACAGAGAGTTCAAGATCTTTGAAAACATTTTGCAGTTTCCCATTTGTTATCCAGCCCTGTGCCCTCCTACCATGTTCTGGAGATAGGAGACCTCTATACTTGCATTGTATAGAACATTGCTATATAATAACTGAACACATTATACATCTAGAGTGTCTGTCCAAGATGAATACATTGATGAACTAACTCAACGAATCCCCACTCTCTAGTCTGGGTAATACATATACTATTTTCATTCACTTTGATTTAACCATCCACAGTGGAAGAATAATGTCTTTTGGTGGCTTTTACTCTGGATTTCACTGAAGAACCTTATGAATCTCACGCCATACTACAGGCTCATTTTCTCTTCACTGCTTTTCATCATTTTGTGAGGTGTAATACTCATGATATTTTCAGCCTTGTCCGTAGTGATTTGCCGCTATTGCCTTTCTCCTTGGCAAGGAAAGCAAATATTTGCTGACTGTGACAGTTATGACATTGAATAACTCTCCTGGATACACGAATCATTTCTGGAATTACCCATTCTCCACAATCTTTCTTTTTGATTGTTAGAAATTATAAGTTGTTTTTCCTAGAAAGAGGGTAAGTGATTTTATTTCCCTTTTTGTCTCTTCTCTACTTAGCAGTGATAAAATTTGTATCATCTGAAAAGTCCTTTGTCTAGCCTTCAAGATTTCTAAATTGTCCATTTTCAGGGCCGTACTCAGTTCTGACTCGTTGGCCTTTTCATTGCACTTGAGAGAAGGATTTTTTCCTTGATCTATAAATCTCCTAATATGGGTCTAACCAAGATCGAGACTGCAGTGTGTTACACTGAATTATACTTCAGCCACTCAACAAGCCATCCCACTCTTTCATTGAGGATCATCCTACATTAAAATTGAGTAGGGTGGCATTTGTGGGGGAATCTCATAACTATTAAAATCTAACAAAATGACCAGCCTACATGGAAGAAACATAAAGGAAAAAGGACTTTTATATACCTGCTCTGCTTCTAGTTTTGGATAGGGAGAGGCAGGCCATGGAAGCCAGGAGCCCTCATCACCCCAGAAGTCAAGGTTAACGTGAAAGAAATGATACTTAAGGCCTGAGCCAAGCTTCATCTTACCATTTGCATTCTGAAAATTGTTTTGGTAAACTCGGACATGCCTAGGCCTGACGCATAGTAGGCACTTAGACTAAATGTCTCTTAATTCCTTCTGTAGTATTGCTGGCATTGTCCCCTCCAGCCCTGCAACTCCGACAAGGCATACTCGGCAAACAGTAGAATTGTCAGCAAGGGGACCTCCCAGGCAGGTCTGGACAGCTGAGAATCATGGTTGAGGACGTGCCAGCAGCTCCAACCCTAATCATCTTTCCTTGTACCTTTTCATCCCTGTTATTGCCTTTTTACCAGGATCCCAGACCATAGGTCTTTCCCTTCTATTCATTGACTTTACCCCTCCCATTCTACTAGTACTCTGTCTCCTTTCCTGTCTGTTCCACGTATGTTTGGATTGAAAAGGAGGACATTATTTTTTGCTCAATATTAACTCTCTTCTTAACAGACTACTGCTTCCTATCCTCCTACTCCTGTTTCCAGAGCTTCGGTTCTTATTTTCTAAGTCCCTGGAGCCTAATTACATTTTCTAACCTATGTCTTTCTTGCCCAGGTCATATCTGTGGCTGGAGAGGATTGTAGAACCAGCTTCAGGTTATTCAAAGTTAGGGGGTTTATGTATCAGAAGTCATAGTCATAGTGTTCTGTGGACTGTCATCTCTGCCCAAAGGGAATTTACCTATGCCTGGTGGTTTCTACTTACTATAGAATCTCCTGCATAAATCCACAGTGCTAATCTATGTGAAATCATCTACACTTCTCTGTGTCAAGTCAACAAGTATTTCTCTGCTTGCTTTATGCCAGGCATGTATTAAGCCTAAGCAAAAGGAAGAAAACCTTTCCTTTCCTTAAGGAATTTGCATTCTAATGGGGAAGGATAGTACAAAAAGAAGCTGAAAATATTGGAAGAGGTGGACAGGAGGGGCTGGGGAGACCCACAGAGGAAACATGGTGAAAAAAAGAAGTCTGAAGCATCAAGAGTAGAACCCAGAGCAATGAACGTGGTAGGCCTGGTACTTTTCTCTAAAATGGAGGTTTGGGGAGGAGGAAACAACCAGAGGAAAGGGCCACCAACACAGTGGGACCTGTCTCCCAGTGTGAGATGGCAGGTCAAACATGGTCGCAAAGGAATTCTGGAAAGGCAGGAGCAGGGCTCAGAAGGGAATAAAGGAATGAACCTGACTGACCTGTATCCCTTCCTTAAAATAGAGGTGCCTAGCAGGAAATGACCAATCAGAGGAAGGGACTACAGGGTCAGGAATCTCCCACAGTGAGAAGGCTACAGAAATGGAGGGGTCTCCCACAATAAGGAAGCATAATGGAGAGGCAGCTTCCATGTGCTTTTGATATATTTTCAATTCAATAGATGTTTTTTAAGGGTCTCCTGTGTGCCAGAAACTATGCTAAGCACTGAGGATGCAAATAAGAAAAGGGAAAACAGTCATTGCCTTAAGAAGCTGACAATCTAACGGGGAGATAGCAGAGGGTGCTTAGCATGGTGGTGCCCTGCATGGGAGCATCTTGTTCACTGGAGTTGAAACCAAGCAGAGCTACAGATAGAGAGTAGAATGAGCTGCAAAATCCAGGTTCTGCCCTAGGCTGTAAAGGAAAACCTGAGCTAACCATACCTCCATGCTACAAACATGGAACAGTCTCGAAGTAGCTTTTGCTTAGGTTGTGCAAGGATGCTGTACTGAGGTTTTATTACAACTTCCATGTTTCTCATGGTTCATGTGGGATTTTTTTTCTCTTCTTTTTTTCTCTCACTTTTGGACTTTTAAGTTTCTCTCTTATAGTCTGGTTTTATTTGACTAGAATGAGGCAGTATTACGATTGCATCCACAAAATGACAGCCTTCCCCTGCCTGTTTAGATGCAGATCCACAATTGGAGTCTAAGGAAGAAATAGTACTTACCTTGTGGGGGGAGGATTCTGACATTTGTGAAAAGGGTAAAATCAGGTAACTTTTCTTCTCATCTCATCCCTTTATGGTAGCCTTCATCCTTCATAAATAAGTGACTCAGATTTTATTGCCTAAAGCCAGATAAAACCGAAGGGATGGGAGTAGTTGTGGGATAGCCGGTATGGACAGTGTGATCACTTTTGTTACATAATTCAAAAAAGAAATCCAGAACCCTTGGGATCACTTCACAGTTACCAGCTTTTTATCAGAGATAGTTGGTGTATTTTCCTACTCTGCTGTTTCTCCTCTAATTTCATCATTTACAAAAAGCTTCTTAGTATTTAAAATAGTTTATTTTGTCTTTTATTATCTATCCCTTATTTGGTTGAGCATTCTACCTATAGTCATAGTTGTAAAATAATTTATCTCTTTCTCTTCTCATCTTTGTATGCTTCTAGGAACATTTCTGTACAAATAACTAATTAGGGATTCATTAACGTTTTAGAGAGGTAGCTTGCAATAGCTTTTGGAGAGTTGAACTTGGAGTCATGAAGACCTGGCTTTAAGCTTCAGACACATACTGATGAGGCAGAAAATCCAGCCACTGATCACCACAGGATCTTTGGCCTTATCTGTCTCCAGCCTGAGCCAGTTCATATCTCCTAGGACAACCTGATCCATCCTTCTATCCCCACACCCTCCCAGCTCACCATATTAATACCAGATTTAGTTTAGCCACCCAGTCCACCACAGCCCACTGCAACTTGGAACTCCCAGACTCAAGAGACCCACCAGCCTCCCCAGTACCTTATATTATAAGTGTACACCACCTCATCCAGCCAAATTCTCTGTTTAACTTGGGAAATTATGCCTTACTGACCTGTTTTGTCATCTTATTTTTGAAGCACTTCTCACTCCATTTACTATATACAGGCTATGCTTCCTAAGGTTTTCTGGGGGGCAAGGAAGAGAGAAAGAAGAGAATTAGATTTGAAAGAAGACCCTTTTTGCCTGAGAACCCTCTGTCCTAGGGAATGGCAAGACAATTTAGTCCTAAAATAGTCTCCTTTTAAACTCTTTTTCAAATTTTATGTTATTCTCTCCCCCAAAATTGTCACCCCACACTCTTCATAAAACCATGAATGCAAAGCATTTTAGTCCATGTTTTATTCAAATAAAGATTGTTAGAACATCATACATTTTAACCATATAATAAAAATGTAACATGTAGCTGGGCCTGAAGTCAGGAAGACCTGAGTTCAAATTCAGCCTCAGACCTACCAGTTGTGTGACCTTGGGCAAGTCACTTAACATCTGTTTGCCTTAATCCATTGGAGAAGGAAATTTCAAACCACTCCAGTATCTTTGCCAAGAAAACCTCAGGGATAGCATGGTCCACAGAGTCATGAAAAGTCAGACACAACTAAACTGCAACAACAAATAACATGTAGCTATTAATAAAATCTTTTATGAGTATCATAGTTATAACAAAAAAATTGTAACTTCATTTTAATATGAAGAATAGGTTAATTTGTGGGCACAAAGTTTCTTAATGTGGCACTGACATTCCCCTTTATTTTTCCTTTATACTTTATTTTTTACATCACCTACATTTCCCACTGTCTTTCCTTAAAGTATACGCCTATCAAGGGTATGAACATTTTGGCCACTTTATATGCGTAATTCCAAATTTCTTTCCATAATGGTTGTACTAATTTACAGGTGAATAAACAGTGTATCAGTGTGTCTGTCTTCCTGCATCCCCCTCTAACAATTATCATATTTTTATCTGCCAGTCTACAAGACCAAGTCTGTTAAACATTCTTGTTCAGGGAGAATAAGACCAAAGTATATTATCTTACTGTGAGTTCCTTATACTTTCATATTTAAAAATATCTTAGCCTTTAAATAAAAATGAGAATTACTTTTGTAAACCAAGCAAGTGATTATTAATAAGTAGGTCTTTTATTTGCAGGGAGTGATGGGGGTTTTTAAATTGAGAAACATTAAAAAAATTTAAACTTTACTATTCATAGCTCCAACTTTTCACAGTTACTTTTATCTTTCTGGATCAGGGTATGAATTTGAGTATCTTGCATTGATTTATTTAGGCTATTCAGTTGTGTTTTTTGTGTTGTGTTTTTTTTTTTTTCCAAAAATATCTACCAAATAACTTGAGTTTCTTGAGGAGTTTGTTATAAAAGTGAAACACTTTATCTTTATTCTTAGCACTAAGAAAAATGTAAAAATGCTTTTCAGCTTTGGGCCCAGCTCATTGTTCATCCCTATTGTCTTATTTCTTGGACATGCTCTATTGAGTATCCATTCAGATGCTTATTGAAAACTAGGACATAAACAGTCTTCATCCATTTGGTCTGTGTAGATTGAGAGGCCAAACTCAGTGATTAAACATCTCTTCTAGGAAGGCTCTGCATTGTCTTGAGACTTGTTGCACTCAGCATAATGTCATCAGCAAACAGGAACCTAGAGGACTCACCATCCATAGGAATCTTTTCTATTGTTACATCTACTAAGGAATCTTAGATGCCCTTGACATATGGATGGGAGACACTTTGCTGTAAAAGAGCCCATGAAGAGGTGTTTTGTTCTACTCAAATGCTTTTTCGTAATCAAAAAATTAAGCAAAAATGGGATCTTATTCTCTGCATCTTTCAGTCACTTGTGAATAGCAAAGATGTGTATTGTTGAATATTGTTTGCAAAAGCTTGCTTGTTTCCTATTAAATACCCTCACTGAGGATATCCTCCATTTGTGGATAGCACACCCTTCTCAAGCTTCCTGTGACAGCAAAGGACCATTTTTTCCAATACAGATATTTTATTGGTGATGGTGAATGGCAGTGAGATTTGAAACACCACTCACTGCCTCTGAAGAGCTCAGCATCACAGAGAGACTAATGGAAATGGAGGCATGATGGGTGTGAGCAGACTGCAACATATTACTAAGGAGAAACTGAAGAACCATAGTAAAGGGTGTCATCAAAGAGACAGAAAGAGAAAATTAGTTGATCATATAGTGAACAGAGGAATCACAGGTAAACAGCCAGGATGCTCCACAGATAATATCATGATGTTGGGACAAAGTGAGGAACATGTCACCCATGTTGTGTGAACCTCCAGTCCAACACAACTGGGGAGGATGTGGATAAGGATGGGCAGAAATAGATGAGTTGGGATTTACATCATTGGAGGGAACTCCAAAACTGATTAGATTCCAGATCAGTTTGAGTATAAACATGGCAATTTTTCTTTTAGTTCAGAAACCTTTGAAATATAATGGTGGCACAAGACAGCTAGTGTATTTCATAGCAATGTGGAGGCACCCTCTCCTTTGCCCCCATATTGTCACACAAAATTTTGTGAAGAACTTCGCTTTTAATGAAACTTTTTGTGACTTTTGCAACTAGTAGAAAAACTGTATGTAGTGCTTCACTTATATAAAGATGGGGGGATGCGGTTAGTGGACTCAAGCTCAGCAGGATTAGGTAGCCCTCTTTCTCCCCCATCCCCCCAAAAAATTGTGCAGTCTTGGCCTGCATTAAGAGGAGCGTAGTTTCTAGGAATAAGAATGTGACAAGCCCACTGTACTCTGCCCTAGTCAGACCTGATTTGAAATAACTGTTTTCAGTTTGGGGTACTACAGTTAAAGGAGGACTATAGAAAAAATACATTTTAAGGAGAATGTAGAAAAACTTGTATCTAGAGTATCTAGAGGCGGGCATCCAAGATGGTGAAATGCCATGAATCTAAACCTGAACATGTTTATCCTGAAGAAGAGAAGCCTGGGAGGAGAAGGGGGGTCTTGCTAGCTGCCTAAAAGTAATTGAAGAGCTACACGTGGGGAGAGAATACAGGGAGGCCTTAGACTGACAATTAGAACTGTCCACAAGTAGAATGAATTTCCTCAGGAGATAATGGGCTCTGCTTCCTTGAAAATCCTCAAGCAGAGGCAGCATGACAGCTTTTCCTGAGGTCCCTTCCGACTTCTAAATTCTCTGATTTTAAGCACATGTTAAAACTTCACTTTGTTCTGACATGAATTAAGTTCCATTAATACAGTGCCATACAATTCTCCCATGTTATATATAATTTTCTTTTTTTCTTTTTTGAAAATTCAGTTACATTGAAAATTCCTTTTGATATGCATTACTATTAATGGGTTTGCAAAGTAAAAAAGTCTTCACTGAGTTTCAGTAATAAACACTCTATATAAAACCAAGTAAGCATCTTAATTTCACTGCAGCTACTGCTTTATCTCTTGTTTTGGAAAATAACCAAGATTTTGATTTCTCAATTAATTGATGAAAAAGGTCTTCCAACATGAGAGTAATTTTCCTTCCCACTATATTATATGCACTTGGCACTAACGGAAGCTACATTGCATGATTCACCAAGTAGCTTCGTTCATCAACCATATTAGCAGCTGGACACAGCAACATTTCTGTCACCAAATTTGGCTTTTTCCACTTAAAAATTCTGTATGAACAACCTTATGTTATATAAGCAATCTTTTTCATTGTCACAGATGTGGTTTGTTTTTTTTAAAGGCTTGTTTTTGCAAATTAAAAGATCTAATTTTCTCTGGAAAGATTCTTGTATTGCCAGCATGTTCTGCATGTACACTTTGATCAGTTAACAGAAACTTACTGTGTATCAGGCATTATGTTATGGGTGGGAATATAAAGAAATACAAGGAAACAAAAATAGTACATGCTCTGAAGGAGCATACATTTTAAAGGAGGAGACATGTGATTATCCAGGTGAATTCAAGCTATAGAATCAGTGAAAGTAATCTGAAAGGGGAGGGCATGTGAGGTTGTAAGGAAAGGCCTCCTGCAGAAGGTAGGATTTGAGCGGAGTCTGAAAGGAAGCTGGGGAAAGCAGGAGGCAGAGGTGAAGGGGCAGCAATTTTCAGGCATTGGGAACTGCCGGCACAGTGGCACAGGTCAGGAAGTGAAGTGTCACGTATGTTCAGGGAACTACAGTTAGGCCAGTGCAGCTGAAGGCTGCAAAGGTAGGTAGGGATCAGATTCTGAAGAGCATTAAATGCCAGAGCAGCATGGTGGGGCCATTTCACAGCTTTCCCACCAGCCTATTGGTACCTATCTCGCCGTTGCCCCCCAGCACTGATTCTTACTATGTGTTGGCCTCTTTGTCAGTTGGCTAGCCATAAGGTGAAACTTCAGTCAGGTTGGTTTGCTTTTCTTTCATTAAGGATTTTAAGCAGTCTTTCCAAGGGTTGGTCATAGCTTACCATTCTTTCAAAACTGTATCCTTTGACCATTTAGCCATCTTCTCTTAGTTTTTTGTATTTTTGGTAATTCTCAGTATATCTTTAAGCAATTAACTAATGTCTTTTGTTAAGGGCCAAGCACTAGGTGAAGCTCTGGGGATACAAATGAAAAAGCAAACAGCCCCACTTCTTTTCTTTTTTTTTTTTTTCTTTTTTTTTTTGCAAAGTAATTGTGGTTAAGTGACTTGCCCAGGCTCATACAGCAAGTGTCAGGTGTCTTGAGTTTGGATTTGAACTCTGGTCCTCCTGACTCTGGGGTTGGTGCTTGATCCACTGCTCCACCTAGCTGCCTGCAAAAGAAAGAAAAAGCCCAGTTCAGGGACAAGGCAATTAAAGCTGTGGTTCCTAGATTGTGTAGAAATCTGTAGGGGTCAATTCACCCCTTTGTGGAGGTGAAAGGTCCACAGTTGTTACACATTGCACATGTTTTGGGACTTACTCAACAGTGATTAGTTGAACAGATTTTTTTTTTCCTCTAAAAAAATTTGTCATATTGGATGGCTTTCTCGGAGTTTGAGGAAGAAGGGCTACATGGGCACCTAGAGTGATGTAAAAAGCAGAAAGTATTAATACAAACTTGTTTAAGAAAGAAGAGAATTCTTTGAGGGGAAACTACCTAGTTCTCATACCATTCCTAATGCAGTATTGCCTAAAGCTACCTTCTATCCCAAATCTCAAATTTCTGTTGCATATATTTATGTTGTCTCCTCCAATGGAATGTAAGCTCCTTCAGGACAGGGATGGTTTCATTTTTGTCTTTGTGTATCTGGCATATTTCTTGGCACTTAGTAAATGTTAATTGACTAGTACAGAAACCATAGCTATTTAGCAAGAAACATTTACCTCTTAGTTTCCTGTTGTGTAAAAATGAGGAAATTAGGCTAAATGAACTTTTATGATCCTGACTAGCTCATGCGCCTCTGATTCTGTGGGGAAAGAATCGTTTTCTCCCTCGTATGGCTGCTTAAACTAGTTGGAGGGGAGCGGAATGTACTTATGTACTTGTATAAGTGTACCTTCTTTCTGGGCTGTGAATTTTCTTGTGGGGAAGAGAGTAGAAGACAGACAGAATGGCCAAGATGAGACTTGGCTTATGTGGGAATTTTTTTTTTAACACATTGATAAGTTTTTTCATACACATTTCCAGTTTTGTCCTCCCAATCACCCTTGTTCCTAACATTGGAAATCATTCTTGATTCTTCTCTGCATCCAGTCAGTCGCTACATTTTGCCCATTCTGCTTCCTTTGCATCTCACATTCCCTCCATTGAGAGCCAAGTCTCACCCAAACTCTTGGAACAGTCAGCCAGATTGGCCACTTGCTGTTTCTCTGACCTTGGCATTCTGTCATCCCTCCCTGCCTTTTCACCCGCTCTCTACTTTCTTGCTTCTGTAGCTTAGAATCCTCAGTTTGCATCAAGGACATCTCAGGTACCACCTCTTAAAGGAAGCATTTCCTGTCCCCCTAGTCGTTACACATTTTCCTTTTTCTTATTATCACCCGTTTTTATTTATTTGGAGCCAGGGACTGTTTCTCATCTTGCTTTTTTTATGCTTAGCACTATGGGAAGGCTTTTGATAAATGCTAAGTTAGTTGCATATTGGCCTGTCAGGAAATAACATTTAATGTATTAAAATTGCTTTATTAGACAACCAATTTTGTTGCATGCACATATATATATAATCTGTTACGTGAGACAATAGCTCTGCTGTTATTTATCTATACTTAACTATGCAAATAAAGTATTGCATAATGGTGGGGAAATAAATTAAAATTAAGACTTGGAAAATTCAATAAAGCTCCAACTTTTCAGTTATCTGCATCATAGTATATCCACAAACAAGTATTTCTGTCAACTTGTGAAAATCACCACTGGATTTTATTTAATTTCTTTGTTGACATCCTTGAAAAAAGATACCTTAATTTTGTAGCTAAAGTTATTTCATTTGGTGAGTAAACTGCAAATGAAGGATATGTGTTATCTGATGCTAATTACAAAATTATAAAGTAATAAATTGTATGGGGGCAGGAGGAATGTTGAGAGCGAACTTTATCTCAGCCTCTGAAATCTGATTGTCCTAAAAGCTGAGCATCTAATTTTGACTTATGATGGGAGTTCTATCCCTGAAAAGATAGAAGAGAAGCACTAAGGGGAGCTGCTTCTTCAGAATTAATTTTGACTCTGCTCATTCAGACTAACTCGGAAGAACTAGTTATTATTAAGTATTATGAAAATGACATGAAGTTGGGGAAAAGTAACCATCTTATCTTGGAATTTGTAATAGCTAAGGAAAGGACTTTGAAACATAAACATGTACCCTAGGTTTTTGAAAAATCAGATTGTTAAAAAAAAAAATGGATAATAGTTGTATTCCAGTTCCATGGGCAGAGATTCTAAAAAAGAAAGTGGATTGAAAGATGGGAAGATCTTTTAAATAAAATGTAATTCTGACTATACAATTGCTGATGATCCCAAGAGAAAGGCTGCTGAAGAAACCAATCAAGTAGTAGTATAGGCAGGGCATTCAATGAGTTCAAACTTTAGAAGAAATTATGCAAAAGATAGGAGGAAAAGTTAGAAAATATGTTATAGTAGTGTTGGGAAGAATAAAGGCCAGAATGAACTAAAGCTATTTTTTTAGCGTTAAAGAGGACAACAAGGAATGTTTTTAAGTTATGTTTGAAGCACAAAAATGAAAAAGGAATCTAAGGGCCACTGTTTCAGCAAGGTGGTTGTAATGCCAGTACTTGAACAAGAAAAGGTAGAACTATGTAGTTACAACTCTTCTTCTCAACCAAGGAATGTCTTCCAAATAAAAGAGCTTCCAAAAGATTATTCTGAGGAAGCTTCCAAATAAAATGGTTAAACTAAACATGTTTAAAAGAGTTGTAATTCAAGGAGATGACAAAGAGGTATTACGAGAAGAGGTCGCAACTTTAAATGAGTGGCTCCTTTCCCGATGAATTTCGTTCCAGGGTATCCCGAAAGAACTTACAATATGTATGATCCTGAAACCACTGATGGAAGTGCAAAGCTTAAAGGGGGATCAAATATGATTTTCAACAGGAAGTGATACATACAAACTGTTACAACAACCTAATTGGTTTCTCACCACTCCAATCCATCTGACACACTGATGACCAAGTAATTTTACTCAAGTAGGTCTAACCATATGACCACCTGTGCTCTGTAATTTAGCCAAACTTCCACAGGACATTGCACCTTCTGCTCCCATGCCTGGGATGCCTCTAACCCTCCTACCTCAGCCTGAATTTCTGTAAGATTCAGTACAGACACTCTCTTCCATGTGAAGCCTTTCCTGATCACTCTAATGGCTACCGTGTTTTTAACTACTTTTTGTACATTTGTATGTATTAGCTTTTTGCTGTATTTGTACCTGTTGTCTCCCCCATTAGAGTGTAAGCTAAGCTACTTGAGAGTAGAGATTGTTTTCATTCTTTGTCCTTGTGTCCATCCCTCCCCCCGCCACCAGCACCTAGCAAAGTTTCTGTCACATAGGAGGTACCTGTTTAGCATCTACTCTTCTCAATTGACTGATATTCTGAAAACAAGACTAGTAAACTTGATGTTGATTCTCACTGTAATTCTAGAAAAGATTATAACCATTTTAGGAAAGAGTTTATATGGTTACTTTAGAGCAATTCTTACAAACCTCATTTCCTTTTTTGATAAGGTTTTTAGATTTAGGTCATGGGAATGCTTAGACATGGTATATCTTGATAACAGCAATAATTCTGACAATATCATGAACTTCTTGGAGACAAGATTGAGAAATGTAATGAGTACTTGGATTGAACCTTTAAGAAACCTTTGTATTTCAAAAGTGGAGTTCGGTAGTCAGTCAGTGTCTTCTAGGCATGAGAGCCATGCCAGCCTATGCAGAGGCGTGGAGATAGGAGAATGGGATGAATGAACAGGGACCAGCTGGAATGTAGAGGGCAACTGAGGGAGAAGGATGCTGACTAAGCCTGCATGGGAATCTGGAGCTAGACTTTGAAGGACTTTAAAAGTCAGACAGGCAGAGTGTGTATTTTATCCTGGAAGCAGGAGTGCCATTGGAGCTTCTAGAACATGATCAGGCCTATGCTTTAGGAATTTCATTTTGACAACTGTCTTTTAAGATGAATTAGTAAAGGGAGAAACTGAATGTAGGGGAAATACTTCAAAAGCTCATCTTTATAAAATTCTTATTCTTCTTAAATAAAAATTTTTTGTTAATGGTTATTAAAGTTAGTACTTTAATAATAAAAATAGTGTCTCCATTTAACAAAAATAAATCTAAAGTCCCATGAATATTTTTTGGTACCTAATTTTTGGGGATACATAAGTATAAGATAGACCAGACTTGCAAGCCGTTTTTATATGGGGTGGGGCTGTTTCAGTTCATTAAAAGCTTACTACAAGCCAGCAGTTCTAAAACACAGGTGGACTTTTTAAAAAGTAAGAAATGGAGTAATCCATGCCCTTCGTGTAACTTTAGCAATAATAACTTTTTTCATGGGACTGCATTTTAAGAGAAATATTGACCGTCTTATGAAGAACAGGATGATGGGAGATCTGGGATCTGTGACATGAAAATAAATTACAGGAAAACTTGGAAAAGTTTAGACTGGAAAAGTAAAAGATGTTGGGGGCATCCAGTGCCTATATTCAAATGTTTGAAGGCCAGCCTTCTGAAAAATGTAATTAACAGCTATGGTGGCTGTAAACAGCAGAGGGATAAAGCAAAAAAGGATACAATTTTAATTTGTACACAGGAATTGGATTTGGTGAAGACAGAAACAGTACAGAGAGAAAAAACTTTAAAAGAGGCTTTGGGAGTAATATTTTATACTTTAATGTATTCACGTTCAATTCAAGCATTTACTAAGTGCTCTCTGTCTGGCGGGCACTGGACATTTTTTAAATGGTGCTTTAAGTTAAGGTTTATAAAACATCTTCCTCACAACAACCCTGTAAGAATAAGTAGTACAATTTGGAGACAGGTTGGTGGTACAGGGGATATATGAACACTGGACATAAGAGACAGGAAGACCTGAGTTCAGATGTGACCCCAGACACTAACTCTTGGCAAGTCATTTAACCTCTGTCTGCTTCAGTTTCTTCGTTTGTAAAATGACAATCATAATAGCACCTACCTCCAGGGTTGTTGTGAGGATTTTTTTCTAATGAAAGAATAAAACGTTTTGCAAACTTTAAAGTGCTATCTAAATACTAGCTATTATTACCCCCGTTTTACAGATGAGTAAACTGAAGCAGTGAGATGATAAGCGATTTGCCCAAGGTCTCAGTTGTCAGAGCCAGCACTCAAAACAGTTCTCTTAACTCCAAGATCAATGCTACTTCTGCTATCAAGTACCAAGATCAGGTACTTTTACACCTAAAGAATTATGCTGGTGTGCTGGAATAGATTTGAAGTTTAAATAATACTAAAAAATTTTCAGTTGCAGGTATTTTTCATGTATGTGTTGTCAGTTCTTTTAAAATCAGAGTAAATGCCTTTCAGCTTCATAGGAAAATTAATATCTTGTGCCATGGGAAGAAACAAGTGTTGTATAGTGGATAGATATCCCACCTCAGGAGTCACAAAGCTCGGATTTCAAGTCCCACATCTGATGGCTATGTAACCCTGGACAAGTCATCCAGCTTCTCAGTGCTCCAGACTACTCTTCTAAGGCCAGAAGTTGCCAAGACTTTGGCAGACATACATTGATAGAGAAGTTTCAGCACTGGGAGTTCCCATCCCAATGAAATAAGAGATCCAGAGCCAAAGTTAGGAAGAAATTTGGGGAGACAGGCAGTGTTAACACAAGGATGATTAAGGAAAAAACCATTTGGTAATTTTTAAACAGAGGTTTTTTTCTGAGATGATGTGGTGACCAAACTTTCTCGTTATGCTACTTATAACTTGTACTGTACATAGTAGAATATTTTGATTGGTAAATTGATACCACGAGCATTTATTTATCATCTACCATGTGCCAGGCAGTATGCTATGCACCATGTACACAGATACAAGTGAGCAAGACAGTCTCTAGGGGTTTACATTCTGTATTGCAGTGGGGGAAGACAACACATCAAAAGGAGATTGAATGGAAGAGTTAGGGGTGTGATACCATGTTTTGAACGGTGGCCAGGAAGTAAGGGTTGGTTTGGGACAGATTAAGGGGAAAGCTCACCTATCAGATGAGTTGTGCCTGCTGCCAGAGTCCAAATTTAGGGGGCATTGATGGCCTAAGGGGAAGGAGGCAGCATAGTTTGGAGTTAGTAGTTGGGAAATAAGATTGGTATTTCATTATTAAGGACCTTTTAATTCATTTTGTATTTAAGAATGTCTAATTCATGAAACTGTTTTTCAGAATGTTTTCAGTCTACTTAATTTAGTCCAAAATGAGCTCTCATGAAGATATCTTGTATTATATATTTTTGAAATAAAATTTTATTGGTATTTCTTATTTTTAATTAACTCCCTTTCCCTCTGTATCCTTCCATCTTCCTTCCTCACAGAGAGCTATCTTTGGATTTTATTTTAAAATGTTCTTTTCTGTTTGTAGGGAAGCAGCACGTGAGTGTCGTAGGAAGAAAAAGGAATATGTGAAATGTCTAGAGAACAGAGTGGCTGTGCTTGAGAACCAAAACAAGACACTGATTGAAGAGCTGAAAGCACTTAAGGACCTTTACTGCCACAAATCGGATTAATTTTGGATTTTCGTTTTCACCTCCTAAGGTGGAGAAAATGACTGGTTTGTCCACAGCCAGAAAGACAAAGTAAACTTTTTATTTTCTAAACAGTTCTCTTTTTTTCTATGCGCAAAACTGCCTGAAAGCAACTACAGAATTTCATTCATCTGTGCTTTGCATTAAACTGTGAATATTCAGACACCTGCCTCCACTTCTCCCCACCCCAAGAAATTGTCATCTTCCTGATCATGAAGAAGAGACTTCTGTTTTTTATCCCCTCTACACTCTTCAAGGAGTAATAATTTGTTCATTTGTTGAATTGCTGGGGGAAGGTGAGAAGAATTCTTTTTTTATATATATAATTTCAAGGGTTTATGCTGAGCTCCTTGATTGCCTTAGCAACAGAAATGCCCCTCTTCCTCCCCTTCCCTCTCCCCCGGCCTCCCCCCCCCCAGCCTCTTGAAGTATCATGCGGACTGAATGCAGAAAGTAAGGTGCAATGAAGAAGTGATGATTGCCAAATTGACGTGTACTCATTGTAAATTATTTAAATTTGTTGCTAACGATACACCCCAAAAGGAGGGATTTATATATAGAAAAAAATGAGGAATTAATTCAAAGAGTTTCTTGTGTATGTTCTATTCTCTGATTTCTGCAGTGCTAAAACCTTGTTCATACCTGTCAAGCATTTTGGGGCTGGCTCTCTTTTGGGTCAGTCCCTTCTTAATTGCAATTCTCTGTGTGCTCTGTATTTTGAATGCATTTAAGGAAGTCACCAAGTGAACGGTATAGCATAGCCTTTGGATCAAAAGTGAAGTCAAAGTTAACCAGTACAGGTGTGAAGAGCTTTTTACTTAAGGCATTATTAATTTTTTAGTGAAGAGAACTGTTAAAGAATAGAATAGCCCCTTTATATTAAACAGATGTTTTATGAATATTCATGTCCGTGGCTTCAGAACAGTGATCATTTACTATTTTTAAACATTTCAATACCTGCTCTTTCCCTCTGCACTTAAGATTTTATCATTACCAAAAAAGCCTTCAACATGCTAGAGAGAGAAAATGAAATACTATATTAATGAAAACAAATGTGTTATAGGAAAAATGAAATTAATTTTAAAATAGCCCATTTAAGTATAAGTTTACACCGGGTGAATCTTATCATTGAAAGCTATAAAAATGTTATAAGGACATTCAGAAAAGCATCAGTGTTAATTTATGCATGCGTTTTTTTTTCAGTGCAATGTCTAAGAATGAATTCTATTATAATGTTTGGGTTACATTCATTTAAACATACATACATGCACATTCAAAACCACCAAAGTCTTGAATTTTTGTTTTTGCCTTAAAAGGTTAATTATGCTTAAGGCTTTCCTTATGGCATGTGATCTTTGTCATTGGATAAAGTAACTGCATGTCTAAACTCCTAAATAAGAAATGTGTGGCTATGTGCATATCAGACAATAATTATCTAATAATTTTTTGAAGTATTCATTGCTAAATTATTTTCACTAAATCTACCTGAAATAAAATTAATATTCACCTTGTTACAGTAGGTATAATTCACATGAAATACAAGAATTTTAAAATACTGTCTTAAGATCATTGTCACAGTATTTGCAGTTAGGATTTTGCATTCAGTTTTATGAGAGAGTTTAAGAGATGCTAAAAATTGTAGGATTAATGTTTTGTCTTGGGTCATCACCATTTGAAATCAAATTGTGTTAGACTGTTACTAATAAATGCAAAAGTCACGTCGGCTTTTACTGGATCAATTTTGAAAAGCAATATTTTAAGCTATAATTGTCATAGCGGGGGGGGGTTGTTTTTTTAATGTAAGCAGAGTGGGGGAACATCATTAAAGAATGTAGCTTTTAAAGTGATATAGCTTATAAATGTGGATGCATTCTCGAAGTTCTCAAGGCTTTCAAACAGCTTAAAATGTAGTGTTCTACCTGACTGAGCTACTTGGACAAATTATGTATTTTTTTTAATTGGCATTTTAGTGTACCAATGTGTCATTCCTCAACATAGGCCATAATGAAGAATGTAAGTGAATCCAAGGACTTATTTTTCATGGTAAAATCATTTCTTACTGTTTAAGTGATCAAATGCGGAATTCCATTAAAAAAATTTTACAAATTGTAAATAGCCTAGTGCCTAGCAAATTGATTTTCCACTCTAAAGGGGAGTACCAACAACAAAAGTTGGTACTTCTCAGTTTATTAGGAAGTTAATTGACAATTTGCCTATTTTTTCCTGCTAAATAATGGCAATCATATTAATATTATTTATTGGGTCATGAAGAATGACCTGGCTCTTTTCACCTTAAGGGTTGTAACACTGAATCGAAATCAGCAACACAGTGTAGTGAGGAGAAAAGAGCATATGCTCTTAAGATGAACTTACTGTAGAATTTCGGATATATTTGAGGACTTCAGTTTCCACAAATAGAAATCAGGCTACTTCCTTCAGGTTGTTTTTTAAAACAAAACTTAGAAAAGTTTAGTTCAAGAACATAACTGAGAATTGAGGAATCTCTGGATATTTTCATCTAGAAAGCAATTTTTTAAAAGAAACCCACATTGAAATCATTTTTAACCAAGAACACATATGGCTACCAATAATAGATGCTTTACTCTTCATTTTGGCCAAAAGGGAAAGAAAACATGGGAATCTGTACATATGTTGTAGAAAATAGCAAAATTGATATTGCTCACTTTGCAAATTAGGGCTTGTTGGCACTTTTATCTGTAGGACGGATCAAGTCTAATAAAAACTAAGTGTGTAGGGGGGATTTTTTTATATCTTAAAGTTATGCATTTTGGGGCTTTAGTAGGATTTAACAGAAGTGCAGGTTAGAAAGGGCTAGATCCATTATGTTCACAGGACAAAAATTTGGTTTCAAATTTTATTTTATTTTCATTATTTTACAAATAAAAGTACCAGGCTGACAATTGTGATATTGTCAGAGGTGCTCTGTTAATTTAGATATTCTTGGAAAAAATACATATGTATAATATATGTACATATATATATATATATACACACAGTATATAATCTGAAGCTCTGAGAGCTCTTAAAGTCAGGAATGCTGAGTATTATAGTCTATTGAGGTCAGATACAGCTCGTACATTTTTGTGTGCTGTTGCATCCTTTTAGTAGTGTTTGGATTGTGTTATTCCAGCACTCGTGATTGCATTTTTTATGTTCTAATTACTCTTCCAACTATTTTCTTTCTTTTTTATTGTTAGTTTTCTTAGGCTGATCCTTAAAAATTATGTTTGTACTTGCCTGAAAACTTCCCCCCAAAGTATTCATTTTTTTTGTGCTTTGTCTCTGGCAGCTATAACAGTGGTTTAAAAAAAAATGGAAGATTTCTTTGTAAAGGAGCCACTGGTTTTCTTAACCATTCTGGGGAAAGATTCAAGAGTTTCACTTAGGCAGGATGTTATCAGAAATGGTGTTTTGATGATAGTCAGCAACATTGCTATGATCTGAAAGCACAATTCCAGTCAGGCCGGCTATCCAAGGAGGAGTCATCTGGCTGATGTTTCTCTCTTCTCTTCTCAGGCCCAATCCCCACTTGGGTACCACACCAGGAGAGGTAATATTTGGAATCATGCAAAGGCTTAGGAAAAAACAACAGTGTTTGGTTTAAAAAGGATACTTTACTTACTTGAAGTGTTTTTAACCTAGATTTTTCTTTATGTACATTAAATCAGTTTTTATTTTAGGAGCAGTTGTAGACAGTCACCAGCACAAACTGGGCTCTAGTTATTTAGAAAATTTAAAGGTTATTTCATTTTGCAATTTAAGTAGACCTGCTATCTTAAAGTTAAAATTTTGAAGTCATTTCAGGGTTCAGGAATAGTGGAAATAATACGACTTTTTAGTAAGTTTTGGGAGGAGCTTCTCTCTTTCCTTTTTTTGAGCTCTGAAAACTGTTAGTGGAATATAGTCCATTGACCTGACACAAAAGTTGTATATTTATTTGGGTTCTTTTTACAATCTATTCTTTGTAAATGTTTGGTATAAAATGCACTTTTAAAAAAAAAACTACCCAATTTCTAGGAACTTGGGTATTTACAATATGAGAAGCTTCTTTAGTAAGTAATCATGAACTGATTGTCCATCTTTCTCTTCCTTATGATTAAATCATGTGACTGTTTTTTAACACAGATATTTTGTTGTTTGAAATATTAGTACCCGAAGATAAGTCTTACATTAAGGTGCTAAGGTGGGAGATTTGTCAGGGCCACTAAATAGAATAAAGACTGGCTCAAATCCTATCTTATTCTCTTTCAACACGTAGCAAATTCAATTTTTTCCTTCTGACAAGATTTTTCCCCCATTTTTGTTTTTCCCCAACATTAAGACTGTCAATGTGATACCAAAACAACCATCTGAATTGCATTTAGGTAACAGATTGAAAAAAAGTATTTATCATTGTGTAAACCAAATAAAATATTGTGCTTAATTTTTCACTCTGAATTGGTTGTGTTCAGCCTAAATCTGATTATTTATTTGAAAAAGTCTAATGCAAGTGAAAGAAAAATAAAATTTACTGACCTAGAGGCAAAAGGTGCATGGAATAATTTGTTCATTCATTTGTAAAAAGCACAACTAGATTTTTTTGTTAGGCAGCAGTGAAGATGAATTGATGGCCTAGGTATATATCCTGAATATTGTTAATGTTGACTTTAGCAATTGACTATAACTGTATGTACTAGGAACTGGTTTCCTTCACTTTGTAGACTAAATGATTAGGAGAGGGGCTTGAACATATCATTAAGCTGAGCCAGTTTGGAAGGATTTCAAATAAATTAAACAGGGTGCTGAAGTTCCATCTGTCTCATCTGCTTTATGATAAGTTCACATTAATTAGTGAATGTAACTTAAGCCTTTGTATGTGTCCTCAGGGGCAGACAGATTTTAAGAGGGACCAGATAACAGTTTGAAAGGAGTGAGTGTATTTCAGGTGTTTTAGCTTGAAATTTATTTTTTAAAAAATATAAAACTTAAAAAATACAGTGAAGCCTGTAAAGTAAGTTGATATTATAAACAGGCAGAATTGTTTAGCACAGAAGTAAAAAATATTGACCTGTCTGCTGCATTCTGGTACTGTGGGTACAGGTCCTAGATGGGGGAGGAGGGGAAGTAAAGGGGAGGGGGGGAAGGGGGTTAGTATATCATGACAATTTTGAGTTTTTTTCTCACCTGCAAATAAAAAAATCAGCAGTCCTCAGGAAATGTCTTTGGAAGGATGGAAGAATAGGTAAATCAGTTAACCTACTTGGAGTAGATGTTCTATAATGCTTGCCTACTTAAGCATGGAATTTTCAAGATTCAGCCTCAACTCAATAGCTTGCCTGAGGGAAGGGTACATTTAAGATGATTTGAAATTGGTGAGGAGAGGTGGCGATCCCTGAAAATAAAGGTCTTCTGTTAGTTGGCCAAATGAAGCAGTCTATCATGTGTTTGGGGGCTTTATTTTATTTTATGTTAATTTGATTGGTAAAATGCTCTACAGAATGTGTATTTAACCAGATGCCACTCCATTTTATGTAATAAAATTATTTATATTAAAAGTGGGAGAGTAAACTGTAGAACTTGCGTATGTCTGACCTGCAATATTTCCTGCTAGTATGGATTTATTAGGGGTGAGTAAGAGTGCTGGGTTATCAGTTTTCTACATGTAAAGTTGTCCCTGCCTGATTTATTCACTTTTTGGTTCATCACCAAGAAAGAATTATTTCTACTCCAAATTTATAATTTAAAACTTTTTTTTTAAAAAAAAAAGAATATGATCAGGGAAGTTTCTAGAGTTGTTTTTGTTTTGTTTTGTTTTTTAAGAAAATTAAAGATTACTTCTGTCCATTTCTTACTTTACCCAAAACCATCAGCACAAAACAGGGTATTGATCTTAACTCTTAATATTTCTTCTGGAGTGGATTAGAAATAAAGAACTATAATGGGGAAAACAAGTTTCTATTAAAATTCCCTACATTCTAGAAACATCCCTGTTTTAACTTTTTTTTACTTAAATCTTTTTTGTGCTTTATGTAAAAGAAAAAATGTACTGAGTTATAATACATTTTATTAACACTATGTACATATTAGCTGCTTTGTGTTTCAGAATGGTAGTAATTGCTTTGTATATTAAAGTGATCCTTGTGAATTTGTGAATTGTCATAAAGAAGTGCTTTTTCTTACTGTAATCTTTGTGGTATAAACTGTCATAATGCCCTTTTTACACCAACATTTATGTGCAGTCACATAAACATGCTTTTAAAAATGCTTATTAGAAGTCTCTTTTTTGGGGGTGGGATATACACACAAATATTTTTAACAGTAGTGACATACAACATTGTTTGAGTTTTAATATATATGTTTGTTCATTTTGTTAAGTGAGCAAAAATGCTGATAGAAGTGTCATATAAAAGAAATCCTTGGGTAGAATAATAGCAGAAAACTGTGGTAAATCTTCATTGCATGCCCATCTTTTAAGTACAAGATTCTCCACTGGGATATAGTAATTTATATTGAATCAATTCAAAGGTGTTAATAAGTTAAATGGACCGTATGTGAAAGAGAAATGATGACCATCAGGAATATCGTAGAAGGAATTACGTGGGAGATTGGACTAACTAGATATACTCTTAAGATGGCACCTTTAAAAAGTACAATTACTCTATGATCATGAATTTAAAGTAACAGGGCAAATAGAAGATAATTTCTTCATCTTTTTTCTTTAGAAGGTGGAAAAGTTTTAAAGATTTTTTTAATTGTCCAACTTCAGGGAAAATAACTGATGTTCAGTAATTGCAGCTATTTTTCTGGCCTCACTGTTCTCCCTTCAGCCATCTGTCCCACCTTTGAATGGATTTCCATTGACAGCTTGCCAAATCCTTATCTGTAGTGACCCCCAGTCTCTGCTTTCTTTTGAGCCGAGTAACACCACAACCATGCCACCTGGGTCTATTACAGGTTCAAATTATCATCTCGGACTTGACTATCACAGTGGCTGTTGAAACTATTCCCTGCACCAGGTACACCAATTCCTTTCCTCTTAGCAAATAGCCTTATCTACTTTACTGAGAAAATTTAGGCTACCCGCATGTTTCTCTTCCCTTTGCTCTAATCTTTGAAAAAAGAGGTGGCAATCTGTGAGAGGACCTCTGTCCACTCCATTTTTGCTTATGATGCTATCTCCTAGCCTGGAGCAACAGTTTTCATAATGTGGTCCATGAACCTTTTGAGTTCCCAAAACCCTTTCAAGTAGATCCATGAGGTCAAAACTTTTTATGATAATACTAAGGCGTTACCTGCCTATTATAATACTCCTCTTTTTCCCCAACTATGTCTGGATTTTCTTCATGTATAATTCAACCAAAATAAACAGACTGAATGCAGAAGCAAAAATGAAAATCTAGTATTTTCTGTCAATCCCAGGCATTACGGAGATTTGTAAAATATGTCAAACAATGCCACTCTTCTCACTAATTTTTTTTTTGTTTTTGGAAAATACAGTTTTTCATCAAAAGTTATATAATGGGTTCGTTAGTGTTATTTTTAAATGAATTCATAAATATCAATTTTAATTTCCACCATGGCAAGTATTGGTAGATACAACCCACATAAACAAAAGCTCTTTAAGGTCCTCAATTTTTAGAGATCCTAAGACCAAAAAGTTTGAGAACTACTGTCATGGAGCTTACCCTTTATATCCACTGTTCTCTTTCATCTTTGTCTCCTATACTGGCTTCCCTCCCACAACCTATAAACGTGCCTATGGCTCCTTCCATCTTACAAGCTGACCCTGTCATCTCCTTAAGCTAGCATCCTACTTCTCTTGACCTTCACATCCAAATTCCTAGAAAGTTGTCTATACTCACTGACTTTTTATGTCCTCCATTTTTCAATTCCTTCCAATCTGGTTTCTGATCCCAGTACTCTGAAGTTACCAACAATCCTTAGACCTCTTTCTAATAGACAGACCTTAAATATTAGACATGGTGGTTTAGCCCACTAACCACCTTCTTTGAACATACTTCGTCCTCCCTTGGCTGCCAAGGTGCTTCTGACTTCTAAAGTCTAACTGGTCCTTCTATTTACTTTGCTATATTCATTTATTCATCTTTAGTTCTCTGTGTAGCTGTTTTCCAGTTATCTGTCCTGCTTCTTATCCTGGAAGGAAGGAAGGAAAGAAGCATTTGCTAAGTGCCTGCTCTGTTCCAGGCATTAGGCTAAGGGCTTTGCAAGTATCCTATTTGATCCTCTCCTCAGCTCTGGGAGGTAGGTACTATTATTATCCCCCCCCCCATTTTATAGTTGAGAATACAGGTGGACAATTGAGTTGCCTGGAGTCACGCAGCTAGTGAGTGTCTGAGGTCAGATTTGAACTTGGGTTCTTACTGACTTCATGCCCTGTGTGGCCCACTGTGCCAGCTACCCTTGGTGATCTCATCTGTCCTCATGGATTCAGTGATCTAAATAAATCGATCAAGAGAGAGAACTATATCTCTATCTTTAATCTAGCTCCTTGTGACTGAAATTCTGCTGAATATTTCTACCTTCATGTGTATGTTCAAAATGGAACTCTTCCCTCCTCCAAACTTCCCATCCCCCACATTACATCCCGGTCTAAATCGACACACTGCTCTTTATTACCTCATCCCCTCATTTTCCAGCCAAGCCAGTTGCCAAGTTTTATCAGGTCTACCTCCCCCACATCTATCAGACATATCTATATTTTCTCTACTTACATGGCCGCTCCTCAAAGCTCAGGCCCTCATCATCTCTCTCCTGAACTATTGGAATAGCTGCTTAAATTAGCTATACATGCTTCCAGTCTCCAGTCTAATCTCCTATTTACCCAGATGCACAGCACATTCCTTCCCCCATCAGAGATAAAGCCCCTTGAAGGCAAGTACTTTGGTTTTTTTTTTCACTCTATAGTGCCTTGAACAGTAGTATATAGATACTTCAGTGTTTTGAGTTTTTTTTTCACTAATGTCAATAAGTGTTTGTTTAACTCCTAATTACCATACCTTGCATAGTTACATTGTAATTACAGAGCTATGATTCCCACCTTTTTTTTTTTTGGTGATTGCAACCTAAGAAGCTCCAATATAAGAATACATGCAGGACATTTTGGACAGTGGGATCATTAAACTAACGTGAATGGAGAGCCAGGTGTGCAAAGGCAAGGGCCATTGTTATATGAAATAACAACTAATTTTTTGTTGTTTTCCATCCTGTCCAACTCTTCATTTGGGGTTTTCTTGGCAGAGATACCAGAGTGGTTTGCCGTTTCCTTCTCCAGCTCATTTTACAGATGAGGCAACTGAGGCAAATAGGGTGAAGGGACTTGCCAAGGGTCACAGCTAGTAAGTGTCTGCGGCAGGATTTGAACTCACAAAGATGAGCTCCTGACTCCTAGGCCCACCACTCTATCCACTGTGCCACCCATTGGCCCTACAGCTAAGATAGAGATTGGGAATCCTAGGACTGGGAGATGCGTGTGTCAGTGTAGCAAAGAGCACTGAAGTATCCAAGGAGATAAGATGAATCTAGCAAACATTAAGTGCCAATTATACAGAGGTGTAACTAAAGGCCCCTATTGTTAAATTTTTGGTGTGAGCACTTACACCTTGGAAATGGCAGCCTACAAACCAGGGCTTGACTTATTGTTGTATTAATTGAAAATATGTTAAGAATGCTGATTCAACTTAAAAGTATATCAAGTACATTTTTTCCCCCAGAGTTAGGGAGGCTATTTAAGAATCTCTCTCTCCACAAGGAGCATACAATCTAGTAAGGGACACATGACACGTATACTATAACACAAAGCAGATTGCCTTAAATGCCTCCAAAGAGAACAGAGCTCACTTTTAGTTTGGCAATTTAAGAGAATTTGATAGAAGAGAGCATTTCGGCAGGACTTTGAAGAATAGGTAGGATTTCAGCAGTCAATGAGGCAGAGAATATACCAGGTGAAGAGAAGGGCATGAGCTATGACCAAAGTGGTGGCACATGCATGCATGGTGCATCCAGAGAATGGCAGTTAGTTCAGGGCATTTTAAGAGGAGTACTTGGAGTTAATACTGGAAAGGTCGATGGGGACCAGAGAGCAGACAGCTCTAAACGTCATTCTGTGGAATAGATGAAGATTTAAGAGCCACGGGGCTTCAACCTTCCATAGATTCCACACATTTGGAAACCGGTATACAAATACTCAAAGACCACACGTTCAGAACTGATCTGCTATCGTGGTACTATCTCCCCACTACTGTCCTAGTACAAGCACTCATCATCACCAGCCTGTATTCCTAGAAGAGCTTTTTCTTTGAAATCTTATTTTTACTATCTTTTGTTTTTGTTACCTTCATTTGTGACTACACTATCCTTTCTCCTTCCTCATACAGTGAGCCTTCCCTTGTACAAAGACTCAAGAAGAGGAAAAAAAGATCACCCTAACCAATATATCAGCTGTGTTTCTATTTATTTTGTCGTTTTGTATCATTTCTTTGGTTTAGCATACTTCCTTCGCTCTGAATCAGTTTTTAAAAGCCTTCTCAGACATCTCTGAATTAGCTAGCATTTATACAGTGCTGAAAGGTTTCCAAAGAACTGGATGTATTATTTGATCCCTATAAAAATCCTGTGAGGTACATGTTACCCTATTTTACAGATGAGGAAACTTAAGGCTGGGATATTGTGTCTTTCCCAGAGTTACACAGTATCAGAGGCCTGATCTGAACTCAGATTTCTGGGACTCACAGTCCATCACCTAGTTAGCTGTTCATATGTGTTGCTTCCTTCAGCCCAGTAATATCCCATTACATTCACGTAGCACAGTTTGTTTAGCTATTCCCCCAACAATAGGCATCATCTCTGTTTCCAGGTCTTGGCCATCCCAAAGTACTGCTATTGATATTTTGAGCTATATGGGATTTTTCTGTCCTTTTACCTTCTTAGAATGTCTGCCTTTCAGAGAGTATGCTTATAACTCTTTTTTTTAACATAATTTTAAATTGTTTATAAAATGTTTGGACTAATTCAAAGTTCCCCCAACAGTATATCTATGTGCCTCTTTCCACACTCCCTTCAGCATGCAATAACCTTTTCACTTCCATTCTCTACCCCTCCAACCCATCCTTTACAGTGCTACCACAATAATTCTAGTCCTATCAGTCACTCAGAAATCTTTTTAAATTCCCTCTTGCTCTTAGAAGAGTTCAGACATTGCCAGGCATTCAAAACACTCCACAGCCTAATGCCTTCCTAACCTCCTTAGCTTTATCTCATACCAGTCTTTGTGCCTACAGTGCTCACGCCATATGTGACTGCTCACCGTCCCATGTGTACATTTGGCACTGTCTACCTTTGCACACACTATTCCCTAAGTTTGGAACACCACCACCTCTCCCACTGCTAAATACACACCTGTGCCCACACTCTGCCAGTCAAATTCCCACCTGATCCTCAAAACCCAAGTTATACCAATACTTCTTCCATTCCCTGATTCCATCATTCAGCCATATCTCTCTTATGCACCTAAGTATTATTTTGGATTTTATCTTTAAGAAATAGTTCCCTCCTAGATCATATCCCCAGCACTTAGTGTATTGCCTGGCACATGGTAAGCACTTAATAAATGCCTGCCAATTTGACTAGATTGTGAGCTCCACGAGGGCAGAGGCCTTGTCTTATAAAACATTGTATCGTTCTTGCTTACTCCAGTACCTAGCAAACGACCCTGAGTATAGTAGTTTCCCAATAAATGTTTATTGAATTTGAATTTGTATACAATTCCCATTATCTGATAGCCTGGCTAATCATTTTGTATCCTCATGTTTGGTTTTTTTAAGAGGTTACCAAAAAGACACAAAAGAATTGTGAGCCTTCCATTACTATTTGTAAGTTCTAGAAGCACAGTTTTGTGAACAGACTGTTAACTTTTTAAAATCTTTATTAATGTAACTTTGGGTATTAGGACCAGAGCTTCTCTTGGTTATAGGTTAATAAAATGTTTCAAAATTCCAACCACAAATCTGAGAGGAGTTTTACTTATCTCACCTTTAAACTGGGAAAGTTGAGGTAGCAGGAAATAACAGAAGAAAATCAGAGTCCACGCTTGTGTGCTGGAAGCGGTGACTACTAATCATGTTTGTATCATCCACAGTATCTCATAAAGTACCTTCTATAATGCAAAGCTGTAAATATATATATAAGGTATTTTACTGAGTGCTGAGACAAAAAGACATATATGACATAATCCCTGTCCTCAAAAAATTTTAAGACGTGTTTGGCGAAAACGACTATTTTCTGCCTCCTCAATCAGCTAACTTCTCAAATATGCAGGTTGTCCCAAAAGTCTTAGTGCAAGACTGCATTAAGTCTTTCTGTGCTTCCTTAGTGAAACACTGCACTAAGACTTTTAGGACCCCCTCCCCGTATGTTTCATGTACTCATTTAGAACTCATCTACTCCTTTACATATATCCAAAAACAGGTTAATATTTGAAAGAATGATTAGGCCTATGAATAGTTATTACATAACATTTAATGTTTTAAGGCCTTTACTCTCGTTCTGTTTCCCAAATATTTAGTATAACAAAAGATTCCTCTTGCTTACCACACATAAGCCTGTTTCTTTTGATGATTTCTTATTATAAACCAACCCATCAAAAATTCTGCCTACCTAGCTTCCTCTGGCCACTGCTTCCCATGAGGAGTATAGGCTCAATTAGCCAGGTTTATTATACTGGAGGCCCCTGGCTGCCTCGACATCAACCTTCTGAACGTCAAAAGATCCTAGATGCCCATGAGTGCCGGTCCCAGAGGACGCAATGGCAGCACAGTAGCAGAATCGGGCTTGTGACATAGTATTGGAGAGGTAGGTCCTGGGGAAGATGATCCTGCTTGGTGTTTGATCCATGGAGGTGAAAGGTGAACTGGCTCATTAATAGTCTAAAAACTGCCTGTGTTCTGTGAAGGCTTGAAGATTAACCTCTCAACTAATTGTACTGGTAATGAGGTTAACTGATTTCTAGTCTAATCATTCTAAGATTCTTTATTATTGGCATTCTCTTCTGTGTGGGGGAAAAAAAACTACCTATTCTATATTTGGAAAAAAATTCTGCCTGTCTGCAAAATTATTACCTCGCCTTAGCCCAAATCAATAGTGTGTCTCGTGCCCATAATCTGAGAAAGTCTAGGAGTGGCACTGGAAGCCATCGATTTTATTTTTGTGAACATTTTGTAGGGATGGGGGTTGGCTGTTTTTCACACTTTGATCTTTTAGGCCTTAAAATGTTTACATGAACTTCTGCCATTTCCTCATTCTATCCTTTCATCGTGCCTGGCTCATACACCAAAAGAACTTAAGTCTTCCACTAAATTCATTCATTTACCAAACATGCAAGTGCCTAATAATATGCAGCAGTAGTGTAATCTGGCTTATTGGACCTGGATTCAAGAGATCTGAGTTCAAATCCCAATTTAGACACTAACTGGGTGTACTTAGATAAGTCATTTAACCCGATCCTCAGTTTCCTCCTGCTTAAAATGAGGGGATCTAATTAGATGATCTCAAGACTTTTTCAGCAAACCTTGGATCCCGCTGCCCTCTGCAAATGAGATAACTAAGCTCTCTTCTCCCTAAACTCACCCTTGGATGGCAGCTCTATATTGTCAGGACCAGAGCAAGTATAGGAGCCTTAGAAGTGGAGGTAGATTTTGACAAATGAATGCATTTTCAAAATAAAGGGAAAATACTTGGTATTTTTCTTATGAGGGAAAGTGAGTCAGAGTGCTCTGACACAAGATTTTTTACTCTTGACTACAGAAACAGAACTGAAACACTAAATTTTTTCCTGAGCCTTACACAACTACATTCCTATGGTATTTTATGAACATAAACTGTGCTGAGGCACTGTGCCTGGCACTTCATAAGTACTCACCGACTGACACATAAAACAGTCTGTTATCCAAGGTCTAATTACCCAGTCTTTATCTCATCCAGGCTCGTGCCAAGATGATTTTGAATTTTAATTCCCATCTCTAAAGGTTGATCCTTTAGAGAGAATTAGGTCCTGAAATGTTTTCAAGGGAGGGACATTGACTGTACATAACTTGTCTCCTCCATTTCAATGTGAGGGCAGAAACTGCCTTTCTTTGTATCCCCAGGGCTTAGCACAATGCCTTGTGAGTAATAGGCACGTAATAAATGCTTGTTGACTGACTGGTGGTTTTAAATCAGTGTCTCCTTGTTCGATAGTTGGCTTCTTTTTATTTCTAGTTGAATTGGAAAGAGACTCTTTTGGCTCCAGCATCTGATAAGATGGGCAAGTTAATAGGAAAACTGATGAAATTCACACTCAGCTCCCCCAGCTCCCCATGTCACCAACTGGTGCCACCTAGGAAAAGATCTAGTATAGACCCTCACTGAAACATCTTTTCATTCTGGAGCGGTCCAAAGTTACTTAATTATTACACACATACACACACATATAATTAATGATTTCCAATTCCAACATATCAAAAGAGGGTGTTCTCTTTTTGAAAGGAAGAGAGGGAAGAAGGAAGGAAGGGAGGGAGGGAGGAGGGAGAAGGGAAGGAGGAAAAAAGAAAGAAAAGAAAAAAGCTCTGCTGGCCAGTCAGTTTTTTCAGAGCCCAGGTGTGGGGCACCAATGCCACCTTGTGGCTGTCACCACAGCATACAAAAGAATTGATCAGCCGCTTCATGGAGTATTTGTAACTTCAGTTTATGCAGAAAGTGGAGGCTTTGCAAATTTGGAAATTAGGGTATGGATATTTTTACCTAAGGCAATACTGTAAAGAGGATGAAGTAATTAGAAAAGAACCCCCCAAAAGAGGTATGAGACTTCCATTTCTAATAAAGTTGGAAGCACAGCAGTTTTGTGGGTGTAAATTAATTTATGGACATTAATAAATTTATAACAACAATAGTAAAATTAATAAATTTCACGTGGACAAAACTCATTTTTTAAAATGTTTAAATGAGTTAAATGCTTTGTTTTAAACTAGTGGGAGGACAAAAGATTTTCCATGAGTTACAAATTTTGTCATTTCAAGACACAGTGCGTATAAGCAAAAAAAAAGTTTGCCAGTTGCTGTGGTATATTCTACTTGGCAAGTAAATAAAAATCAATTTTTAATTCTCTAAAATTATCCATACCAAAATGATCATATTTTTTCATGGAAAAGTACAAGCCAAAAAAAAAGTATAAGCCTTTAGTTTTAAAGTGTCAAACTACTATCAATTCATTTATTTTTTCAGGGAAGAGGCCTGGGTTCCCCTATCTCACTTGGGCCAGTCACAGCCCCAGACTCTGCACTTTTTCAACCTGGGACCATAGTCCCCACCTTAGGCAGCCTGGTGTCCCACCCTGCTTCTGAGGATCCACTATATTGGTCCCAGACTTGATGTGGACAACTAGTCAGCATGAGCCCTACTGCTCAAAACTCCCAACCTCAAATTGTCTACCATCCTCAAACCTTCCCCCTCCCCCTCCCAACCCGGCAGCAGGGACCACACAGGAAGGTGCCACCACATCTAGCCCTGTTCATTTAAAAAAAAAAACACACGACCTAAAAATTGTCATTTATGAATAAAGTCTCACCCTTTATCAAATTTCTACATTTAAAAGGGCAAATCAATGAAATGCAAAACCATCCTCCTCTATGTTACACTACCACATTCTGGTTTTCAATATGACCTCCTGTGTACTTTTTGAAAGGTCCCACAGAAATATGCAAAAAAACAGAATTAATAAAAAAGTTTAGGTTTAGGTTGTGAAAAATTGACCATAATCTTTTTATCAGAATCTAACAAATTCAACAAGCAGTTCATAAAAGGGTAAAAACTGATTTATTTTCTCAGCTAAAAACTCATTTTTCAAAATACATAAAATATTTATTTCAATCATTTTATTATATTTTTATGCAAATGAAATTAGAAATTAGAAGTATAATATGTTCTAATTACAAATTGCAGCCACCAGACAAAAGTAGAAAAGACCCATGCAGGGCCAACAAAGACAAGTAGGGAATGTATAAACAAATTTCTTTCACACTCTGAAAACTCTATATGAAACACTGAACATTTCACAGTAAATTCTAAGCCATTTGTATAACTCTGCCTTCCCACATCCACAGGAGAGGCAGCCTGGCATACAGAACTGTCCCAAAAGCCAGGATGACCTGGGTTCATGGGCCACCTCTGACCCACTGGCCGGGTCATTTCCCTTCTTGGTTCTCTAAGGCACTCTGCAATACAGTAAGTTTCAGGAAAGGTGCTGACCTATGTTGGTAGAGGGAGTTACCTTCTCTGGAAGTCATAAGCACTGAAATCATAAATCATAGGTCCACTAAATTATAGAGGCCACTGAAGTCACACCACTGAAATCATAAATCACAAGTCCAGTCCCTAGCCCTCAACATTATCCAGATGGGTCTGAGCACTTGTCCATAGAAGCATTCCATCACAAGATTGATGCTGCAGAAATGCTTCATTCTTCTGACTTTGATCTGCCTGAGAAGATATTGCCAGATAAGGAATTTGTCTCAATAGTGACACAGATAGCTACATATGATGCCACAACATTAAGTTCATAATCCAGTGTTCACCTAACAAGATAACACAATAAATGTTACAGTATGTCTATGGCAAATAATTCTGACTATACTCTACAGGTCCTCCTTGTGGCTTCTCCTGTGTGCTTTATATATGTGTACATCCTTCTCAAGGTCATAGTGAACCTCCTGCACAGTGAAGCGCTTTGCTAGCATCTTTAAGAAGTTGTGATCCCGTTCATATCGGATGCGGCAAGACAGAAGGATGACAGAACGGTCACTGCACAGATGCTCCAGGGTGTGAAGGAGATCCACAAAAGTCTCTTCCAGGTAGATGATGTCAGCCCCCAGGATCAGGTCGAACTCTCCTGGCAAGAAGGTCCCCAAGTTTTGCCCCCAAGTCAACTCCTTAACCACAGCTTTTGGTTGTATATCATGAGGCAAGTTGGCTTGAACGTTGGACTTGAGAAATTCTAGTGCTATTTTCCGATCTGTGATGGTCACGTGAGCACCTAGAATGTGGGCAAAAGAAATAGCCTCATGATAAATAATGTCCCCCAAACTAATTAGTAACTAATGTCCCCTAATTAATTAGTAATGTCCCCAACAGCTTCTCTGCTAGGTAGGTAAGCAATCAGGTATGGTAGAGGAGAATCATTTTATAATCACGGAATTTCTGAGTCAGGGCTTTTGGCACCATTTGGTCCAACCCATACCAAAACAAGGAGGCCTTCTACCTACCTATCATTATTATTGTGAACAAATGCCAGGGCTTAGGAATGTTGCCCAGCACACAGCAGGCACTTAATAAATGCTTTCCGACTGACTGCTGGGGGGCAGCCCATCTCACTTTGGTTAGGAAGTTTTCCCTACTTAAATCTGCCTCTCCACAACCCCCACCCATCACTCCTACTTCTGCCCTGTGGGACCAAGCAGAACAAGTCTGACTCCCCTTTCACATCACAGCCTTCAGGTAAGGGAAGGCTGCTGTCACGGGGCTCCTAATCTCATTTAGTTGTTGTTCAGTCATTCCAGTCATGTCCAACTCTTTATGAACCCTTGAGGTTTTCTTGGCAGAGATACTAGGGTGGTTTGCCATTTCCTTCTCCCGCTCATTTGACAGATGAGGAAACTGAGGCAAACAGAGTGAAGTGACTTGCCCAGGGTCACACAGCTAGTAAGTATCTGAGGAGAGTTTTGAACTCAGGTCTTCCTAACTCTGGGGCTTTATACACTATCTCTATGTCCTTCCACCATCCTGGTTTCTAATCTATCATTCCATTAAGCTTCTAAGCTAATATTCCACTTGAAATATGGGTTGTTCTTCACGGCTAAAAATTCTACCATTGATAACATTACCATACATATGTGTCGGCTGTTAACCTATCTTACATGTGTTTTGGTAAGTGCTTAAAGATAAAGTTAGTCTCCCTAAAAGTCCTCGGGAAACAGACAACCTAAAATGCAATTAAAGTGAAATAATTTGCAAGCTTAGGAATGGTAGCACTGTATTAAAGCAGGGACTATGAGCACGGGACTTGTGAACTTTTAAAAATATGTATATTTTGTAAGTATCGGTATACATGTATATGTAAATTTCAATGACTATTTCAACATATCTGATTTTTCTTTGTCATCTGATAGATGTTATGTTATGCATTTAAAAACATCATTCTGAGAAGGCATCCACAGGCTGCCAAAGGGGCCATGATACAGAAAAAGGTTAAGAAACTTGATTGTATAGGTTCCTTCCCACCTACCTAAAAAATACTCCGTCCTTACCTTTTCTTAAATAAAAACACCTTCCCTAACTTTGTGCTGTGTGACCCTGAGCAAAACTCAACCTCTGTTTGCCTAAGCTTTCTCCTCTATAAAATGACAATGATAGTGCCCATCTCCCAGGGTTGTTGTGAGGATCAAATAAGGTAATATTTGTAAAGAGCTGAGCACATAGTAGGTAGTACAGAAATGCTAGTGGTCATCATCATTATCATTATTATTTATTACCCCTCAAGCTCTTATGAGTCACTCCCTCTTTGTCAATACATCTCAAGATTTCTAGATTGCACAGTCCATGATATTTTTATCGCCTTGCCAATCCTAACCCCTGAAATGCAAATAGGGTGCTGGCAAGAGCATGGTGAAGATTCATAGGATGAGAATGGAAGCAAGTGAACCCACAAGAGAGCTAAGGGGCTAGGATATGGGATGAAGAAAGGGTCTAGAAGTCACAGGGAGAAGGGAGAGCAGTTTGAGTAGCAGCGATACAACAACAGAAGCTCATATCGAAGAGGGGCTATTTGGATTTTAAATCTCGGGAGATGGAGCCAATAGGAAGGAATGATAAGGTCCAACATGGAGTCAGGGGATAGCCAAGGAGCAGCAATCAAGGTCAGTTACCGTGAAGGAAAACAGGCAACAAGTTTTAGGGGAAAGAGGCAACCTGAGTCTGTATATGTTTGTGCATGTATATATGTATATGCATATGTGTGCATACAAATATATACACACAAGCATACATATGTATATACAAATATTTATAGCAGCTCTTTTTTGCAGTGGCAAAGTACTGGAAATTAAAGGGGTGGCCATCAATTAATTGGGCACTGAATTATGGAATAAATTATGACATATGAATGTAATGGGCATAAAATTTTGAAAGCCCGAAGAATTCTAGTCAATGCAATGATCAGCCATGATTCCAAGAGATCAGTGATGAAGAATGATACTCTCCTAGGGGATAGATGGGAGGGAGGGAGAATTTAGAACTCAATTGTTTTTAAATGAATGCTAAAAAATTTTTACATGAAACTGGGAAATATTTAACAAAATAAATAAAATATATTTTTAAAAGACTCAAAAAAGAGAGAAAATATTAATCTCTTCCTGATTGACATGACAGGTCAACGTGTGGAATGAGATGTACATTTTTAGACATGGTCAATGGAGTTATTTGTTCTGCCTGACCATACTTATTTTTTACAAAGGTTTTCTTTTTTCTTTTTCTATTTGGGGTTTAGGAAGGTGGGAGGGAAAAAATTAAATCGAAATTTTTAGTTTTAAAAAAGTGATCTGTAACTACAAACATTATATAAATAAATATAAACTATTATTATCGGAGGAAAGTTAGGTGGTGCAGTGGATAAAGTGCCAGGCCTGAAGTCAGGAAGACCTGAGTTCAAACTAGCTGTGTGACCCTGGGCAATTCGCTTAACTTCTGTCTGCTACAGTTTTCCCGTCTGTCAAATGAAATGGAGAGGGAAATAACAAACCACTCCAGTATCTTTGCGAAGAAAACCTCAAAGAGTTGGACAGGACTGACATGACTCAACAACCACAACAACAAACAACTCTTAAGAATGAATGGAAGGATTATCTGCATGGATGTTAAAGCCCTGAGGATAATCTCAAGGGATGGACTGGAAGACGACTTTGAGCTAAGAGTTGACATCAGTGATGAAAATAACGTGAATCCTTTATTCAAAGCTAATGAGAGGGAAAGGCAGGGTGGATGTGATTTAATCATGTGGCAAGGCCTTCAAAAGAAAGGCAGCTGAGTGATGGTGGTGGAACATCAGTCTGGATGGGGCAAACCTCCCTCCACACGGGGCTGGAGAACCTGCAGCCTGGAGGCCACATGTGGCTCTGCTTGGTTTCAGTCAGAGGGCCGCACTTGAGGAGAGCTGCATGTGGCCTCCAGGCTGAAGATTCCCCATCCCTGGGAGCCACGAACAGGCCTCCGTTGGGGAAAGCTGTCAAAACAGGGCAAACCCAATTTCAGTTACTAAGACAAGAAAGGAGGAATGCCCGTGAAAAAGGTAGAAGGTGTAGGAGAATTTCAGAAAAACTCTGCAAGGGGACACAGTGGAAAGGATTTAGGAAATTTAAAGAGAATCATTTAAGATGTCCAATGACAGGGGTGGGGAGGGAGGAGAGCAGGGAGTTAGGTGGTACCTGGATAGAGCAACAGCCCTGGAGTCAGGAGGACCTGAGTTCAAATGTGACCTAAGACACTTAAAAACTGTGTGACTCTGGGCAAATCACTTAACCCCATTACATCCACACACACACACACACAAAAATATATATATATCCGATAAGGGCAAGAGTATGGGAGGAAAAATCAAAAGGGTATTTTGTACCTAAGATGGTAACTACATAAAACAGGGATAAAGGAAGCAGAGGTAGCACAGTGGATAGGGGGCTGGGCTTGGAGTCAGAAAGACCTGAGTTCAGATCTAGCCTCTGATGCTATGTGACCCTGGGCAAGTCACTCTGTTTATGTCAGTTTTCTCTCATCTATAAAAGGAGGGATAATTAAGTAGCACCCACCTCCCAGGGTTGTCGTGAGGATCGAATGAGATAATATTTGTTATGTGCCTGGCACAGTGCCTGGCACTACATAAATGTTAGCTCTTATTATTAAGGTCAGAAGAATGTGGTTACTGAAGGAGTTTGTGGATGTGGCCAAAATAATAATAATAATAATAATAACCTGCTACTGGCCTACATCCAGTGAGAAAATAAGAGGGTCTTCCACAAGTCTTAGAACACTTCTAAGCTGTTAAATCTTCTAGGACACCATTTATGTGGATTGAAAACTCCTGAGAAAAGATAACGGCCAAATCAAGACAATGAATGCCATAAACACCTTGTTTTTTATGTTCACTTTAAATACCATGAGAACTTAAAAGAAATGGGCAAACTTACCCAACAAAGCAGCCACAATGCCCACTAGTCCTGTTCCAGCTCCTAGCTCCACCACAGAACAGCCTTGAAGATTGAAAGCCCCCATCTCCAGGTAGGTACAGAGAACCACGGCCTGGGCCAAAATAGAAGACAGATTAAGAGCCATACTATGTGCATGCGCACACACGCACGAGGGAGCCATGCCACCTTAGTATTGTAGAGAAAAGGGTTTGGGGCACGTCATATTTGAATCAGTACTTTAGTAAAAACTCCTTTAAAAAAATTAGCCAAAGTCAGAAAGGCTGGCCAATGAGCTGCTGATTCAGGGACTGAGTCTGGGTTCTGATTTTACTGCTAAATTTGCTGTCTAATGTCATCCCTGGGAAGACCAGGACCTGTATCTTGCTCAGCCTTATAGGCTTATCCTTAAAATACAAATGAGGGAGCCGTCAAGTCTTCCCTTCCTCAATTGCTTTAGGCAAGTTTGGGGTCGTTTGGTTGTTTTTAATGAAATACAGAATCCAGAGGCATACATACCGCATCCCATACCACGGCTGCCACACCCAGTTGCTTCCAGTCCTGCTGGATATGGATCACGCGGTTTGCAAACGTATAGGTGGCCTGAGGTTTATGGAATTTCTGTATCCCTATTCCTTCCGAGTCGTAGGGAACCAGAGCCATTTTGCCTTTAGTCCATCTGGAGGATTTGCCTTCAGTCTGTTATGAAAGAGAATCCTATATAAAGCTCTGTCCTGGATATCACAGCTTCAAACCCAAATTGAGAGAATTTCTTAAAGAAAAAAAAAGAGGCATAAGACTCAAAGACTGTAAGGTCTGTTTCTGGTTTGAAATCTATGCAAAGAGAGATGGAAATGCATCAGATGGCTCTTCTTCACCCTCACGGTCCAACAATCTGGATCCCTCTGTGCTCAAGAAAATCTCTCCAGTCCCCTGGAAATTGAGGATCCTCAAAAATTAACTATTTTGCTATTCACTTTATTTTTCTATTTTATGTTTTAAATGTCTTATTGATACATTTTTTTAAAATCATTGTTACTTCTCAATAACCTCTCCTCCCTAGAGCAATTCTAGTCATAAATTAAATATAGCCAAATGAAATAATTTCATCACGTTATTCCTTTCTGAAAATGTATATGCCCTATTATCCCACCTGAGAGGCTGTGGCATGGAGGACTGGGAGATTGGGCCTTGGAGCCCAGGTAGACCTGGGTCCAAGTTCCATACCTGACACATACTGGTTGTGGGAACCTGGGGAAGTCTTGGTGTTCTAAGCCAGTGCTGTTAAACTCAAATGTTAAGTGTCCCTAATCCAGGGGATAAGGATTCCTGCAGGCCACAGAATATTGACTTGGTTTTAAAATGGAATGCTACCTACAGTTCACTGTATTTTTATTTTGTTAAATATTCCTCATTACATTTTAATCTGGTTAGGAATGGCTATTATACCTATTTATATATGATAGCTTGGGTCAGAAGAGAAAGCCAGGTAACATGACAAAACAGGAAAATTATAAACACTGGAGAAGATGTTGGAAAATTAGAACACTAATGCACTGTTGGTAGAGTTGTGAACTGATCCAGCCATTCTGGAGAGCAATTTGGAACTTTGCCCAAAGGTCTATAAAAATGTGCATACCCTTTGATTCAGCAATACCACTCTGAGGGCTATATCCTGAAGAGATCACACAAGTATGTACAAAAATATTTATAGCAGCTCTTTTTGTGGTAGCAAAGAATTGGAAATCAAGGGGGTGCCGATCAATTAAGGAATGGCTGAACAAGTTGTGGTATGTGAATACTATTGTGCTATAAGAAATGAGGAGCGCACAGACTTTATAATAACCTGGAATGACTTATATGAACTGATGCTGAGTGAGGGGAGCAGAAGCAGGAGAACATTAAACACAATTACAGACATATGGTATCTATGACGACTAACTTTGATAGACTTGGCTCTTAGCAATGCAAGGTTCTAATGTGACAACTCCAAAAGACTCCGATGGAAAAAGGAATAAACATCCAGAAAAAGAATTACACAGTCTGAATGAGGAGCAATTTTTTGTTTCTTCTTTCTCGTTGTTCGTTCGGTTATAATTCTTCTTTATAACTTGACTACTGTGACATATGTTTAGTGTGAAGGTATATGTAGAAGCTATATCGGATTACATGCCAACTTTAGTGGGGGGGGCGGAGAAGGGAGAGGGAGGGGGAGAAAATTTGAAACTCAAAAACTTGAGGAATTGAATGTTGTAAACTCAAAATAAATAAATATAATTAAAAGAAAAAAATGCCAGGGATGTGCAAAGTGATGTGGATAGACTGACCTAAGGTTAAAAATGGACCAAAAATAATGTTTAGTGTAAAAAAAAAGTTTAGCATGACGGAATATTAACAAATGAAAGAAATGAAAGGGGACGGTTTCAGAAAAAAAAAAAAAAAACCTGGGAAGACTCGTATGAACTGATGCAGAGTGAAGTGAGAAGAACCAGGAAAATATACGTGAACAACAGCATCGTAAAGACAAACAACTGCGGGAGGCTTAGGAAGTAATGAGCCAGCCAGATTCCTGGGGGACCAAGGAGGAACCCTGCTCTCAGTCTCCGGACACAGGGACTCCGGGGCAGAAGATGATGTTTTCGGGCAGGGACAACATATTTGGGACAAAGGCATGTTAATGGGAAAAAGGTATTTTAATGGCCAAGCCGCCCCGCCCCCGGGGCTGCTCTTTGCCCTCCCCTCTAATGCAGATCTCACGAGGTTTGTGTTGGTCCCTAGCCGGAAGCCTGAGCCCCAGGAACCGCGGTGCTCCCGGCAGCGCCCCGGGTCTCTACGTCCCCTCCCCGCGCGGCTCCGGACCCACAGGGCCTTCTCCAGGCCACTGCCCCTCCCGTAGGCCCCTTCCCTATGCCAACCGAGGGCGCTCGTCCGGGACCGAGAGCCCAGAAACCTGGGTGCTAGGGCAGCCCCGGCGCGCGCGGACGAGCTAAGGGCCGCTGAGCACCGGGCGGAGAGCACAGAACCCGTCCTGGGCTCCTGCAGACGGCCGGGCGTAAGGGCGGGAGTTCAAGCATGCAGCCCGGGTGCAAGGGCTGGGGGCAAGCATGCGGGCCCTGAGTGCAAGGGCTGGGGGCAAGCATGCGGGCCCTGAGTGCAAGGGCTGAGGTGAAGCAGGAGGCACCCGGTGCAAGGGACCGGTCTGAATGTAAGCACGCCGCTGATGACCAAAGGAAGGGGCTACAGTCAAGCATATGGCCCGGGTGCAAGGGCTGGGGCCACCATGCGGCCTGCGGCGTAAAGGACGGGGCTGAGCTCAAGCTCGCAGTCCAGGTCCAAGGGAAGGGGCTGGGGGCAAGCAGGCGGCCCCGGGTGCAGGGGCCGAAGGCCGGGGAGCTGCCGCCGGGCCCCCGCGCCCCGCTTCCTTACCGGATTCGCGGGCGGCCAGCGTGGCTCCTCTCCCCGCCTCCCGGCGCTGACTGTATTCCCTAGGTCTGCCTTAAAGGGCCAGGCATCCGGGAGGAGTTTCAGGGCTTGCAGTGAGATGAGGCCGACAGAGGGGGTCAGGCAGCTCCTGCCAGCTGGACAGAACCGAACCACCCGGCCTGTAATCTAGAGGTTCGGCTGTACAAATGTGGCTCCCCCCGGCCTTGGTGGCAACCCACGCAAATATCAGAATGGAAGCTCCTTGTGGGCAAGGACTGTGTTTCCTCTGTGCTTTGTATTCCCAGGACCCAGCATAGAATGCCCTAAATAAATCTAGTTGATTGATGCCAGTGATGCCATTGGGGTGAATGCTCCCTAGGCTTTCGTTCTCCGCACCTCCAGTCATGTTTATTCCTTCCTAGAAATCTTTCATATAAGCAGAACAAGAACGATGTGAACCAAACTGCAAACACGAACAGTTTTGCAAGACAGGAATTCTGATCAATGCCATGGCCAACCGTAATTCTAGAGCCCTGAGAGACAGGATGTCCTAAACACACTGAGTGAGAAGCCCCAGTTTTTATATACATGCATGCATACAGACATACGTCATTTCACCCGATTTCATGTTAAAACAATTTTTAACATTTTTTAAAAAGTTTCGAATTCCAAATTCTATTTCTCCCTCCCTCCCCTCCTCTTTCCCTGAGAGAGTAAGCAATCAGATATAGACTATACATGTGCAATCATGTCAAACACTTACTTATTAGTCATTTTGTACAAGAAGACTCAGAAAAAAAGAAAGTGAAAATAGCATGCTTCAGTCTGTATTCAATCAGTATCAATTCTGTTTCTGAAGGCGGAAAGTATGCTTCATCATGAGTCCTTTGGGATTGTCTCTGGATCATTGTATTGCTGAGAATAGCTAAGTCATTCACAGTTTTTCATCCAACAATATTGCTGTTCTTGTGTACGATGTTCTCCTGGTTCTGCTCACTTCACTTTACGTCACTCTGAAGCCATTCTGCTGGTCTTTTCATATGGTGGGATAATATTTCTTTACAATCATGTGCCACATCTTGTTGAGCCATTCCACAATTGACGGGCATCCCTTGGGTTTCCAATTCTTGTTCCTTGTTGTTGTTTTTTGTTGTTTGTCCTTCATTCTCTAAGAGGACCATGACATCAGGGAGGTGATGCTATGATATGCAGCTGGATTGAATTTAATTGAGGGAGGGCTGTACAAATAGGTCCCGTTTAAAGCCCCAGTTTTTTGAAAAAGGTCAATATGGGAATTTGTTTTTCTTGACTAGGCATTTTTATTTCGAGGGTTTGTTATTCCTTCCCATTCGTGAGATGGAAGAGGGAGGGAGAGAAAATAAATGCTTAATAGAAATAAAATTATTTTTGAAGGGTCTACCCAACAGTCTTTGGATCTTTCTTTTGGTTTTAAAAAATATTTTGGAAGTTCCACCTCAGCACTAGGTTTGTCCAAAATTTTGATAGAGCCTTTATTAAGAGCTTACTATGTTCCAGGTGCTGGAAATGCAAGCAAGCAAGACACTCCCCACCTTCAAAGAGCTCGCATTTTAGTGGGGGTCTATAAGACCTAAAGAGGAGCTAGAAAGGGGTACAGACAGCCAATAGAGGAAGAGAAAGAGCCCAGGCTTAAGTGGGGTGAAGTTCGACTGGAGTTCTTAAGAAAATTGTGATTTTTAAGAAAGGAGGGTCCCAGGACAGAGAGATTTCTAGGGTCACACTGGGACAGATGAGTATTAAGAGGAGAAAGGGGAGGAGGAGGAGGAGAGAGAAAGAGTCCAAGTAACTATATTCCTCCTCTGCTAAAAACCGGAAATACAGAAATAATGTATTTTTTAAAACGATATCCTCTGCCCTTAAGGATCCTATATACACTAATGGAGGAGATTTGTAAGATGTACGAAAATAAGCAGGCAGCGATGTGGAGGGAGTCAGTACCAGTCATGGGAGAATGTTGGGTGCCAATAACTATAATACAAGTATAACCCTGTTTTCAAAAGCCTATCCCAAAGAAGCCATAGCTACAGTTTCTACAGCTTTAAGAGCCAAATGGAATGTTTAGGATTTGGCAGTCGGGGCTGACAGTTTCCGAGAAACTGAGAAGAGAGTCAATGAAGATGGTCTGAAAGAAACTCTGGAGAGACAAAAGAAATAGAGCAAGGAAAAATTTTCACAGGAGAATTATCTTAACTATTATTAAGCACCTTTATAAAGAGAAATTTATGATGAATGAGTCTGGAGAGAAACTGTTTAGATTAATAGCTTGAGGGAAATTGAAGGGACTGTTCTCTTATCACAGCCAAAGAGAAGCTAATGAAGACAGGCTGAAAAGGACTTCTATGTTGATGAAATTGTTTTAATCTTTATTTTTAAAAAAGCATAGAGAAAATTCTTTCAAAGAGACTTCACTTATTTATTCTTCATGAGTTAAATATTTGGGAGTATATTCTCAGAAGTGATCTGCCATTACAATGAGAGTTTGAGGCAGAGGTGTTAAATTGTTAAATTTTCAGCATGAGTACTTCCACCTTGGAAACTGACAAAACCCACAAATCAGGGTTGTATGATTTTGTCCAGTGTCCAGTTTTAAGAGAAGAAAATATTAACTCCGATTAAACTTTAAAATGTGTTGTGCATGCATTTTTTGAGGGACAGTTATTAAACATATACCAGCACGTATCTAGTTTGAGGTGACCTTGGTTGTGATTATTTTCATAGCTAAAATTCTGCAAATAATTATTGATATCTTTATTATTGATTTCACTGTTAACAAATTGTAAGCTCAGTAACTTTAACATTTACTTATTCCTAAGAGATTAAGTAATTTACTAGAAAGAGATATGAATAACTGCTATTGAGAAAAGAGCTTTCTCCCATTTATTAAATAAATGAATGGGGGTGTGAGTGTGTGTTTATTAAGCCTTAAGTGAAAAGCAACAATATAAAAGCAAAATGTAAAATATGAAAGTGAATACTGTCTGTACCCTCAAGAAGTTTACATTCTAATGGGAGAGACAACTTGCCTAGAGGACTTAGTGACCAGGGAGGGGCACTTTGTTCTGGCAAGTAGAGCAATAGGTAAATAGGGAACAGTGGCAGAGTTGATTTATGCATGATTCCAGAATCCAAGAGGGGAAAAGTGTGGCCATATTTCTGCTAGGCTGTGGAAGACATGGCCAGAGACTGGAGAGTGAAGGGAAAGCATGGTAGCTGGGGAGTTCCTGAAATATTGGTCTGGGAGAGGCAGTCAGCAGTCAGTACAGTGGGGTCCCAAGGCAGAAGTACTTCTAGGTAGCAAAATGGTTGTTGAAGCCAGAGAGGACATAGTAAAGTGAAGCAAGGTGAACTGGTGAAGCTTAGCTGACTGAGAGAGATTAATGAATTAACAAATTAATGAAATATATTTAATTAATTCATGAGGAAGTAAGCAAACCTGTAGCTGAATTATCCTAGAACTCAGGGTGATGAGAATGAATATAACAAGTCAAGGCTGAGGGTTGACTAGGAAATGAGGTTGTTTGTAATCAATGAAATCAGATTTAGAGCCTGGGTATCATTGAAACAGTAGAGAGACAGGAATGGGCTCAAAAAAGGGCTCAAGAGGAGCATTGTGAAGAATGGAAGAGATTCCCTGAGAATGCTCTTTGCTCAGCTCAGTCCGAGGTACCAAAAAGAATGAGAAAGAAGCTAAGTGTACCAACAATCCCATCAGGGGCTACAGCTTGCCCACTTAGTGAAGTCTGAATGCAGCAATCAGAATTTTGAGGAGAGAAGAAAAGGTCTAGAAAAGCTTTTGAGGGAGTGAGATAGGGAATCATAGATGGAAGAGTGAAGAGATTAACCTTCCAGCACTTATAGGGAGGAAATGTCCCATGCAAACAACTACCCCAGCATCTGTCTTCCCCTCCCAGCTCTTCAGCATCCTAACTTAATAAATGGAAGTGGTGTAGGCTTGAGGAGAGAGGTTTGAACCATAGCAGTGCCAACTGTGATAGGGTTTAGCCATATTGGCCTAGTTATGGTTAAATAGCATTAAAAAAAGGACCATCGGATCCTAAATTTAGAGCAGTAACACACCTTTCTTTTCACCAACTGCTGACCAACTGCCAGCAGCCTGGGAAGCAACCCTTATGGATATGGGGCTTGGCAACTGCTTCCGAGGATGTTGTAACCATAGCTACAGAAGATCCAGAAAAGGGAGCTCTTATCATGAAAGTACTTGGTTCAATATAGAAACTGATGTGATTTTATCTGTGGAAATAACATTAAAGAAGAGATATTAGCATCTACTTTGCATTCCAAGGACCATGGGACCTTTCCTTCTGACTTGCAACTAAGATTGATATGTACTATTTCACCCATTAAAATGTGATCTCTTTGAGAGCAGGGACTTTTGCATTGATATCTGCGGTGCTTTGTCCGTAGTAAACATTTAATAAATACTTTTTCATTTATTCAGTCAATCACACAAGGAAAACCCATGTCTTCGCATCTCAAACCTTGTATACTTTCTAGTACATTTATATGCGGCATAATTATAGAACATTCTAAACCATGTATCCATGGGAAAAATTCATAACAGCAACAGTAAAATACCAGCATTATAGAATGCACCAATATAGAATAGATGGAAAAAGTGGATATAAATCAAAATTATTAAATCAGTGACAGCCTCCAACAACCCACCCTACCTCCCCTCACGGACGAGTGAATGATAGCACAGCAGTGATGTAACTAGGGTGCCCACCTCACACATCTAGCCAAGGAATTTAAAGAGAATTAACTAATATTCTCAAAACCCCACGAGATATGTAAAGGATGTACCTGTTACTTCATATGGAGCACCTGGGGCACGCTCCCCAACACATGGGAGCCCAGAAAAACTACTTCAGAGTGGAGGCACTTGGCAAGTCAGCTGCTCTTCAAGGACATAGTACACAAGCCCCCACCAGTGTATTTACATTTGCCAGTCCAGAGGATACATTAGTTCAAAACAAAAGACAATCAAAAAATATGCCCCCCCGCAAAAGACAGCAAGGAAAAGTCATAGTTTGTGACCTCAGTTTTGAATAGGAATTATAGTTTTCTCTACGGATATGTATATATGTATATGTACGTACACATATATGTCATTGCCAGCAGCAGCAGCAAAGTCATATATACCCCAGGAGGGAGGTGACATGCTCATGTAACAAGAGTAAAGAATAAGAGATAGTTGGATAGCCCAAGTGTTGCATTGGTAGGTATCCAGGACATTGGGTCGATCTTTTATGCAAGGACATGCAATATAATTTTCCAGGATAAGAAGGATAAGTTCCCAGGATGTGTTACAGTCAGCACCAGTGGATGGGGAGTACTCATACCAATAAGATTATAGATCTATCCAAGGACTCTGTGTGTGTGTGTGTGTGTGTGTGTGTGTGTGTGTGTGTGTGCACATGCACATATATAGAAATCTCTGGGCGTAGATGGTATCTTTCCAATTTTACAGGTGAAAAGACTGAGACCCAGAAAGATTAAAAGACTTGCCCAGAATCAAAAAGCTAACATCAAAAGGAAGAGAGTCAGGGGCTCTCCTGACTCCAAGCACTGTGTTCAGTGCTTGTGAGCAAGGGAGCTGAGGAAAACTCTTAAGAGTATAAGTTATTTTAGGTTATGACTTAGTGACCTATATTTTAGGTGCTCAAGGACCTTTTTTGCTTCTTTGTTTTTTTCACCTACATTCTGAATAGTTGAAGTTGCCACATTGTTCTTTGCCCTTTTGTTTTCTAGGAGTACCAGTGACATCCCAGGCTGTCTTGACTTGTACTTGAATGGTATTTAAGTGAGGCAGAGTTGCACAAAGTCTCAGCCTCGATTCCTCTTCCAGAATCTTTGAAGTCAAGTGACAGGACAAAATCAAGATGACTGGCAATGGTCCAGGATGCAGTGGCTGCACCTTGGCATCTTTGATTTGTGACCAGGCTCTAAGCTCTCCATAGTGCCTATTTCAAATGCCTTCGTGGCCATTGGAACAAATTGTTCTCGTCCACCCATTCTTCCAGGAGAAGTCTTCCCATGCTTGGGGTAGACACCCCCAAACTCACCAATGGGTTTGAGGTTCATTGGTTCCCCTCAACCTGGTTTAGTCCATCTGCTTAGATAATTTACCAGGGAGTGGCCACTGTACATGCCGCAGCTTCTTGGAGCCACAGGTGCAATTTGAGTGTCAGGTGGACACTGAAGGTAGATGAGCAGCCCTGAAAAGGTGTTGGCAAGCCCTCACACCAGAAGTGCTAGTCCTCCTTGGTATACCCCATCCACCCCAGGTCGCCAAATAAGGGTCCTCTAGATAACTGAAATGTTGCTATAATTTCAAGATCCAACAATACAATTCCATATCCTAGAGGATGCTGCTAAATATTTGACAATCAAATCTGGGGATGGGGTGGGGGTACACATAAGATACATTTTAAAGTTGAACTTGCATTATTAACATTTTCTCCATCATTTTCTTAAGTCCAGACAATCAACAAAATAATAAATCGAGCTCTGATTTATAGCATTTGCCAATTTCCAAGGTGTAAATGCTCACACTGAAAACTTAATAATCAGCTCTCTCAAGCCACTGTTTACTTGAAAGAAGTATCTAGAGTGACCAACATGAAGCTTATCCTAATGTCCCTCGAAAGTCTCACTGTGAAGTTGAGAAACAGGATGAGGAAGGATGCTGGAGTTAAAAACAACAATCCAGAACCTATAAGGTAGGCCAAGGGGGAAAGATGAAGATGGGACCTAGGACACTATGCCCTAGACATCAGACCATCCAGCCAGGGCACGTGAGTAGATTGGAGTTCAATTTTTTTCCTGGTTTGGTTTTTTTTTTTTTTTGGTATCTTACCCTTTCATTTTGACCTGATCTCTTTGGGCTATTTTTTATTTGTTTTTAATTTTTTAAAATGTATTTATTTTTTCTTTAAAATTAGAAAAAAAAATAAAACAATTTGGCAAAAATAAAACAAAAACCCTTAAACAGTTGAACAACATAAAAGAAGTAGTTGGAAATGATTTTGCATGCAACTATGTCCTTTGGCTATAATAATAAATTCATATTTGTAGGGTCTAAAATCCTTTATGGTTTAAAAACATCTTTACAACCCTATAAAGCAGGCAGTCTAAGTATTACTTATTCCCTGTCTTAAAGATGTAGAAACTGAGGCTTGAAGAGGTTAAGTGATTTGTCTATGATCACATGATAGTGTCAGAGCAGGATTCAAACTCAAGCCTCCTGGTTTCAGGTCCCATTCCTTCTATCCACTCTGCCATGCTGTCTGTTATTATTGGCTGTCAAGAGAAGCTATGAAGACCATCTTCCTAGGCTTTAACAAGTTAGCATCAGTATTGTTCATTTCATTTACGTAAGTCTAACTGCTGTTTAATGTTATCTTCTTTTACACTGATGAGATCACTGTATACATTGTGCTTTTGGTTCTGCTTTTTCCCTCCATGTTATTTTGGCTCTTTCTATTTTTCTTTCTTCCTTCCTTCCCTTTTTTCTACCTTCCTTCCTTCCTTTTTCCTTCCTTCCTTCCTTTTTCTTCCTTCTTTTCCTTCTTCCTCCCCCTCACTTTTCTTCCTTTCTTTTTGTATTTTGTATTTCTTATGGCTCAATAATATTCCATGGAACTTTTTTGTTTTATTTAGATTTTTTTCTTTCCCCTTCCTTCTGCCCTGTTTTGTCTTCTTTTTTCTCTGTAACTTCTTTTTTTTTTTTTTGAGCTGGAAGAGAACCCCACAATGATCCAATCTCTAATTTAATAAACAAAGATTTGCATACAGTGACTTTACCAAAGATGGTATTAGTGGCAGGGCTTGACCTTGAACCCAGGCCTCCTGACTCTTGAGTCAAGTTTTCTTTCCCTTGCCCCAAATTCCCAATGTTATTATTTATATTCTATATTATGTTATATTCCATCATTTTCATTAGTGCACAAAACCTTTGGGGTGCTGTAATGAAAAAGGCCTACATTTAGAATCAGAGCATCTGCTGACTTGGCTATAGATTTGCTGGGTGATCTCATGTTAGCCACTTGACCTCTCTGGCTTCAACATCCTCCATCTGGAAAATAAGAGGACTGGGCAAGAAAGCCTCTTCTCTCCCTTTCCTACTACGGCCTCTGATCCACCTGCTACCACTAGCAGGACCATCATATTTTCTTATGTGATGCCCCGCCCCCAACTCTTTTCCTTCACTGGCTTCCCCCTTGTTTTACTTCTTTTTTTTTTCAAGCCTCACTAACATGTGGTTGTCTGTCTTCTTGGCTGCCTTTTCTTCATTCTCTTGCCTCTACATTCATTCCCTTAGTAGTGAGCTCACCCACAATTATGGTTTCGAATATATCCACACCCATCCTCTGGTTCTGTATTTCTAAATGTCTTCGGGATGTTGCTGCTTGACATCTCGCTATATCATCTCACACTCTTTTTAGCCTGAATGGCCATATTCCTTTTTTTTTTTGTTAACTCTTCCTTTCAATTTGGCTGATTCCCTCCATAGCAGCAACCCTCTTGACAGCCAGTGGCAAGGGGAGGGAAGGGGGAGGGAATGAGCATTTATTAAGCACCTGCTACGTACCAGGAACAATGCTAAGCACCCTACAAATATTATCTCATGATCAACTGTGAAAGACTTAGCTACTCTAATCAACACAACCATCTGAGACAATTCCAAAGGACTCACGATGAAAATACTAACCACCTCCGGAGAGAGCTGATGAACTCTGAGTGCAGAGTGAAACATACTTTCTTTGCTTACTTTATTTTCCTTGCTTTCTCCCCCTGCAACATGGCTAATATGGAAATATGTTTTACGTGAATTTCATACGTGTAATTGATATCATATTGCTTACCTTCTCAATGGCTGGGGGAGGGGCTGAAGGGAAGGGAGAATTTGGAACTCAAATTTTTTAAAAACAAATGTTAAAATAAAGTATATTTTTAAAAAACCAAATATCTCCTTTGATAAAACAATTACACGAAACAGCACAATTATCTCATTCAGTCCTCACAGCAACCCTGATAAGTAGGTGCTATTAGTTGAAGAAACTGAAACAGATGGAGATTAAGTGACTTGCCCAGGGTTACACAGACAGTCGGTATCTGAGGGTGCACTTGAACTCAGATCTTCCTGGCTCCAGGTCTCCATCCAATGCCTTTGTATTAAGAATCCACTTCATCCAGAACAGGCCATCAGGGGAATTTAAAGATTGGATGAAGCCTCCATGGGGCATATGGTATGATCTAATAATACATAACATATAATATAAAATAATATATAATATTATATATGAATAATATATAATATTATACATAAATAATATATAATGTTTTATATATAAATAATATATAATACTTTTAAAAAGTATAAAAAAGGGATGAAATACATATACAGATAAATATAGCAATAGGGCATGGACCCGTGACTTCACTAGTGCTGGGAACTCCCAAGTGGGGAAACTTCCTTTACCAGTACCACTTAGGAGTACGTGGTTACTTAAACCACTGAGAAGTGATGACATGTCCAGGGTGACACAGCCCAGATAGCAGAAACCGAACTTGAACCCAGGTCTTCCTGGCCAGGCTGTCGCTCCACTGGTCCATGCTGCCCCTACAGAGAATTATACACAAGTGACCTGTCAAACAAAGAGCTCACTGGGATACCAAGGGAAAGGTGCAAGGAAACGCTGATATTTTAATTGGGCTTTAAAAAGTCGATGACGGAAGGTGAAGGAAGGCAAACATTCCACATGTATTCCATTCTAGGTAACAGCACAGGAGTGGGAAAGGACAGGAAGACCCAGAGTATGAGATAAGCAATTTGGCTGGAGCACGGAACACGCCAGGAAATAGGATGAGATAAGTCTGGATGGGTAGGACAGTTCCAAAGGAAGGAAGGAAGGCCATGAAGGCCATGAACACCAGGCAAAGGAGTTTGAACTTTACTAAAGGGTTCCACCAAAGACCTATGGACAGAATTGTGATAATCTGATAGTGGTAGGAAGGATGATTTGGAAGACAAAAAAAGTAAAGGTAAGAAAGCACAATGGGAGGTCCTGTGCGCTCACATGTACTTAGTTTTCCAATTCTCTCTAAAACTTACCGTGCAATATAGTGATATGTCTGTCTTATCCCTTTACTAAGTGGTAAATTCCACAAGGGCAGGGACCATGCCTAAAATGTTTGTCCAGACTTCCCCAGCATACCTTACATGTAGTCGCTGCTCAGAGAATGTCTAGTGATTTCGCCTCATCCTGGAACTTTCATCAGCACCTGGGCCCTCCTTGTCCTGGAATTTCCAACCATCCCATGGGCCTTCTCAACCTGGAAAATCTCACTTAAAGTTGTGCCCCCTCTTCTTGCACTGGTAAGTTCCTCCTGGGACCTCCATTTTGTGGAGACACTCAAGCTGGCTTCCATTGCCCTTCCAACCCTTTCCCTGGCTTCCGAACTTCATAGCCATGCCCATGAGCTGGGTACCTTCCTTCCTCTCCTGCTACACCGCACCCCCCCCCCCCCCCCCCCCCCCCCCGCAACCTCCTTTCAACTCCCTGGAGTGTGTTGCCTCCCCACCCCCACCCCCCCCACCCCCATGAGGATGTAAGCTCCTTCTTGGGATTGTTTCTCTTTTTGCTTGTATTTAGATCCCCAGCACCTAGCACAGTACTTGGCATATAGTAAGTGCTTAATAAATGCTTATTTCCTTTCTTCTTTCTTTGTTGAGTTTCACAGAAGATCCTCTGCACAAGAAACTTCCCGTGTTTCTGATCAGATCAAGTATCAAATCCTCATACTTAATGTTTAAGACCCTCCATAGTCTTCACCATTTTACCTAGGGGACCTCATTGCTCCTTACCAAAACTAAATTATCAGAATGTCCTCAGAACCTTTGTCAAATTAATATTTAAATCAAATCAAGTTCCCGTATTGAAGCCAATTATAAAAAAAAATGCCTTGAGTTCAAATAGTTTTGAAAAAATTTTAATTGAGGTAAAATATAAGACAATTAAAGCCTTACTTTTTATTTTTAATTCCATGACCTTAAAAAAAACTCCATTTTAACAACTCAATAACAGCTTCATATTCTAATTAGCTACTTTTGTAGTTAATAACTGTGGGTGGGTTTTTGTTTGCTTATAAAACTAAAGTCACTATTTTGAACCTTGCATCAAGCTTTTTACTCTGTTCTTAGGCAGATTATGTCCCCCAGTTTGTGTGTGGGCTGGTTCATGTGTAAATGAAACTAGTTATTTTAATCATATAATCCTTAGCATATAATATATATATTAAAAGGTTTCCCAAAAGTCTTAATAGCTTTAAACTGAACTGCACTTTTTGAGATACCCTACTTGGATATATGTATATAGAACAACATATGTATATGTAATATGTTGTTGTTCAGTCACATCAGATTCTTCATAACCCAATGGACTCAAAGCATGCCAGGCTTTCCTGTCCTCCACTATCTCTCAAAGTCTGTTCAAGCTTGTGTTTGTGGCTTCCTTGATACTACCTATCCATCTCATTCTCTGCCATCCCCTTTTCCTTTTGCCTTCAATCTTTCTCAATTTCAGAATCTCTTCCAGTGAGTCCTGTCTTCTCATTATGTGCCCAAAGTATTTAAGCTTCAGCTTCACTATTTGTCCTTCCAATGAACTGTCTGAATTAAGTTCTTTAAGTGTCGATCACTGATTTGATCTCCTTGCTTTCCCAGGGACTCTCAAAAGTCTTCTCCCGCACCACAATTCAAAAGCACCAATTCTGTGGCACTCAGCTTTCCTTACAATTCAACTCTCACAGCCATACATTGCTACTGGAAAGAGCATAGCTTTGACTATATGGACCTTTGTCAGCAAAGTGATGTCTCTGCTTTTTAGTATGAATGTGTGCACTACATGAAGGTAAAATACAAAAAAAAATGCTCTTGTGGCATTGCTGGACCATCTTGGTGAAATTACATTGCAAGATTGTATAATGATCAACCATGAACGACTCAGCCCTTCTCAGAAATACGGTGATCCAAGACAAGTCCAAAGGACTTAGGATAAAAAATGTTCTCCACCTCCAGAGAAAGAACTGATGGAGTCTGAATGCAGATTGAAGCATACTATTTTTCACTTTTTTCCCATTTTTTTTCTTGGCCTGTATTTTCTTTCACAACATGACAAATATTGAAATGTTTTGCATGATTGCACATGGATAACCTGTAACAAATTGCTTACTCCCTCAGGGAGGAGGAAGGGAGGGAGAGGGAAGGAATTTGGAACTCAGATTCTTTAAGAAAATGAATGTTTAAAGTCATTTTTACATGAGATTGGGAAAAAATAAAATACTCAGAAAAAGAAAAGAAAAAAGAACTCTGAAAAACTTATGTTCTATAAATGTGCACAGTGTTATTGTTATCTGAGATGGCATCCATCATTGATTCTAATAATAATAAATGCTTATTATTATCATCATCATGATTTAGTTAACCCTTGGCACAGTGCCTAGCACATAGTAAATAATTAATAAATGTTTAAAAGAGAGAGAGGTAAATTATATTGCAGGCAATTAAAGAAAAAGAAACTCGTTTCATTTAAACTGAACTGTAACCCAGATTGCTCAGAGCCCAGCAAGACTTCATTGTCAGCTAGGTTTGGGGGGTCAGTGGATGTGGAGGGGGGGTCCCATCTGATTACATAAAGAAAGTTGCTCAAATTAAATTGGTCATCATGGAGTTTCATGGGTAACAATTTTTTCATTGTACTGGGACAAACTAAAACGGCCCTTCTAAAGACTGAAGTTCTGATAATTGGATTGTCCTTTAACAATGCTGATCCCAGGCTTTATAATATGTGACTTATTAGCATGTTGCTTTTCTTTGTGTGGGCCAAGCACTGAGAATACAACGAAAAGCAAAAGACAATCCCTGCCCTCAAGGAGCTCACAATCTAAGGTGGGGGTGGGGGGTGGGGGGGAACAACAAACAACTATGTACAAACAAGCCACGTGCCAGATAAATGGGAGACAGGCAATACAAGAAAGGCACTAAGGTGAGGTAGGACTGGGAAAGGCTCCTTGCAGAAGGTGGACTAAGGGAAGCCAGGAGGCAGAGAGGAGGAGGAGGGAGAGCATTCCAGGCTTGGGAAGGAGAAGAAGAAGAGATCCACAGAACAGTTTATTACCTTTATTTTAGCCCTTCTGCCTCAGTTAGTTTCATGGAACATTTTGCTAACAGAAACATCTCCACCATTACTTTTATCTTTATTTTTCATAACAAAATTCTGACGAGAAAAGGCCGTTTGGCAGGTGTGAACAGGCTGCAACATGTAACTAAATACGAACTTCAAAGAAGAACGGTGGTCAAAGACATCATCAAGGAATTGTAAGAAGTGAAGTGAAGATGGACTGGGCAGTTGGTAAGGACAAGGGATCAAGCAATCACTAAATATCGTGTGCCTATCATGTACTACTCCGGGCAGCAGCTAGGTAGTGCTGGATAAAGACTGGTCTGAGAACCAGGAAGACTCACATTCCTGAGTTCAAATCTAGCTTCAGACATTTAGGGGGAAGTCGCTTAACCTCTGTTTGCCTCAGTTTCCTCATCTGCTTGCAATCTAATGGAGGAGACAGCATTGAAAGTGAGCTTACAGTCTAATGGGGGAGACAGGATGGAATAAATATATACAAAGCAAGATATGTTTAGGATAAATAGGAAATAATCAACAGAGACAAGGCACTAGAATTCGGAGGGTTTGAGGAAAGCTTCTTGGAGAAGGAGGGATTAGCTGGGGCTTAAAGGAAGTCAATGAGGTCAGTAGCAGACAGCATGGTGGACAGCCAGAGAGAACACAACGCCCCTGCCTTCTTGCAGCTTCCCAAGATCTTTCACAGAGGCAAAAGGAGTTAAAAACTGCAGTGAGACTGAATGAACAAACTGACCTTCGAGGCTCTTCCATCACCCCCTCCTGGTTCCCCTCCTGGAAAGTGCCCTGAGCCAAGAAAGAGTGTCTTACTCCTGGAAGAGCCAGGAGACCAGCATCACTGAATCCAAGAGTAGTGTCTGGGTTTAAGGTGTAAGAAAACTGGAAAGGTAGGAGGGGGCTCAGTCGTACAGGTCTTTGAATGACATTTTGTGTTCTATCCTGGAGGCAATAGAGAGGATTAGATCCACTGTTTAGGAGGTGGATGGCTCTGGAACTCTACTGGTACCTTCCCAATGTTGGGAGAAAGCAAGGAATTTGTCTAGCATACTGGGCAGTGTATAGAGCGCTGGGCCTGGAGACAGGAAGACCTTAGTTCAAATCTGGACTTGGGCACAAGCTGTATGACCCCGGGCAAGTCACTTAACTTTTGTCTGCCTCAGTTTCTTCGACTGTAAAATGGGGTTAAATAACCACATTTACCTCCCAGGATTGTTGGGAGGTTCAAATGAGATAATATTTGTAAAATATTTAACACAGTCCTGGCATATAATAGGTGCTTAATAAGTGCTTGTTTCCCTCCTTGTGATGAGCTTTGGGAAAAACTTAGACAAAAGTCACACAGGACAGGCAGGCATAAAAGGGTTACAATCTGCATCATTAGAAGGGATACCCAAATCAATAACAGCTAGCATTCATATATCGGTTTAAGCTTTGCAAAGTGCCTTATATATGTTATCTCAGCTGATCCTCACAACAACCCTGGGAGGTAGGTGCTATTATTATCCCCATTTTACAGATGGGGAAACTGAGGCAAACAGATGGCAAGTGACTTGCCCAGAGTCACTGAGCAAGTAAGCATCTGAGGCCAGATTTGTTCTCAAGCCTTTCTGACTCCCGAGTCCATCACTTAGTTCCCTCATTGAGATCCCAGATCCACTTGTGTGTGGAGTGAATACGTGCCAGACATTCCTCTAAGCACTTGGGATACAAAGAAAGGAAAAAGAAAAAAAACCGAGTCCTTTTTCTCATGGAGTTTTCATTCTAATAATATTTACAGCTAACATTTTATTTGGGATGTCCCAAAAGTCTGAGGCTTTTGCTAGTAAAGCCTAAGTTGTTAAAGCTTTAAGTTGCACTAGGACTTGTGGGACGACCCAGTATAGGCTCACAAAGCACCTTATGTGCATTATCTCATTTGATCATCGCAATAATTCTGTGAGGCCAGTGGGATTATTACCCCTACCGAGATGACAATGAGGAAACTGAGTGTCTGAGGCAGGGCTCTCAGCTCAGCACTCCAGCTGCTATGCTTCCATAAGTTTGCAGTGGCATTTCTAAGTCAGCTCTCTGAGTTCTCTGTGAAGGTGAGCTGGGTGGCATTGGCCGGTATACTAGACGAACTGTCTGGTTGGTTCTGGCTGCCACCGGTTAGGAGCATCTTAAGAGTCAAGGTTTTCAGGATATCCAGAAGGCCAAAGGCAAAGGTTCAGTCCCTGCACCCCTTGACTTTCAGCACAAACTTTGTACCCGTTATTCAGTATGAAAGAAAATAAATTCTAGAGTTTACCTTGCCTGTGCACAAAAAATAGATTAATTTCAACAACAAAATATAGTTCTTTTGCATATTTCTCAAGCCAATTGAAGAGCTTTTTTGTTTTCCTCAAGGAAATCTAGGGTTAAGTGACTTACCTAGGGTCACTCAGCTAGTAAGTGTATGAGGCTTAATTTGAACTCAGTTTCTCTTGACTCCAAGGCAAATGCTCTATCCACTACACCACCTAACTACCACATAAAGAGCTTCTTGAACTGCTTAGGACTTCTTTCCCTAAGGCATGGGGTTTCAGGGGTGGGGAACCTGCGGCCTCAAGGCCACATGTGGCCTTCTAGGTCCTTGGGTGCGGCCTTTGGACTGAATCCAAGTTTTACAGAACAAATCTTTTGATTAAGGGGATTTGTTCTGGGAAGTTTGGATTCCATCAAAGGGCCACACTTGAGGATCTAGAGGGCCACTCCCTGGTGATGAATAGGCTAGAAAAGCTTAGGTGAATAGGGCAGAAGAGAATTCATGAAGAATCCACCAAAGTCATATGCATCTTCAGCCAGTTTTTGCCTCTCACATCACCTTCTTAATATTACATAATTGCAAAGTGAAAATCACAAGAGCAAACTTTGCAGGGCACACGGCACTATTCTAAATAAGCAGCATCTAGTTACCAAGACACCAAAGTATAGAAATGCCAAAATCCAGCTGTTTCATTTTGCTAATGAAAAACCATCCCTTCTTCATTTAAAAAAAAAAAGTCTCCCCAAAGCTGCTGCTTCTACCAAATGGCCTTGTTTCACAACAAGGAACGGTTTGGGGAGGGTTTTCCAGTATTTTGTGTATTTTCTCAATACTTCTAATTTTATCCATCTCTTAGATGAATCCCAAACACCCTGGCAGCAAGGTGTTAATTTGTAATTAGGCCACTGAGGCCATACTGGTAAGGGTCAAAGTACTCGATAATTTACAGAATCATAGAGTTGTAAGGGACCTCAGAGGTAGAAGCTGCGCTAGGCATTTTTCGTTTGCAGCCAGAAGTCTTATCGCAGAGAGGCCCGGGGGCTTGCAGGTGCAGTAGCCCTGGGAAAGGAAGGAGGTGGTCTGGCTGGAGGGAGTGTGGAGGAGCCATCTCCTACCAAAGATCTGATTGTTAAATTTTCCCTGGGAGTATGAAATGTGCAAATGTCACAAAATCATTTTCGATTTGGCAGTCAACACACTTACAAAACACCGACTTTGTGCCAAGCATTGTGCTAAGCTATGGGGATACAAGGACAGAAGAGGGGGAAAGAAAGGAACAAGCATTTATTAATTTCCTATTGCGTGCCAGGTACCGTGCTAAGTGCTTGGCAAATATTATCTTAGCTGATTCTCACAACAACTCTGGGAGGTAGGTGCTGTTATTATCCATATTTTACCACTGGGGAAACAGGAGCCAGGCAGAGGTTAAGTGACTTGCCCAGGGTCACAGAGCAAGGGTCTGAGGCCAGATTTGGACCCAAGTCTTTGACTCCAGGCCCAGCACTGTGTGCACTATGCCCCTCCAGATGTTTGTATTTTACAAAGAAAGGTAAAAAGAGCCCTTGTTCTTATAGAGCATAGGTAAGATAGGGCTGACAACACGCAAACAACCACAACCCCAGTCTCAAAGTCCATTGGTATAAGACTGTCCCTGTATGAGGGGTGGGGCAGAGTGGTCGAGGCTTCCATTCTCAGGCAGTCCTTCTTTAGGACTCTTTAAGGGAGGGTCAGTCCTCTTGGACCACTCACCCAGGCTCTTCAGGCCTTGGGTACATTTGGGAATTTCTTGCTTCCAGCTCAGAGAAACAAGATAGAAGAGGCCAACCCTGCTTCAGGTTGCTGAAGAAAAAGACTCTGGAAAATCAAAAGAGGAGCAAGAAATCTCCATCAGGTGCCCATTCCCAATTGGCTTCAATTTCCCCTTGGTATCTCACTGCCAATGGGAGAGCCCCTTCACTCCATATTGCCATGTATATAGCCTCCTAAATATATCTTCTCTGATTTCTGTTTTATTGACTATTTGGATAAATCAGTTTCCTTTGCTATTCACTAAGTGTATTCATTGTGGAATTCATATTTGTTTAGAAAAGGGTAGAGACTTGGATATAAGGTCCTCCTTGCCCCCCCCCCAAAAAAAAGACAAAGTAATCATAAGTTAAAGTTAGATGGAACCCAATCATATCCCCTAGACACAATATTTAAGGAAGCAGATTATACTTCTGACCTAAGAGAGGGGAGTGGTCTCAGACCCCAACCTCCTGCTTCCCTTCCTGGTAGGAATCTCCCTTGAAGAATGTGAGAGGTGAAGAGGCTGGGGATGTCTATTCTGCCCCTCTTCCAGCTGTATTGTGACAGCCTTCAATACCTGTAGGGCTATCCCTCTGTACACAGGGGACCTAACAATACATAATAGGATCCTTTCTTTTGCTGCATAGCTATGTTCAAACAAGCTATATATAGGAGAAATTGGGAATATTCAACAGAGGGAAGACACTATAATTAGGAGGAATCAGGAAAGGCTTCCTGTAGGAGGTGGTCTTTTAGCTGGGACTTGAAGGAAGCCAGGAGGTATAGACAAGAAGGGAAAACTTTCTGGGCATGGGAGACAGACAGTGAAAATATCCAGAGTTGGGAGATTGGAGTGACTTGTTCAAGGAAGAACAAAGAGGCCTGAGTCACTGGATCACAGAGTCTATGATAGAAGAGGTCCAGGACACACCCCTTGGAGACACCCACCCTTAGGTGGTATGACCTGACAAAGATCCAACAAAGGAGACTGAGGAGTGGTCAGTCAGATAGGGAGGAGGAGAACCAGGGTGGAGAAGTGTCATGATAACCTAAAGAGGAGAGCGTGAAAGAGAAGTGGGCAAACAACAGTGTCAAAAGCTGAAGGAGGATTGAGAAAAGGCTACCGTATTTGGCAATAAGAGAGCATTAGTAGCTTTGGAGAGAGCAGTTTTGTTTGAATAATGGGGTTGGAAGCCAGACTGTAGAGGGTGGAGCAGAGAATGAGAAAAAGGAAGTAGAGTCACCTATTGTAAATGGCCTTCTCAAGGAGTTTAGCCACAAAAGAGAAGAGAGATATGGGACCACAACTAGTGGGGATGGATTGATCCAGTGTGGGGTTTGTGAGGATGGGGAAGACATGGGCATGTCTGTAGGCAGTAGACAGGGAAAGATTGAAGATAAGTAAGAATGTGGTGATGACAGAGGGGCCAATATGCTCGAGGAGATAGATTAGAATGGGACCACTTGTGCACGTAGAAGGGTTTGGTGTGGCTTGGCAAGGAGAAGTTCACCAGAGACGGGGTGGAGGAAGAGATAGTAACAGAAGATGTGTGGGTGACGTGAGATGAGGGGGAGGGGGAAAGAGGGAGGTCTTGGCAAACATCTGCAATTTTTAAATAAAATATGAGGCAAGGTTCTCAACTGAGAAGGTGGGAGGGGGAAGGGGCATAGGCAGTTTGAGGAGAGATAAAAAGTTTGGAAGAGCTGTTGCAATAAATAGGATAATGAGTTAATTAGAGAAGTGTAAAAAGAAAGATTGCCTTGCAGCAGTGAGAGCCCAGTTAAGGTTATGTAACATAAATTTGTAATGGACATAAATTTGTAGTGGACCTAGTCAACACAGTTTTCTGATTTTCTCCTTTTTTGTTCAGCAGCACGTGTGTAGGAGTGAAGATAGTGGTTGGTAGGAACAATCCAAAGCTGAGGCTTGGCAAGGCAAGATCAGTGATATAAGGGGTCAAGGGACTCCAGAGAAGAGGAGAGTGTAGAATTGAACTGATTCACCAATGGGGCAATAAAAGGAAAGAAAGGGGAGAAGTAGGAAGGGAAAGGAAAGGGAATAAGCCTTTATGTAGCGTGTACCATGTACCAGGAACTGTCCTAAGTGCTTTACAAGTATTTTATCTTCACAGCAATCTGCCATGTTAGGTGCTATTATTATCCCCATTTTTCAGTTGAGGAAGCTGAGGCAAACAGGTTAAGAGACTTGCCCAGAGTCACACATCTAGTAAGGGTCTGAATCCAGGCTTGGACTCTGGGAAGGAAGAAAGTATAGCTAGTGCAGGGGTGATGACCTGGGAGAGAAGTGAAAGTTCTAGGGATCGTAGATCATAGTACAGATGAACAACAGGGTTTGGAGTTTTACGAAAGAGGGAGAAGTAGAATGACAATAGATTGTTATCAGATAAAGGAATTTCAGAGTTCTTGAACATGGAAGTCAAGTATTGGTGGGTGATGGCAAAATTAAGGATAGGACCATCTTTGTGTGTGTGACTAAGGTAGGGTGGAGAAGTAGGTCATGTGAAATGAGTAAGTTAAGAAACTGCCTGGCACACTGGAGTCATGGTGCAAAGACCAGTTATATGCTGGTTATAGCTCTACTCAGAAACCACCTAGTCCAATACACACACACACACACACACACACACACACACACACACACACATTCAAAAATCCCCTCCATGACATTCTTAAAAAAAAAAAACCATCAACCAGCCTGTGATTGAAGATCCCCAGGGATATAGAATCCATTACTTCCTAAAGCAGCCCTTTCAACTTGATCCTTATAATAATCTTGTGAGGTAGGCAGGGTCAGTATTATTAAGTGAAAGGAAATTATTTGAACCCACTAAAGTAAGAAGCAAGATGCTAATTAACCTACCCCACCCTTTCTTTTTTTTCTTCCATTGGAAACCTCTTTCCAAGTTGACATGCAACCACCATGTAACATCATGTAGTCTGAGGATTCCCATTTAATGGTTTGCAAATGCCTTGAGTTTACAGTGATGGTTTAAGGAATGAAAACAAGCAAAAAAAAGTTTAATGACACCTATACAATAAATAATTGCCCAATTGTGTCACAAATATATTTTTCATCTGTGACAACAAGCATGTGAATATTTGAAGCATTATTAGTTTGTGTCTGCAGGGATTCAAAACCTTCATGATCATGTGCACAGTGAATTGGGTATTTGGGCAGCAATTACATCAAACTCTGGTTGCTTCTAACTCAGAACAACCTGTAAATAGTTTCTCAATATGTTATCAGATTGTTTCCAAACAACCACAAGAGTTTGACATTCAACATTAGAGTGCAAACTGATTCCCACTGGATGCTCAGATACATGTACATGCCCTCATTTGCTCTCCACACCAGAGTAGCTCCTGTTTCCCTTGGTTCTGTAATCATACCTCATCAGCTGTGTAATCATGTGATCAAAGTGTCATGAATGTTTGCATTCTTGCAGCACCAATCTCAGGCTCTTTGAAAATCATGATTGCTGGGCATGAGCATTACAAGCCATCTTGAAACCATCAATGACTATCACATTCTACAGAAACAAATCTTAGATTGCCTCATTGCATTACTAAGGCTGTCTTCCCATTTAATTTATTGTGTGGTTGTTTTACTATTTTTTTTTGTTTTACTATTCTGTTGAGTGTATTTTCAAATGAACTATTCAATCATTCAGTAGTGTTTCTGTGAGCATATAGCTGGTATGTCAGTGGTAGAAGAGAAGAAATTCAAATCTGAAGAGATTCTTTCCTTACAAATGTTAATTTACATAGAAATATTTTTAAATAAAGCAATATATGCAATTGAATTTTAAGTACACTTATTTAACACAGTCCTTATCATTAGTAGAAAAGTAAATATTTTACATAATAACTCACTATTTATTTTTGTTAATTGGTTTGGTGGCTAAAAATAAAAGATGAATTTTCATCTCTCACCAAGAAAGCTTATAAAATCCTCCTACAATTTTCCATGAGATATTTGTGTGTGAATGAACACTTTCAATTAATTCTTGTTTTGAATCAAAATATGGAAATAAACTCTATGTGGAACCAGATTGAAGACTGTGTTTATTTGCTGTTGAATAAAATATTGCCAACTTTGTTCAAATAAAAAAGGCCAATGTTAAAATTAAGTTTGTACATGTGATTGCTGTAGTGTGTTAAACACATTCCAAGTTATAACTTATTTCATTAAAATATTATTTCTACTTAACAAAATTTGTAAAAAAAGAAATTTAATATGAAGTCTTGCCAATAATAGTAAGCATATGACATCTTACAGGATTACTTCTAATTCATATTTCTTACAATTCTTACTTCTTCTAATTTTTCTATACATAAGTATTTGTTATTATTTTAGAGTTTTATAATTTTATATTTAGGGTTTTCATAATTATAGGTAGAATAAAATTTTCTATTTTATCATTATAAATCATGATATAAAATTTAATTTGGAGATTTTTTTGATCAAAAGTTATCATTGTCATTGTAACCACTTAAGGAATAAATCTAAAAGAATACTATGAGTAGTGTATTAAATTACTAGGAGGGCTTTGCAAAACTTTTTTTTGAAAGGAGTTTACAGAGCTAAAAATGTTGGGAACCAGCAATTTAGCCCGCATCCCTCCATCTTTTCTATAAGAATATCATGAAAGGCTTGGTCAAATTATTTGCTAAAATCTAGGGAAATAATAACTCCTCTATTCTGCTAGGTTAATAACCCTGCCAAAAAAAGGAAATAGGGTTAGTCAGTCATGAACAATTCTTGAGGAATTTTTTGTGGTCACTGCTCCCATTTCTACATGTTCACGAACCATCTCCTTAATAATACATTCTGAAATTCTTTCTAGGAATTAAAGTCAAGCTCACTGGCCTATGGTGGGCAGATTATATTCTCTTCCATTTCTTGAAAACTAAAATAACATTAGCCAGACTTCAAACCTGAGGCACTCTTACAATTCACTATGATCTTTCAAAGATTACTAACAATGACTTAACAGTCACATTTGCTAGGGTTTTTGTTGTCGTTGTTATTTTGTTTTGTATATAAAAATAAACCTGGTCTAGGCCAAGTAGTTGAACTCATCGAGGGCAATTAAGTGCTTTCATATTATCTTCTTACTTTTCTTTTGCATCAACTCACTACTAAGTATTTTTATTTTGTTCTTTCCAGTCCAAAGATCATTCCACCTCAATTGTCACACTCTGCTCCTGCTAGCACCTTCTCTCACAGATGAGGTCTTCCCAGAATCTCCCTTTTAGGGAGTAACCAAGACCAGCCAACCATTATTTTTGGGACTTAGCCACCATATTTCAGCTGCTTCCTCACTCTGCTCTTGTGGGTTTCTCCTATAGGGAAGTTCTTTGCAGAACCTCCATTTTGGCAAAGGATTGTTGTGAGGACCAAATGAGATATGCACTTGTAAACCTTAAAGCACTATAGAAATATTATTACCTTTATTTTTATTGTCTTCACCATCATCATTATTATGATCATTTTTTTTGGAGGGGGGAAGGCAGGGCAATTGGGGTTAAGTGACTTGCCCAAGGTCACACAGCTACTAAGTGTGTCAAGTGTCTGAGACTGGATTTGAATTCAGGTTCTCCTGACTCCAGGGCTGGTGCTCTACTCACTGTGTCACCTAGCTGCCCCTATTATCATCATTATACTGAACTTTCAAGGATTCCAAAATTTTTCCTGAAACTTAAACCCATCTTTATAGTAACTATATTTTTCTGTTGATACTATGGGGTTGTGAATCATGGAATAATACAATCTCAAAAGAGTCAAAATTATTATTCCCCCCCAAGGAAAATGAAGACATACAGGCTGTATAAGTAATCTGAAGCATATTATCAATAAAGATTTTCATGCATGAAAAGACATAAAAGACACCGTCAAAGAGATCTATGACTAGAAAAGCATGCGGACCAGGCTGATCATATGGAGAAAAGCTAGGATTGATAGATAAATGGACTCAGGGTAGCAATGGTAACTGCTAAAGTCAATGGATATGAGGCAAAGCTCCAAGTAATGTTGGATGGTCCTTCTATGGAAGATCTACAGGAAGACCCAGGCAAGAGCAGCACAGCATGATAAGTAGTACATAGGAGGCTAAGAAAAATAAAAAGGTGGTTTCCCCCCCCCCCCCCGGGTTATATTGGATGAAAAAGAATCAAAGTAGGGCTAGAACCACAGTCCAAGTGGATGGGACAAGGCTGAAAGGAAATGGACAGAAAGCAAAGCTGCTCAAGTGTTCTTTTTCTTCTTCTATTTCCTTTTCTCTCCTTATTTTTTGTTTGTTCATTTATTTAAACAAAGAAATGTGACTGAGCAGCTACAAAGGTCTAGAGGTGTCAAATTCAAGGCCTCCAGGTTCCATGCAACTAGCAAAACTCCCAAATGTGGCCTGAAGCAGATTAAAATGTAATTGGGAAATGTTAACAAAGTGAATAAAAATACAATACAGCATAGATAATGTGAATTTGTGGTTTTCTAAGTCAATGTGCTGCCTGCAAAGATCAGTTTCTATTTGAGACTGACACCACTCACCTAGAGCATCTCTCTTCAGCCTGGTTAGAGACAAGAAAAAGGTTGAAACAAAAATGTAAAACATACACTTGCACATTTTCAGAATCAAACTAGTCTTTCAATTTATCAAGCAGGTAATTTCTTAACTGGCTGTACTACTTTGGGCTTCTCTGATTGTCATCTCTACCATGACCCAGGAAATTCATTATTGGGTTAATCTCATCATCCTGTAAAATGTCATCACCACCCTCTTCCTTTCTGATTGGAGGGTGGAAACCTAGATTTAAGAAGAAAGCCCATCTCAGACATCTCACCTGGCTACACCACTTTGGGACTTCTTTGATAGATTTCTCCACCATCCATCCATCCATCCATCCATCCATCCATCCATCCATCCAAACAAAACCATCCACCCTCCCACCCTCCCCCAACACCTCCCCCTTTCTTTTCAGCTTTCTTTGAGCACAGTGTTTCCCTATTAGCTTGTAAGCTCTTATTTGGGGCAGGGAGGCTTTCTTTCCTCATAACTTAGCATGGTGCCTGACACTTGGTAGGTCCTTAATGAATGACTAAGGTAACCCAAACTCACTGATGTCTAAAACTCAAGCTCCAGGAATATGCACACACTCAGTCTCCCCTGAGAGGTACTGCAGCATGGGGAGGGACAATTCGGAAGCTGCCCTTCTGGACAAACAGGATCACGTTTCCTCTGTGTTCCCAATGACGGTGCCCTCTCCGAGACTGGATCATTGTTCTCGGCATTTTGCAGACCCGGTGCTCTGGAAGGGGCTTCCAGACTGTGGCTCGTGTTGTCGGTTCGGTCCTCGAGGATGGGTGGTTGGCTGCATGATTTTTCCTCCTTTTCTTTTAAAAAAAGAATCAGGAAACAATGTAAAATGGGAGGAAAAACCTTTCTATTTAAACAGGCTGGGCAGGAAATGAACAAATGATGATTCACATAGGGGTGTGTGTGTGTGTGTGTGTGTGTGTTTGTGTGTGTTTGAGTTCAGAGCACATAGTGGACTTTATGGAAACTTTCCCTTTTACTTTTATGGAGATTGGGAATCTTTACATATCAAGCTTAATGTTGCACATTGTATCACATATAAGTACACATTTTTTAAAAAGACTGCTTAAGAAAATTTCTAGCGAACCTGTAATATGCACATGGCATTTTTAGATAACTCATACGCATTAAAAAGAATTTTCTATAATGAAGTATCCTTAAATATTTCACAAACCATGAGCTCCCGTTTTCCCTTGGAGACAAAGAAAATGACTTTCTGAACCCAGAGGCAATACAAGCCTAATAAGGCAATCTAGATCATCGGAAAGGAAGCTAGATTTAAAGTCAGATGGGGGTAGGGAGGGAGGCAAGCTAGGTGGGACAGTGGATAGAGCACTGCTACTGGGAATCAAGATGATCTGAGTTCAAATGTGACCTCAGACATCTACTAGCTGTGTGTCCTTGGACACGTCACTTAACCCTGATTGCCTCCCCAAAATAAATAAAATAAAGTCAGAAGGTCTAGGCTTAAATCCTGCTACCTCAGAGAAGTGATTTCTGGGCCTGAACTTCCTCATCTGCAAAATAAAGGGATTGGACTTGGATGGTTTCTACACGACCATGATTAGCTCTAGGATGTAGGGATATGCTGGTAAATGTTTAACAACCAGTTCTTCTGGAGGGGGGGAGGGGGAATGTAGCCTGACATACTTTTTAGTTTAATCTGCATTCTTAACATTTTCTACATTACTTTTTTAAGTCTAGACAATCAACAATAATAAATCAGGCTCTAATTTATAGCAGTTCCTGATCTCTGAGATGTAAGTCCTCACACTGAAAATTTAACAATCATCTCTTGCTTGGCTCCTTTGAGCTGGTTCCAGTACATGGTTATTCCCATTTTACAGATGAGGAAATTAAAGCTCAGAAAGGGTGCGTTCTTGGCCTATAGTAACACATAGTTTCTTGACTTATAGTCTCACACAGCAAAAAGTTTTGGCTCCAGCAGGCCCCTGAGCCCAAGATTCTCCATGTCCATAATATTCTGCTTTAAATGCCTCATTTGCCACTAGCATTTATGGGTAGCAGGGAGAATAGAGTAACTACACTGAATTTGAAATAAGGTTTATGTATTACCTTGCCATCCACTGATCACCAGTCTTACTTGCAGCCCAGCCCTCACCGCCATTGTCTGTGGAAGCAAGTCCTGTAGACAAAGGGCTAAGCCATTCCCACCAACTGCCAATCAAATGCTACCCACAGCGAAGGTGAGCCAGCCTAGCTAAAGCAGCAAGGCACCCTCCAGGGGAAACAGGAGGCAGCATGTGCCCCACCATGGCCACCATCCCCTTGACTACCATCTCTCCTCAGACCCTGATAGAGACAGCCCAGCACCCTGAGCCTTTGGAAGAGCAACACTTCAGCCCAGTGTCACATGGGTCATCATCAGAAACTGATATGTTTTTATCAATGGAAATGACATTAAAGAAAAGGCATTAACTTTTGCTTCACCAATGCATGTGAGGACCACAGGACTTTTCCATATGACTTGCAGCTGACGGTTTCCATGTGTTTGAATGTGAGCTCCTCGAGAGCAGGGGTTGTCGTGCTTTTCTTTTTGTGTCTCCAGTGCTAGCACAGCACTTTGAGGATAGGGAGTGCTTTATTTGTTTCATGCCTTCCTTTATTCCTTCATTCATTCATCCTTGTTTCTGAATGCAGTTTCACACAAACAATCAATAAGGTTGTTATGGAAAGAGTATGAATTGCTATTATAGGACCTAGGCTCAGTTCTCAACCATGCCACTCTAGCCATATGACCATGAGCAAGGTTCTCTCCTTCTGTGCGACAGCATCCCCATCTGTAAAATGGGGATAATAAGGGTCGCATAATCTCCTTCACAATTACTGTGAACTATCTAGACCTCGGAGGCCCCCTCTCAGAGTGGAAATTCGACCTGACTTTCCTCTCCAAATCTCTTACCACCTCCGTCTCCCAAGCAGTCATGCGGGTCATGTCCATATTCTCTTCAATGATCCAGAATCATGCTCTTCAGGCAGCATGTACAGTAAGGTTGCCCCCTCCCCTACCCAGCTGGTCTGGGAGTTGGGTTACACCGAAAACCAGGTACTAATATTTATTGAATGAACGACTCTCTGATTTGTTCATTAACTTCATGGAATTTCTATCTAAAGAGGGGGGAAAATGTCTCTTTATTAGCTCCTAAAAAAAAAACAACTTCCAAAGCACCAACCAAATTAAAAAATTTAAGCTAATGACTAAAAGTATTTTCCTCTCACTTATTGTCTGCGGACAGAAGTAGGATTTCTTCCTATTGGCTTCTTTTTTCCCCCTTTATAGCAGAAATGGCTCTCAAGGTGTCAAGATGGCAGTTCCAGATAAACACCTTTGGTGTGGGTTTCAGAGAGTATTTTACAATTGTACTTTTTGTTACTTCTGTGATGTTTTCACAAGTTCTACACTGAAAGATGGAATGCATTATCTTCTCCCCTAATTCTGTCTCTCTCTCCTAATTTCTCTATTTCTGTTAAAGGCACCAGCATCCTCAGTCACCCAGGTTTACAAGTAATAATTAATAATGATAATAATAAATAACTTATTTATAATATAACAATAATAAAGTTAATATTTATGTAGCACTTTAAGGTGCGCAAAGCCCAGGGTTGTTGTGAAGAGCAAATGAGATAATATTTGTAAATAGCACTTAGCACAGTACCTAGGTGCTTTCTCCAAAACATTTTACATTTTTTTAATCTCCTTGGATCCTATGAATAATCTAAGGCAAATGGCCTCAGATCATGTGGTTCTTCTTTCTCTGTTATTTCAGAGCTTATAAGAGGATTCTGATTAACTAACTTGTTATGTTATGATATGTTATGTTATGATTAACTAACTGGTTATGCCAAGATCTAGGAAGGAAGGGAGGAAAGGAGAATGTTCTTCCTTTCTCTCCTTATCTCTAATGACAGGTTAGGAAAACTGCACATTACTATTATAATTATTTTTCTCAAGGCTTTTTCCATTAAATGTCAGCTAGCATCTGCATTGTCTAAGTAGCTATTTGCCATCTCCAGAAGAAGATTTTCACTTTAAATCTATTCATCCTGTTATGTTAGATTACTATTTCAGCATGGCATTTCTGTGAAAGCCTAACTTGTAGCTAATGCAAAAGTTTAAAATTTTTTTGATAATTAGAATTTCAGATCAAACATCTGAGATCCCCCCCCCCCACTATGCCTATTATTTGCTGTTTACTACAAATAATGTAACAGAGTTTGGCACATGCCCAGATCACCTAAGATGGAGTGTCACCCACCTGGAGGGTACTGAGGACCTGTTTCTGGGAGACAGGAGAATTGGTGCATGCTTGGGCAGTCTTCATTAGCTTCTCACATGAATTAGGAGTAGCATCTTCCCATTGCCTGGAGATAGATCTGTCTATGTCTTTAAAACTACATAACTGAGACCTTCTTTCCTGCCTTTCTTTCTAAGGATAAAGGACTTTTTCACTCATCACAGCTGACACCTTAGCCCTAAGAACCCTGCCTTGAGCTGTCTTTTTGTTAACGTGGTGCCATAAATTTATATCCATGATTTCCTTGACTCCTAAAGCAGACATTGATGTTAGCTGAACCAGAAGCACCATTAAGATGCCAGTGGGAAAACTGAAAGTCTGAAATTCTCTGAACCCTTTGAACTCAAAAGATCTTTCTCTGGCCAAAATGGGGATGTGAAGAGAACTAGGCCAAGCCCAAAGCCGAGGCCTCTCCTTCCCACTCCCAAGTGCCTTCCCCTCAGGGGTTTTACATCACACTCACTCTGATCTCTGTAAGTGTCGTTCTCAACTAACTTGATATTTGAAAGACAACCCATAAGGACTGATCAAGTTTCCTCAGTGTATCCTAACGCTCTTCATATGTGGCATCATTCTAGTTCCTTGAACTTTTCCCACTTAGTCTAAAACTGTAAACAATAAAACCTACAATTGATTGGTTGAGATTTGTTTTCACCCCATTAGGATATCAGGACACTTGTCATCTGCTTTAAGTAGGGTGACTTGGTGGGTTTACTTAATCAAAAGGGACTAGTTATGGGACCAGACTGAAGAATAACCTATGGATACCCCCAAGATCTCCATTAGTGTCCTTACAATGTCAGGAGATCTCAAGGAAGTCCCCTAATACAGTAGGTGAACACCTGTGAAAAATTTATGGGAGGATATGGATGAGAGAAAGCAGCACAGAATAAAAGGGCATGAATGGTTTGTGATCTGCATTAGGGCCACTAAGTGGCACAGTGGATAGAATGTTGGCCCTGGATTCAAGAACACCTGAGGTCAAATCGACCTCACTAGCTGTGTGACCCTGGGCTAGTCACTTATTCTCTCCTTCAGTTTCCTCATGTGTAAAGTGGAGTTCTTAATAGCACCTTCCTCCCACAGGTGGTGTAAGAATAAGCTCAGATATTTGTAAAGTGCTTTGCAAACCATAAAACACCATAAAAATTCTAGCATCTATTATGTATTATTGCATGTAATACCCACATCACTGAAATCATATTGAGGTATTAGAGACCTCACTGTTTAAAGAAGCTCTCTGATGATTTCTACATAAAGAAAAGGATTTTTGTAACGTGAACTTGTCAGTTTTGTAAGGTGGGTTTTTTGCATTTGAGGTTTCTTAAAAGATCCTTTTTAAGAATATCTGCCTCAGTACTAATGTCCAAAAAATGTTAAAAGGACTCAAAGGTAAAGCAGACTCTTACTCCTCAGGATAAGAGAAAAAGGAATACATGGTCTTGTGGCTATTTTTAGCTAGATCAGATACTTCTTTATGTTGCTTTGAATCTCTAAGCTCTTTTCCAGTTTTAACACCCTTTGAGTCTATAAGATTTTCAATGCAAATCTTACACTCACCTAAAAATAGGAAGAGATTTCCAGTTCACTTTTGAAGTTACAGAGTAATTGCTGTAATCCATCGTTTGTTTTTATTCATGAGATGAATTTTTAAAAGTATAGTTAGCATCAGACGTCCAGGAGAACTAGCCTCAGAGCCAGGAAGATGGAGGTTCAAGTCCTCCTTCTGAAACATACAGGCTGTGGGACCCCAAGAAGTCACTGAACCTCTAAGGGTTCTAGGGAGGTCTCTAAGACAATAATTTTCAGAGAAAGTGCTAAGCTACATTGGCAAGAGAGAGGTTCCACCCTGGGGGTTTCTTCTATCAATGAAATCATAGGTGCAGGCCCTGGTCCTATCCTACAATTCATATTAAGAACTCTGAAAAACTGAAGTCTAGATTATGCTGCATGTGCATGCACTATTTTTAACCAAAGCAGAGATGATTTTAAATCTTAAAAGTTTAAGTCTTACAAAAATTTATAAAAAATATGTGCCCAGGAAAGACACTGAGGTAGAAATTAAAGATCAGGGAAAACATTAAACAAACACTGAACAAACTCAAGGAAAGGAGACCATCAAATTGATATAAAGAAAGCAAAGCAGACTATAATATGAACAGTGAGGGAAGGCAGGTTAAATGATGCAGTAGCTTATGGTATTCCAGGTACATTTCTAAGTCACCAATAACTGTAGGGGTACATATTTTAAAATCATGCTTGTAACGTACTAAAATCATAGCTTAAAATGACTTCAGAAAAGTTTAAAGGCTGAGGTTCTGATGTGGTGACTGTATCCCATTGACATCCCATGGGAATATGGACTTATTAGCTCATCCTTGTCTATAAATTCTAGGTGTTTTTTGAAAATGCATCAGTTATTCAATACGCATTTATGAAGTTCCCACTATGTTCAAGGCAGTTTTTTAGGTACTTGATGAACAAAGACAAAAATGAAACAATCCTTGCCTTAAAGTAACTTCCATTCTAGGGGAGAAGAGCATCTATTTGGTATTGGAAGAGATGTTGAGGCCATTCAATCCATCATTTTACAGATAAGAGAATGGAGAACCGGGGAGTTCTAGGGACCTGGCTAAGGTAGTAAATGTCAGAGATGGGATTTGAACCCAGATATGTCCTTTAACTACAGAGCCAAGGCTCTTTCTGCTAAACCACACTGCCTCTATGACCAGAATTGAAGGTGGGTGGTTCTTCAGTCATAAAGGAGCAATTTCCAAGACCTTGTTCTTAAAAAGATGACAACACTAGATGAAGATGTAAGATGAAGGCTCGAAAGAGTCGATGAGAGCTGGTAAGTGCTGAAGTTGGGATCTGAGCCAGCACCTCCCCTGACTCTGGGTTCTTTCTGCTCTATGGTGCTGCCTTCAGAACCGAAGGGCTGGAAGTGGGCACTAGCACAGGACCTGCCATCCCATCATGCACCAGTCTCCTACCTTTAGGATAAGAAGAGAAAATGCCATTCCATCTCACCCGGTTTCCACTTCCTCTGTTCTCACTCTTCTTTACTCTCTGCGATCGGCATCTGACCTTGTCTTACCCATGATCTTTTAATTGCCAAACCTGGTAGCCTTTTTTAAATCCTTCTTGGTTTTGGTTTTTTTTTTGAGGGTAGAAGGCAGGGCAATTGAGGTTAAGTGACTTGCCCAAGGTCACACAGCTAATAAGTGTGTCAAGTGTCTGAGGTTTGAACTCATGTCCTCCTGACTCCAGGGTCAGTGTTCTACTCACTGTGCCACCTAGCTGCCCCTTTTCAATCCTTCTTGACCTCTCTGTAGCCTTTCATGCTGCAGATTACTCTCTCCTAGACTCCCTCTTCTCTCTAGGTTACTGCAACTCTACTTCCTTTGTTCTCTTCCTTCTGACTACTACTTCTTGGACTTCTTTGCTGGATCTTTGTCCAGGTTGTACCTGTTAAAGGCAGGTGTCCTCTAGGGCTCTGTCCTGGGCCTTCTCTTCTCTGTCTATACTATTCTCTTGGTGAATCTTATCAGCTCCCATGATTTAATTATTATGTTGATGCTGATGATTTCCAATTCTACTCACTGAGCTCTAACATCACTCCTTAATCTCCAGAATGACATCTGCAACTGTATATCAGCCATCTCAGACACATAGGCATCTTAAGTTGCCTGAATTCATTATCTTTCCACTCAAACCCTCCCCTTTTCCTGACTTGCCTATTCCTATCGTGGACATCACCATCCCCCCAGCCACCCAGGCTTGCAATCAAGGTGTCATCCTTGCCTCCTCACTCTCTCTCACCCCCTCACCCCCCATATCTAATCTTTTGCCACAACCTGTAGCTGCTACCTTTGTAATATCTCCAATATCTGCCACATTCTCTCTTTTGATACTGGCACCATCCAGGTCCAGGCCCTATCACCTCATGCCTGGGCTGCTGAAGTAGCCTGCTGGTCTCTCTGCCTCAAGTCTCTACCACTGCCAGTCCATCCTCCATTCAGCTGTCAAAATGATCTTCCTAAAGGACAGGTCTGACCATGTCACACACACACACACACACACACACACACACACACACACACACACCCCAACTCAATAAACTCCAGTGGAGCCTTAAAACTTCTATGATCAATATGAAACCTCTGTTTGGCAGTCAAAGCCCTTTACAATCTGGCTCCCTTCTATCTTTCCAGTCTTTTTATACTTTAGGCTGACCGTCTTCCATATAGTCTGTCATACAGTGACACTGGCCTCCTTGCTGTTCCTCAAACAAGACACTCCATCTACAGAGTGTTCCTAAAGTCTGGACACATAGGCAAAAATGCGTATTTTCAAGAAATGAAATGAATGAAATCTTCAATAACATTTTATTTAATTGGAATACTGACAAATAACATCTTCAATATGATTTCCATCATTTGTGATGCAAAGGTTGATGCACTTTGCAAGATTCACGTGAACTTGATGCAATAACTCCACATTGCCATCAATTTTAGTACATTCACTCCTTATTCGTTTATGAGTTCAATCAAGTGTGTTGCATCTGTGATTTTCATTGAGTACACCTTCTGCTTCAGCATACCCCAGAAAAAGAAGTCGCTGAACAACACAGAGTCTTCGGTGAAATGGTTAATGAAATGTTAATGAGATGTCCTATGTGTCCAGACTTTAGGGACACCCTGTACATGTTCACTGGCTGTTGTCTATCCCTGGAATAGCCTCCCTCATCTTCTCTGCCTCTAAGTACCACCTTTTATGAGAAGTCTTTTCTTATCTTTCTTAGTTCTAGTGCCTTCCCTCAATTTTTTTTCCCTGCACATAGCTTGTATGCGCATAGTTGTTTGCGTATTGTCTGACCCATTGGACTGAATTAGGTCCTGGAGGGCAGAGACTGTATTACCTTTCTTTGTATTCCCAGGGCTTAACACAGTACCTGGCACTTAGTAGGTGCCTAATAAATGCTTGTTGGCTGACACAAATTAATAAACACAAAGTATACATACATGTATACATATACATATATATATGAATATAGTAATACAGAGTAATTTCAAGAGACAGTAAGAGTTAATAATTGAGAGCATCAGCAAAGGCCTTGTTTAGGCTGAGTTGGTTATCAAAGGAAGCCAAGGTTTCACCAAAAATGGAGGTGAGGAGGAAGTATATTTCAGACAAGGGAGCTCATTTGGGCGAGGCGCAGAACTGGTGGATGAAATGTTATATATGGGGAGCAAGAAGCCGGACAATCTGATCAAAACAGAGAGTAAGCAGGGGAATGAGAGGCAATATGTATGAAATTGTAGACAGAAGCCAAATTGTAAATGCCAAACTGGATTTTGCAAATTATTCTGGAGACAAGAGGGAATCTTTAGGGGTTATGTGTGCGTGGTGTGGTCATATACATATCTTAGGAGTATTGATTTGGAAGCTGTGAGGAGGATGCATTGGAAAGAGGAGTGACAAGGCAGGGAAATGAATTAGGGGATTATTGGAACAGTCCAGGCAAGAGGTGATCAGGTCCTGAATGAAGGTCAAGCTTTCCAGAATAGCAAGCAAGGGGTAGGGGTAAGTCCTCATGGTAGAGGACTCAAGTCAGCTAAATGTTGGGCATAATTAATATGCTGTCAAATGACCATTACCCTGGGCTTGACCTGCCTCATAAAATCATAGTTATGGATAGATAGTTTTAGAGGGAACACTCAGGGAATGAGCAGCCACAAGGTCAAGTCTTTGAGAAGATTCCTTTGAATTCCTTGGGGTAAGAGGCTGTCCGTGTTATATCGGTATGAAAACTTGCCTCTAGTAGCAATCGATTTTAGTGTGAGATAGTATTCAAGGGCTATCTCTATATCCAGGGATGTTGGCAGACAGTACTCTGGAGACAACCTGTTCAGGGCATGACATCAGAGAGAGCCACAGACTGCTTCATTATCTGTAATGCTGTGTTAAGTTGAGAGGAAAGCTCATTCTCAAGAAAATATCAGGCCTTAAATATTTTGAAAGATGGCATAAGACAAGTGACACATTTCAAGGGATGCTACATGACCCACTAGTTCTAGTTGTTTTTTTTTTTAGGAGACTAATTCTGAAAGGAACATATTTGAATATGCAATGACATTTAAAACAAAAGGCCTAGAGAGAGCATAAATGAAGGGGGAGCCTTGTTAGAATTATAGTTCATCTAAAATGTATATCAAAACATACTTGTAAAAACAGCTTATTTGGAACTTATTATTTTTGGTATCCAAACACACTGCTCTAAATGGTGTTGCCATAGCAAAATATAGATATATGCGATCTCAAGTTCTTTAAAAAAAAAAGCAAATGTCTAATTATTAACACAAGCAGGAGATTAAACGAGGATAAATTTGTCAAAGGTGTTTGCATTGTCATGGAGGAGGTCTTTTATGAAAGTGGGGTCCGCTAGATATTCCTGTTTGTAAATGACATGGTGCTATTTCTGCTGAGACCCAGAACACTGCAGTTTCCTAAATGAGATGCACAATCATACAAAAGAGTTCAGATTAGCAATACAAAAGGAAAAACCAAGTGGATTGAAAATGCTTTTTGTTCAGACTATAATATGCAGTTGGGTGGATAGTCCATTGAATTGATCTATTAGTGTGTGTGTGTGTGTGTGTGTGTGTGTGTGTGTGTGTGTACGTATTTATATATGTGAGTATGTATTCATGCATACATTGTACATATGTATGTGTGTAAATACATACATATATAATTACATATCTTGGATAGTTATTGCCAATAAAAAATCAACTTGGCCTAGCACTAAATAGAAGGAAGAGTAAGCTGTATTGCATTTGGGAAATCATGTGATACCATCAACAACCCCAAGCTTCACCTTGAAACAAAAAGTCATTTTTCTAAAATCAGTTTGCTTTTGGTAAGAAACAGCATGACATAGTGGAGGGAAGGCTTTCCTTGGAGTCAGAAAGAGCTGAGTTCAAATCCTATCTGTGAAACATATTGACCAAGTGACCCTGAGCAAATCAGTGAATGACCCAGCACCCCAAGCAAATTGCTAAGACTATAAATTGCAGACAAATTGACAAACTATATTGATGGAGGGAATTTATACACTGGGAGGTCTCCACTCAGTTGAAATCACAATTCTGGAACAAAACAAAACAAAAAGTTTTCCAGTTATGCTACCAGGCTATGAATCATAAAATAGCATAATTTCTGAGAAATCAAAGTTACATTTCATCAAAAGATATATAGTGATAATAAATAGATTGTAGCATATTACCTAGCAAGTGTTATGTGCAAACATGGCATAAAAGGAATCATCCAAGAGACATATAACTGGGAAAGGAGGTAGGTTCATCACAAAATGAGAGTCAGGAGTAGTGGGTAGATCTCATGCCATTTACACAGTGTTAACAGACTTTTTCAAAAGTCCCAGCACATTAGACAGACCCCATGTGCAGGATTTATGGGACAACGTAGACAAAGTCTCAACAGATGAAAAAGAGTGAATGGATTGTGATTCCCATAGATGACATTGAAGCTCCATTGGAGGAAATGCAAAAATAATCTAATTTCTTATCCATGACTGATAATGCATACTCCTGGACTAGATGATCTATAAGGTACCTTCTAACTCTTAGATTCTGTGACTTTTCAGTTTCCTGTTATCACTATCCTGCTATTCTTACCCATGCTAAAACTACACAATAACTCAAGAACTTGTAGCTATGAGTTATTTTATTTTATGATTATTTTTTAAAGAGTAGGTCTCCCTGTCTCACCCAGACTGGAAAGGGAGGGGATTATCCATGGGCCCAATCCCCTGCTAATCAGGACAGAAGCTTTTTCTTGTAGCATTTCAGAACTGGGCTGGTTCACCAGCTCAGTTGCCATTAGATTATAAGATCCTTGAGGGCAGGGTCTGTCTTTTGCTTCTTTTTGTATCAGTAGCACTTAGCACAGTGACTGGCACATAGTAGGCACTTAATAAATGTTTATTGACTGATTGACTTAGGGGCCTCCCTGCTCCCTAAGAACTCTAAATTATTTTAAAATTAAGGAATTGCTAAAAAAAATGTGACTTGTGCAATGCTAGTAGGATAGGGTTTGAAAAATTTCGTGGAGGCAAAGCACAGCTGGTTTTCCTGTCCCTAGTTTCAGATATCATTACCCAAAAGATTTTTCCCCCAAGTAGTTTGTTTTACATAATAAGCACTTACACTTTGAGATTGGTTGCTATTTTATTCTTGGCAATGAAATAAAGGGAAATTAAGATGTTTTTAGAGTTGACAGTCTTTCTGTTTGAATATGAATGCCAAGTTTCTCTTAGGGTTATATGATCTAGATAACATAGCAACTGTGAGGGGAAAATGAAGTGAAGAAGAGCTATATTAGCCCTCTGTCTTTGTTAAATACTTGTACCAGAACTTTAAGTGAGGCTTCTCTGAAGGATACAAACCTTTACCCTGTGGTGTTTTTGTTTCCACTATATTATTGATATTATTTACAAGAGTGAGCTATGTCTTGTAAAGTAAGAGGCATCCATTGGCCCCAAGCCCCTAAAAAAAAAAATTATGCCAAAACAAAATTGGATAGTACGCTTTCTGCCCCTTTCACCTTCTTCCCTCTAAATCATCTTCGATCAATTCAACCTGGTTGACTAATGGTAAGCTCCCTTCAAAGCTTAGCTTTGAAAGTCACCTCCTGCAAGAAACCTTTCTTGATTTTCTAAGTTAATTAGTGCTTTCCCCAGTGAAATTTCTTTCTATCAATATCACACACACACACACACACACACACATACACATATACACACATTGTATTTATTTATCTCTGGTCATCTTACCCCATTCCCACCTCAGTAAAAAATAAGTACTTCGAAGGCAGGTCTATTTTGGTTTTGTATTCTCAAATGGGTCATGGAGAGTTGAACACAACCGAAATGACTCAACAACCAAAATTCCCAGCACCTCGGACAGAGGCTCTTGCCTAATAGGCACTTTCAAAAACACTAGTAGAATGTAATTAAGTCGAGAACAACTTTCAGGACAGCCCCCTTTCAGAGAGGAAAGCTTAAGTGGGAAAGGTGCTGGATTTGGAACCAGAAGGCTGGGCTACAGATCCTGACTCCTGCACTTTACTGACCACTTGTACATACTTGGATAAATTACTTAACCTTCTTGGGCCTCAGTTTCATAACCCATAAAATGAGGGGGTTGCGCCACCTGCTCTCCAAGGTGCCCTCTAGCTCTAAACTCTACCATCTTTTAAAAAACACTTGCATTACATACCATGTAGGTTTGTTGGGAGAAAAATGTTTCGTAAGCCTTAAAGCAAGCTATTTTTTCTAGCCCAGGAAGGGAGTATGATAGATTTGGCATGCTTTTCTACTCAAGCTCTTCTATCATTTCCTCTCAGGATACTTCCTCTTAATTGTCCTCACTCTTCCTTTCCTTCTTCCCCTTCCCATCTCCCTTTAAAGCTTCTTTCACTGTGTTGACCCAGCCCAGACCTACTACCTGATTAACCCCTACCTATTCTTCCTTTGTCCTGAATGGGCTGTCTTCCTCTTGCTGCTGCTGCTAGCATCTGTGGGCCTTGCTGCCGGCACTGCCTTTCAGTCGAGCTCCCTGTTAAGCTGCTCTAGCTACCTTATTAGTTCTTCTTATAAAACTTCAGCACTTGAAAACATAGAGAGAAATGTAGGGCTTTGTAAAGCAGTGAAAATAAAGCTTTGTTTGAAAAGCAGCAAAAGCCTGGCAACAGTTTTTTCCCTCCCCTCTCCTAAAATAGAAATTTGGATTCTCACCCCTTGAGTCTGAGTGGGAAAACTGTGTTTGGGGGTATTGTTCCTTACAAATCTATTACATCAATAACATAGATAAATAATTGCAGGGGGGAAACAATAGATCTTTCTTCTCTATCTGTGGAATCCTTGAAGGAAAAAAAGGAACTAGAGAAAATTCTTTACTTAGGATACAAAATCAGAACTTCTTATAAGATCACTCAGGATTCACCTTGGGACTAAAAGACTACTCAGGTTTTTCATGTCATACTAAAATGCCAAGTTCTTTCACTTCCAGGCTACTACACTGCAGAAAGCTTCCAGAAGGTCAGTCATCCCCCAAAAGCCCAGGTGATGTATCACTACATCCTTGGAGACACCTCCGGGGGAACTCCGGAAAAAATGCTTCCTGGAACATCTCCCTTTGGGTTCATTAAGTTTCCTCCACACCTGGCATTTAGTAAGTGCTGAATAAATACTTGCTGATTGATTGAGTAAAATGCATTTTATATCCTCTTTGGTTTTCCAGTGTTTCTAGTCAAAGCAGGCTATTTTAATAATTCTAGATTCCACAGAGTAGGCTTTGTAGTATTTCTAGGCTTGATGCAATTTGTACAACATTATGGGCAGATAGAAGCATTTGAAGAACAATTTTTTCCCTTTTTTGGGGGGGGCAGGGGGAGGGCAGGGCAATTGGGGTTAAGTGACTTGCCCAAGGTCACACAGCTAGTAAGTGTGTCAAGTGTCTGAGGCCGGATTTGAACTCAGGTCCTCCCGACTCCAGGGCCGGGGCTCTTCTCACAGCACCACCTAGCTGCCCCAGGTAGGTATTACTACTACCTTCTTTTTACAAGTGAGGAAACAGCCTGAGAGAGGTTAAGTGACTTGTCACATAACTATTGGGTGTCACAGAGAGCATTTAAACTCAAGTCTTGCTGACCTCATCTGTCTGTTGTGCTACCTAGCTGCCTAATCTTATGGAGAAGACTCCTTTAAATGATTTATGTTGGATACATTTTTTGTTTTATTAAGATAAAATAAATATCAGGGGTTTTAAAACTAAATAATGTTATACAAATTTAGTTTTTTTTCTTTATCTCATTCATTTGATCTTATTTTCACCCTAAAATTAAAGTTCATATAGTTTTAAAAACATGACATTTTAAAGTCACTACATGTTATAACTTCTCCCATAATAAATACAATTTAAAGCCAATTTGTGTAAAAGAAATTATTATTAAGTTTATTTTTAAAACCACAATGTAATTGTTTTTAAAAATGAGTTTCAGTGAGCAAGTTTCAAAGACTGAAAGCTCCTCCCTTTCCCCAGGTTTTAGACCCTGACTGATAGCCTTCATCTTTGCCCTCCAATCCTTTCTTATTCCCACCCCTGCTTGTGCCTCCACCCTGTCCACTTCCTACTTCTCACTCAGCACATGTGTCCTTGGCCAGGCCTTTCCCAGAAGGGCTGGACCAATGGCTGGAAGGTATAGTCAGCATTCATTCAGCTAATCCTTTGTCCTACACCTACCAATGTTAGCTTACAGAAATTAAAATTCAAAGCAGAGTTTTAGCCTAAAATAATCACCTTGGGGAACTCTTGGGGAATATCTAGCAGTATTTAAATTATTTTAAAGTATTGTGTATTTTAGGACTAAGCTAACTTATCGCTAGGCTAAGTTACATGGGCATATTGCAAATGAAATTAATTACAAATTATGAACACCCAATGGATATGAGAGTTGGACTCTAAGGTCCTTTAGAGCTATGGGATTATGTGAGTCTATAAAACCTTAAAACAGAATATTTTATACTCTTAGGAAGCAATAAATGACTAGTGCTAACATGAGAGATAGTAATATAATTTTTATCAGACTGTGACAAAAGCCACCACACATTAGTAGTAATGTTACTGCTATGCCATGCTAATAAATTCCAATGACTATGATGTGTTAGGTTGTTTTCCCATCTCCAGTAGAGTAGCAAAGCAGTGTTTATCTTTCCATTCTGTCTTCTCAAAGATTTATAACTTTCATTCCTGTAATTTTTGCATGCCCCAGTGCTTCAGCTGAGCTGATTTTATTGTTATATAGAAGACTTGTCCTAAGAGTCATCAGCATATGAAGAAGTGATAAATGGGCACTGGGAGGCAGTTGGTTCATGTGAAAAATCCATATAGATGCATTTCATGAGCAACAGAGACAAGATTTATGATAGGAGAGCCAGTGGTGAGCATGGGAACTCCAGGAGAAGGAAAACAAGTCCTGAATCAATAATATCAGAATGAGAGGTCAGCTAGGACTTCAGGATTCTGATGGGATCGAGAAGACCTGGGTTTGCAAGCTTGCTTTCAGCTCTGTGATCTGGGCAACTTAACACACTGTCATTTTCATTGCTGTCATGGAATGATAATAATAGCCACCTCTCCCTTCCTTTTTGGAATGTGTGAAGGACAAATGAGATAACAGATGTAAAAGTCATTTAGAAAAAGGCACTTATAGAAATCTGGGTGCTGTCATACCCAGAAAAAAACTGCACATTTGATGTTTATTTTCAAAAAGGGTAGTTTTTAAGAAAGGCAAAGCGGTCCAGTGGAATGAGCCTTGGTTTTGGAGTCTTAAACTTGCCTCTGCCATTTATTTACTACCTGTGGCAACTTTTGAAATCTCCTATCCTCTCTGAATCTCAGTTTCCTTATCTGTAAAATGAGACTGTTGGGCTGGAGAGTTTCAAAGTTCCTTTCAAACTCTAAATCTATGATCTTAAAATCACTCTCTGGAATGTCTGTGTCTTTTTTTTTTTAAATTAGGTTTCTGATGTTATTGACGTAGGTAACATTAAGTGAGGAAAAATCCCTCTACCGATGCAGAGCAGCACCTACTCTTCAACTTCTACAGAGAGAGAAAGCAGAAGCAAAGGGAGGAGAAGAGGAAATGTTCTGACATATGGCTACTCAGATCCAGAGAGCAGAGCAGAGTGTGGGACCTGAACGAAAGGATGCTGGAAGTTAGGCAGGGCCTATTTCTCTCCCCTAAAGATTCCTAGGGAGCAGAGACCTGATCTGGCTGAGGCTCCTGCCTCCCAATAAGAAAAGGCTAAAGCCTACCCGGCAGTCCACCTTCAGGGCCTATGAACAGGTGGAGGGGAAGAATGAGCAGGGGATTACAGGTAATATAAGGAAATGGTGGAAACACCAAATTATCAAGAGAAGAGGTGAATAAAAGCCTAGTGCACAAACAGATAAAGCAATAGATAATGTCCTAAAAACGGGCAGGGGTGGGGGCAGGAAATGAGTAAAGCCTCAAAGAGAAATAAAAAGCATGTTCAACAAGTAATATGATATGAAGGAAAGTGAACAGATATTCCCTAGTGAAAGATATAATCCTGTGGATTCAGAGATCCAGATGTTAAGGAACAATTGCAAGAAATTCTAGAATGGTTCAGAAATAAAATAAAATTCATAAAAGTAGAAACTAGGAGTGAATTTAGATCTGATAATAAAGCTTTTGATACACAAATGAAAACAATCAGCAGAGCAGGAAAACTGAACATATGGTAGAGAATTTCTCTAAAAAAGTAGAAGTTGTGAGCAAATAACAGATGTGGAATACAAAAATACTGAAGTGAAGGAAATTTTGGCAGAAGAGAAGCAAAAGGCAACAACACTAAAAGTAACCAACACTTGACTTACTTGCCAATTGGAGTAAGAAATGGCAGCCAAAGACAACAGCAGTTTAGAATATAAAGTCACTATAAAATCTTATGGAGAATGTGATGGAAAATTGTGAGCAGTATTGCTTCATAAAACAAAGAAAAGCCGTGGAGGTAAAAACCAATTTAAAAAAGGCTTGGTGAGAGACCCAAATGTTAGTCATGGAGATAAAAGTAACAACCACATAGGGACTGTGTTTTGTCATTGTTCAGTTGTGTCTCACTCTTCAAGATCCGGTAGACCACACCATCTAAGCGGTTTTCTTGGCAAAGATACTGGAGTGGTTTGCCATTTCCTTCTCCAGCAGATCAAGGAAAATAGAGGTTAAGTGACTTGCCCAGGGTCACACAACTGTGAGTATCTGAGGCTGGATTTGAACTTAGTTCTTCCTGACTTCAGGCCCAGAACTCTATCCACTGAACCACCTAACTGCTTCAGACTGTGCTTACCTCAAGTCAATTCCCTGCTTTTCCCTCTTCCTTTGTCTCTTTTCTCCCTTCCTTTCCTCATACCCTTTCCTTTTTCCCCTTTCTTTTTCCCCTTTTCAATGTAGAGGTACCAGACAGAGATGGAAGCATTAAAAAGTAGGGAATGTCGATTCGCAAAAGGATTAAGCTACTTTGTCCAAGAGGGTAGGGATTCTAAACCTGGGATGCACAGACCCATAGGCCTGTGTTTAGATTTCAGGGGGACTGTGAACTTGGATGAGAAAAAAGAATTACATTTTATTTTTACTAACCTCTAACTGAAATTTAACATTTCCTTTAATTATTTTAAGTCATTATTCTGAGATAGAATGCATAGGCTTCACCAGATAGATTGTTAAAGGGATGTGTGACCCACAAAAGGTTAATAATTGCTGCTCTAGGGCATCATTAACATTCTGAGGCTCTGGAGAGGGCTCATAGAAAGAGGAGTCCAGTTCAACTTCCTAATAGAACATCTAGATAAATACAGCATGTTTTTTTTCCAAAATATGTTGCAGTTAATGTTAAGCTATGCTTTAGAATTACTCATCAGAAATATCATGGATAAAATATTTAAAATAAATCCATTTCTTTGCTTGTCATAGGTAAGGACTTCACTAGACATTTTCTTTTCAGTTTTAGGACACATTTTGAGGAAGGTCCAGGTGTCTTCAGAAGGCTGGCAAAAGACTGTAAAAATGGCCTAGAGTTGACAACAAATTAGGAAGAAGATGAAGGAACTAAGATTATTAAGTCAAAAAAGAATGAGCAGGGTGGGGAGGGATGTGATAGTGCTGTAAAAATACCTTTGGAGTTACATATTCATGGTGATCACTGAGGTAAAGAGTACTGGATTTAGACTGAAACAAAGGAGGTTTAAATTAAGAGAACATTTTTAATGACTTTAGCATTTTGAAAACATTTGCCTACAAGAGATCTAGAACATCACTTATTTGAATCTATTAGGAATTGATGACTATCTGACTGTCTGGAATGCCCCTTCATTACCCCTCTTTATACCTACTGATTCTGATCTGTCAATCAATTACTAGGTATTTATTAAGCATCTACTATATGCTGGGCCCTGGGGATACAAGTACAAAGAATCAAACACGCTCTAATGGGGGAGACAACAAATACATATATAAAATGTAGACAGAATAAATATAAAATTAATTGATATGAATATACAAAAGGTAGTTTGAGAGAGAGAGTGCCAATGGGTGGGAAAATCAGTAATGGCTTGTTTCACATAAGATGGGGCTTGAAATGGGTCTTAAAGGAAGGGAGGGAGTACATTCCATGCATGGGG